>NC_062534.1:12874028-13476528 GCF_022655615.1 Tachysurus fulvidraco
GGAAGGCGAGAGAGGGAGGACTCACACTGTGTAAGTCTCGGCCACTGTTTCCAATGTTTATTCATCACAGATATTACCCTGTGTGTCCTTGGGTGTTGTTTAAAGTTTGTCAAAGTTTGCTTTTCCTGTTGTTCTTAACACAGGCCACACCCGAGATCTGCCCCCTCAGGCATGACCTTTGTGTTTGACACCTGCCTCACAACCTCGGACGCACAAACGCACACTCCAGCCTGACAGAGATTTCACTGTGATCCTTCTCAGTTCTGATCTGTGATTCTCTACAGATTTTCCTTGTTGTGTTATTGAACTTGACAGTTCTTCGTCGTCTCGTGGTATTGTAGTGTCGTCTTAAGTGCACATTGTAGTGCTGGTACTCATTTTAAAGGTAGTAAATAACTACCATAACTAACACGTCCTCAACACTGTGCGGTCTAGCTTACTCCTACGGGTGTAGAGGTAGTGATTTAGGTGATGTGTGATACTGTCAGCTGGAAAGACTCGCAAAAGCACAGTCGTATTCATATCCACATGACGAGGCACGGAGTTCTCCATGAGATTAAGGAATTAGTGTGATAACATTTATTTAGAGAAAGATGAAGGGAAAATGAGGGTGGGCGAGACGAGGGTGGGCTGTGGCAGTGTTGTGGTGAAGTTACTCGAATATTTGAAAAGGTATTTAGTTGTGTTTTTGTAAAGTACTTGTAGTAACGTAGAATACTTTTACTAACGGACTGAGTCAATTCTTGTTCGTCTTTATATTTTATAAGGCAGCAATTCTAAGTACATTTGGACATAAAGTAAAAAGAAAATAACAGGGACAGATTTTTCCTTGTCAGATGTACCTAGCCTTGTTTGGTCTGACTGAAATTGTAGGCAATCTCTCTCTTTCACATGCCGGTCTCTCAGTCTTTCGTTTGCTTTGTCAAACCGTGTGCATAGTGTTTCCTGATAGGAGTAGTAGTATAGTGTATTAGGTGAAAAGATAGCACTCCCACAGTGCTCGCTCCTAATCGTGGACCCGGACCCGGTCTCCAGTGCAGAGCGGTCGGAGGCTAAACATGCTAGTTTAACATTGTGATAAAGCGCCACTTTTGTCTGTACGTGCATGGTGGTGTGCTGTGTGTGTGTGGTGTGTGTGTGTGTGCACGTGGGTGTGTGTGGTGTGTCGATGTGTGTCGTGTAGGGAGTGTGGGTGGGATGTGCTGTGTGTATGGGTGTTGACGTGAGTTCCTGCAACTAACTGCCCCCATTTGTATGCACAACAACTGAGTCTCAGCTCAGCACATTTTCAGCTTTTAAAGGATGACCAACTGTTACCCAGCAAGCTCACAGCCGATAATAGGATGATCACTCGCAGTACATCGCAGTGTTAGCATTTAATTGTATTGCAGACAAATGCTGCTAGTTCGTTACGCTGCACCTGCGAAAGCATTTTGTGCATGGAGCTCACAGTTGCATACAACTGAAATGTATGTTGCTAAGAAAGCAATAGTTTTTGACAGTAATTGACTGTAATGTTCATGTCACTCCAGTGGACCTACAGAGGCAGTTACTTGTCCTCCGTCACTTGTCTGACATCCGCTCATCTCACACAGGCTCTCATTGTAACCCCCAACACACACACACACACACACACACACACACACACACACACACAACCAACACCCCACACACACACACACACACACACACACACACACACACACACACACACACACAACACAGCCTACTTTAAACACACCCTGCCCCCCACCCTTGGTTGCTTGGACTCGCAGCCACCAGCAAGGAGCTGAATATTCCGTTACAGTATGCGTTTTCATGCAATTGTCTAAAAACAGGATGAAGAGCCGTAAACGATTATACCAGTGGAGGCGTCCTATAATGCAGCAGACCTCCACACACACACTTCTCAGTCTCCTTCTCGCTTACAAGCTTTCTCTCTGTCTCCCACCTCCCTAACACACAATAATCTCTCAGGACATCCCTGATATCCCATAAGAGCCCCACCCAGGAGGAAGAGTAACCCAAGAACCCATTTCTCAGGGTCTAGTGTGTATTGTAGGCCAACTGATAAGTTTACTGTGTCTTACCCACTGACCCAGCAAACACACCCCATAAGTCCCCTCATATTAGCCCTGAGCTGACTCTCTCCACACACACACACACACACACACACCACACACACACAACACACACACACACACAACACACCACACACACACACACACACACCACATGCGGAAAAAAGTGTTGAGGGCCATTTTCATTCCCTGGGCCGTAGTATAATCCGCTGATATAATGTGAGAGATAGCGATCTTTTATTTGCTGATTTATAAAATGAGGATGTAATATGAGTGAGCTTAAAGGGGAGTGACTTGGGGTGGAGGGAATGAAGCAGTGTCGCTGGAATCTACAGTGCTTCATACCTTTCGGCTTCATTAACCAATTTCACGCCGAGCTGAGCTAAGAGAGGAAGAGCGGAGGCTCGGCGGCCACAACAATGGCACCTTGAGGGACGTGGCAAAAAAGTAAATAGGGTAGCACTTCACAGGCAGCAAATTAAAAACGGAAAGTTGGAGAGGAAAAAAGTTGAGGGCGAGATGATTATGTCTTTATTGTGCCCCTCTCTATTTATTGAAAAAAAATCTCTTCTTTCCATTTGGTGGCCATCTTTGACCCCCACCCCCATAAGCTGGGCTGATTCGCGGAAATAATGATCTATTACTTGTGCTGTAATTGGTTTCTAAGATGGCTTTGGCAAGAAAAGCTACTCATAGCTTTCGTTTTTTTTTTTTCATATAATTTGGTTCTTATCTGTAATACTGTATGTATGAGAAAAACTGAATAAATTAAACATTAATGTGGGTGTTTACTGTCATTGCCCTGATGAGTTAAAGGGCTTTGTGCCTGATATTAATAGTCCTGCAGAGTTCTGCACTGATCTGCTTTGGAGAAGTGTGTTAAGATATTAAGACCATAAAAGTGTTTTTTTTTGTTGTTTTGTTTTGTTTTAGATTTTAAGCATTGTTTCTTAATGATTTGGAGCTGTGTGTATGTGTCCAGTGAAACTGTAATAAAGTGACACTGGGAAGCGAGGAAGCAGTGCTGTAAACAGTACACATTCATTAACAGTGTGAAAACAGACACTGACAGTGGTGAGAAGAATGTTTTTTACACTCTCTCTCTCTCTCTACGACGCTCTCGCGCTCGCTATCGTCTCTACGATCAGCTCTCTTCCCGCATCTCTCTCGCGTCGCACTCACTCGCTCTCCTCTCTCTACGTCTCGACCCTCTCCCATCGCTCGCGCTCGCACGCAAAGCGAGCGACGCGAGAGAGGAGCTCGAGAAAAGGAAACGAGAGAGAGACGAGAGAGAGAGGCGACGAGAGAGAGAGCGAGAGAGAGATAGAGGCGAGAGAGACGAGCAGAGCGAGAAAGTAGAGAGAGAGAGAGTAAGAGAGACGATAGACTGAAAGAAGAGGAGAGAGAGAGAGGCGAGAGAGAGAGAACGAGAGAGAGAGAGAGAGAGAGTAAAGAGAGATCTTTTCCCCCCCCCTACTCTAGCGAGAGCGCGAGAGAAGAAGAGAGAGAAGAGCGCGCGAGAGAGAGAGAGAGCGAGAGCCACGAGAGAGCGAGAGAGAGAAAGAGAGATAGGATCGCTCTCTCTCGCTAGATAACTACGCTCTAGATATAGCTAATATCTATCACTATAGATTTAGATAGAGACGCGCAATAGAGATCTCATCTCTCTCTCTCTCTCTCTCTCTCTCTCTCTCTCTCTCTCTCTCTCTTTCTGTGTGTATATGTGTGTCTGTGTGAATGAGTCTATTATTATTTTCATTACTATTTCTGTGTAAGCTGTACATTGCTAGTATTAGGAGAATGTGTGTGTCAGAGAACACAAGCGAGCACCCGTGTAGGGTTAGTTTCAGGGTGAAAAGTGTTGTAAGAAGTTTTATTATATGAAGTCCAAGAACATCACTCCTATTCTGTGATTGTTGTGCGGGATAGGATTGTTCTCTGTTGTATTTGATTTATTTTTCATAGTTATGTAAGTTTTTCTCTGTGTAGATATATAAGGCCACAGTGTCTGTGTGCTCGGATGCTTCATTAAGCGAGCTGCTGCCTGTGCGCACACACACTCTCATACCCTCGCACAATGCCTCGACAGCAGTGAGACTTTAGTGCTAGTGGCCTGCTGGCTTTACGAGGCAGACGGATCCTCCTCGCCATAAAGCCATTAGTCAGGAACAATGGGGGCAGGTGCGAGGCCTTCCTCAAGTGCTCACCTGCACCCTGAGCTCCATTCAGCCTGGCCAAAGGGCCTTTCTCTTCTCTAACTCCACTCTCGCTTACTTCACAGATCACTCCACAGTTTCTTTCAGTCTCCTTCTTTCTTTCTCTGTCTCTTACTCTCTCTGCCTCTCTTTCTCTCATAACATCTCCTTATATGAGGAGATGAGAAGGATGAATATGGAGACGAAGGTGTAACCCTGATGGAGATAATCTTTTATTGTGTTGTTTCTTTTCAAACAAAGATATCCATTGGAATCATCTCTGTGTTTCAAGATGATTTAAACAACCCTAAAAGACTATGGACTGACTTTATGACTTAATTCCCTCAGAATCTCTGCTGCTTTTAGCTCGGTGGTTCAGCAAATCAGTAGAAAACTAACAGTTCCAGTGATGACCCAAAAGTTTGGATTTTTTTTTTCTTCAGTATTTCTTATCTAATTTGTCTCACATATAATAGTGCTTAGCAGATGCCTGACTGTGCAGATTGATAGCCATTTTTTTTCTGCCAATCTTAAACTCAGTCTTATCCAATAATCCAAACTAAATGCAGGTTACACAGTAAACTCCAGACAAGATATCTTACATCTGTGTACCAGCATGTAAGTTATACAGTAATGTTATATTCACAGTTTTGTGTAAAATCACATTTTTGTGGTATCTATATACAATCAACACAAGAACTGTTCACTTATTTCAAGGTGAAAGTTTTAGATAATTGTTATACAGTATACTGTATATGGGTTTACACTGTATATATCCGTATGGTATATGTAATTATATATCTTTATACAGATCATCAGTAAGAAAAGCATTACTGGTTAAAACAGAAGGTCGGAGACTGTATAGATAATGGAAATAGATTTGCACATTATGATTATAAAACAAAGATAAAATGAAATGAAATACTGGATATTAAACACTCAAATTCTGTTTCAAACATTCAGTGTTATTTCTAGGTTACTGTTTAAATATGAGCAAATGTATGATTTGTTTCTTATTTTGTACAAAATGTGCCTGATGTTCTTTGAGTTTTATTTTGAGGCACATGTTGATCTGGCACTGTAATAATCTAACATGATCTTTATATTACTCTGAAATGAACTGAACTGAAATTCATCTCAATTTAGTTTGCACACTGTAATAGTTTTTAATTTGCACACTGAATTTGACCCATTAGATTGTGGAGAATATGATTTGTAATAAAGCATCAGAATTTAGATAATAATGCAAAATGAATCCATTTTGTCACAGCCTTCTAGAAGTACACTGCACATGCAGGAAATTATAGATGCTGTTATACTGTACTTTACGTATATTAAGTGTAAGTTTAATTGGTACGTGATATAACTCAGTTAATATAGTATATACTATAATCAGTTAAGCAAACTAGCAGGAAGCAGTGAGTCAGCTGTGTTGTGGGACGCGGAGAGCGAGACAGGTGGACAGCACACGGGCAGTTACTGTATGGGATAGACAACAGGAAGACAGACAGACCGACTTGGAGAGAGACAGGCCTGTGGACAGGCATCAGCAGGGGTAGGAGCCTGAGTGTCCGCTCCGGTGGCAGACGAACAGATGTGTGGTGAATCTTTAACTTCCCTCACTCCCCACTGTCACTGCATCTGTGCTCAGCCCCGCCTGGTCAGTGGAGCCCCCAACTGTGTGAAAAAAATGAACAATACAAACCTACCGGTACACTTATTGATCAACGCTGCCTTGCCCAGATTACTGATATTTAATAGCCTGTAGGGTCATTAATTCACTGCCTGTTGAATGCCTGCTGGAGCATTTATCAAGTTTCAACTGAACTTAAACGTATGTATATATGTGATTTTTTTAAAAATATATCACGCCTCCTGATGATTTCCCTTAACTAGTCTGAAATAATTATGGGATGATGAGCAGCTTAAGCAGACTAGATAACTGCTACTGTGAACGATATAACAAACACCTTTAATACCTAAAATTATGATGTGTGTCCATATTAATAATCCTAAGAATGCAAACTGTTGCTTGGATTCATGTCACAGCCTCATTAGTGTGTGACAGGTATTTAACCATCACACGGAGTGTAAAAGCTTAAGTATACTGAAGCAGCATCATGTCTGATTGTCCCCTCTCTAACCCCGTATGTGAAATAACAGCTATGTCACTGGCATAATACTCCGTAAGTAGCGTTTTATTGTCATTTATGTGATCAGCCCTAATCCCCTTAGACGTCACACAGTAAATAGTAGGGGGAAAGCTATCTCTCCATAGTGCTCTCTTTCTCTGCTGCTCCAGCACCCGTGGTTTATTTTAATTGAAAATTAGCAAAACAAAACAAGGGCAAGAGGCTCCCTGAATGACCCCCCCTTTTCCCTGGGAGCTCCTGGGCCGTTGAATAATGCATATGGGAGAGAGTAAACAGCAGCGGTGGCTCTGGCCCCGGAACAATGGGCCTGCTCTGATTTTATTAGCGAGCTGTCAATCCTCCCCCAGCCTGGAAAGCGTGGGACTGCGGCCAGTAGGCAGCTGCTGACCGCCTCACACTGACCTGCACACTCAGGCCCAATCCAGCCGGCTGCTTACACACACTGAGCTGCATCCTGCATGCCTGCACACACCCCACCTTGACTCATCCACACATTAGTGGTTGAACATGTTTCAGTGATATGACTAACTAGACCTTTAAAAAACTAACTGTTGTAAATTGATATAGTTAAGCATCAATTATTGGAAATTGGAGCCTAATATAATCCTGCATGCCTATACACAGCCTTCAGGGATGCAAACACACCCATCACCGAATGATCTTAACTCTAACAAATACAATTTAACTAGACGTAGGGTGTACTTAGTAGTACTTGGGATACATAGAAAATCCATACAGAATTCTTCTTCTTCTTCTTCTTCTTCTTCTTCTTCTTCTTCTTCTTCTTCTTCTTATTATTATTATTATTATTATTATTATTATTATTATTATTTATAATTGTATTATATTTGACACTTGGCAATCACACTCACATTCACATTCATTTCAATTTGTGGATTGTGGGACAGCAAAGGGTCACAGAGGACATTTTAAAACTTCTCTCCTTCTCTTTTCTGCACTCCTTCAGCTATTGAGATTCCAGTCCTGCTTCTTGGCTTCGGCCCGTGGTTGTTACCATGCCAACCAGCAAATTGGTTAGCAGGATGAGTAATGATGGGATGTGGTGGAGCTGGAAGGAACCAACAAAGAACTTATTACAGCTGGGTCCTTTCATAGGGCAACCATTGTTGTCAAGTGTACCTGATATTAACCTGCTTTAGCCGGGGCTTGCTCTCCTCATGGACTCTGTGTGTGTGTGTGTGTGTGTGTGTGTGTGTGTGTGTGTGTGTGTGTGTGTGTGTGTGTGTGTGTGTGTGTGTGTGTGTGTGTGTGTGTGTGTGTGTGTGTGTGAGCAATGTTCAGAATGTTTGGTTTGCACTTTTTCTGCCTCTCATCAGATTGTCTGTCTTACTTTAAGGTGCATGCTGACACTTTACCTTTCTGTTTAGACAAAATAGAAAACTGGTTCAACATCCAAACAAACAAGGAACAAATCCACCAGAGCAGCCTTTTCTACACTACTTGGCCCATGCTGAATAACCTCTCAGTGCAATAGTTTGTGAAAGTATCAATTTCCTTACAAGTGCACAGAAAGAGTTGTCCAGACATTCTTTCAACAAATAAATAACATTTGACTAAAACATTGATGCATGATGTGATTCAAATGAAAACCACAGATTTTTATACAGTACATGTACAGGTGTATTTACGTCAGAAATGAGTTTGTTCATTCTAGGAAAATACTTCAAGATGGTTTGGAGGATTTAAATTAAGGCATATTTAAACACTGTTCATCTTATTTTATTATAAACCGAAATATTCTTTAATACCAGAAAAGTTATGAAAGTGGATATCATTGCTGTGCCACTAATTGCTGAAGTTCCTGATTTCTTCAGTCTTGAGCTTCAGTTACTTGGGTGATATATTTGGTTAATTCTCCACGTTTATTTTGTTTTTCTTTGGTGTTTTCTGGTTTCCTCCTGCCTCCCAAACTTTTCAGTGGATTGCTTGTGTTGTTTCGACGAACTGGTGTCCCATCCCGGGTGTATTATCTCCTCACACCTAGTTGGGACATTCTCTAGATCCACCATAACCATGACTAGAATAAAGCAATCATCTCATTCAAATTAATTTAAAAATAATTTTAAATACAGTATAAATTTAAAAGTTTAAACTGCTCATCACCAGAAAGTGCTGGGCATCAACTTGAAATTAGACTAATTATCTTTTTTTTTTAGCAAGGGCTTAATTTTTTAAAATATCTTAAGAGAGTGTGAGACCTGAGTAATTGAGGTACATAGTGCTGTTGTACATAGTACCACACACACACACACACACACACACACACACACACACACACACACACACACACACACACACACACACACACACACACACACACACACACACACACACACACACACACACAAATTCATGCATATGCAAACATCAAACACCTCTCTGAATAGGTGATGAACCCACGCCCTCTCTGTCCTCCCACTGAGGTGTGAAGGGTGTAAAAGCGTTCAGCTACTGGCTCAGGAGTAGCGAGAGAGAGAGATCAGTCATTGACGCAGGATGTTTTAGTATTTGACGTTAGTTTAACAACCTCCTCTGTGCAAAACCCCCAGGCAGGAGGAAGATGGGTCAGAGATAGTGGATTACACCATACCTGCTGCCCTGCCTGACCCATTGTTCTGCTTATCTTTAGCCTGGCCTATCTTCTAACCTGCAGCCTGGGAGGGAGGGGGATATAATACCAAATTCAATGTCTTCAACTTCATTTAGGAACTCTGGGGAAGTGCTGCACCCAATTAGTGGGTCACCATACTGGTGTTAATACAAAAGAGTCTCAGTTTGGGTTGTGCTGTGTGATTGCTGGTGAATTTAGTTGGTGAGTTTCCCAGCATTGAATGTGCTTTGTTGTGTTCAGTTAAGAGTGTACAGTATATATTTTATGGTACAATTTGGTAGAAGCTCATTGATATCACTTTAATCCTTGTAATTTAGTTAGTAAATAATTGTAATTAAGTTTTAATTTGATCTTGACCTCATCAGGCTATTAAGTGTACCTTTTTATTTCAACCTCAATAGTTTTTGAGTTTATCATGAGTAGATGTAGCTAGTAAGGCTTTAATTCCACAGTTTTATGGTTAACAAGGCTTTTTTTATCAATAGAGCCAAAGCTGGTCAGTTCCCCAGCATCATCAGAGGGCCCTCATTGTCCATCAGTCCTCAGTGTCTGGTCATGGAGCAGCCCTGCACCCACTCACCCACACTGTTCACCGTGGGAAGCAGCACATCCAAAAGAATTGGCCATGTTTGGCTCAGGTAACATGTTGGAGGAGGGGAAGAGCACAAATGGATGGATGGATGAAGACAGAGAGAGAGAGAGAGAGAGAGAGAGAGAGAGAGAGAGAGAGAGAGAGAGAGAGAGAGAGAGAGAGAGAATAATCCTGGGGTGGGGGACACCAAAGGTGAGCATGAGCCTCTGAGGTATTTTTTATGTGTTTATGTAAGTGTGCATGTTGAAGTATATGCATTATTGTGAATGTGTGTATGTGTGTATGTGTGTGTGGGATGGGGCATCCCTTGGGAAATAGAACTGTGGGAATATGCATCCCAAGCAGGACTACTGCTCCCAAGGGAGCCCCTCTCTTTCCGGAACACACACACACACACACACACACACACACACACACACACACACACACACACACACACACACACACACACACACACACACACACACACACACACACACACAAACACAAACACGCGCGCGTAAAAGGTGGAGGTATCATCTGTACTAGTATTTCCTTACATTGCTATTTCTATATCACTATTTTCCATGTACAAACATGCATGCACAAACACACACACACGTGCGCGCGCACGCACGCAAACAAACAACAGGTCAGCAGTGGCTCAACAACCAGTAGCCCCTCTGCTGAAGAGACAATATACATTCTTCCCCCTAGGGAGGTGAGAGATGGACATGGTGTCACTCAAAGCCCAGTACTGCTTGACAAGCAGATCATTGAAAAGCCTTTTGTGTTAGTATGTATGTTTCTCTTATTACACTCTGCTTGTATGATCATTATAGAATATTTATCTTTTTTCTTGGACAATAGTATTTATTTTTAAAGAATAAATAATCAGGCAAATTTTTTTAGATATTGACAATTACAAGAATACATACATTTCTGTTTCTTTTATAATTAGACTAATTTAGTTATATCATTTAGCATATGTTATATTTATAATTAATTATATAATAATGATTCAATAACTACAGACAATTCTTTTTTTTAGATTTTCCTGTACTAAAAATGTCCCTGTAAGTCACTTATAATGGAACCCTAAGGGGATTTGATCAAATCTATCAATAAAGTATAGATATAGTATAAAGTAAATATCAGTCAGATTCAAAATAATTATTACACTAAAAATTAAGCAAGATAAGACACGAGAGAATGTCAAATACTAATGGTGCCAAATTAAATTGGAAACCGATGGCTCTGTTACTCATCTGTAGGAATGTTTCTAGCATGGTCAGTGAGTACTTTTCTTTTTCCAGAAAAAAATGATAGTTCTCATTATTCTTTATCCTACAATTAAACATCCCAAAACAAATGAGACTTGGGAGTTTCCAGGACATTATTTCTGGGTGAATATGTCAACAACATCCCCATCCACAGGTCATAAGTGGTTCATGAATGTTTTGATGATGATAAAAATGTTATTAATGTTATTTATTTTTAAAGTAATGTTATTAATTTATTGTCTACAGATTTGAAACCAGCTGTAAACATGTGAGAGTTCATAGTGACGTGTTGGTCTCTCCACTTTCATCAACTAAACCCTTAACATCAGGCACCATCATCACAGCTGAATGAATCTCTTTTGGAACAATGACTTTATTCACTCATGTATAGTTCCAGAGATTTGTAGTATCTGGTCAAAGTCATAATGAAGCTGGTGGCTTGTAGTAACCCAACACGTTACTAACACACCCGAGGGTAATTTACACTGCTCTTAAACCTGTTTCATTCTGGGTAGAGGAATGATTCATACTTACATTTACAGCATTTGAGCTACTTGCATTTAATCTCATTTTCTACAACTAAGCAATTGAGGGTCAAGGGTCTTGCTCAGGTTAGCTTTGCCTTTCGAACCTGGGGTTATGAAATCCTGCCAGTCGTGTGTATTGTGAAATGACGTGGTGTTAGATTGTTATGGCTACATTCTTAGTTACACCCACGGACACACACACAGAAATTAAAAAGCATGTACTGTACCTTATATCATGTGAAAACCAGGACATAGGAACACTTAGCAACGGCTTGGTAGCATTAGGTGGCAAAACACCGAACATACTGAATGATAGAAAGTGCCACAGCGAGTGGGAAATAATTAGTGCCGTAAAATTTGTTGAAGCTGGATATCATTGAGCGCCTGAACAAATACACATCAAAAAAGATTAGAAAGAAGTGAATACCTGCTTGGGCACAGAATGGCAGACCTGTCATTTTCCTTTCTGGCACAAAAGCTCAGACAGGCTGTAATTTAAAGCTGTTGTGTATTGTCTCCAGTTAGAGTTGTTGACACCGAAAACATGCAAATAAGAATATGAACCCCGGGTTTAGGAACATACAGTGTGAAACATCAGATTATGAAAACCCAGGATTAATTATTAAACCCGGTAAAGTAGGAGCAGTGTGAAACATGAAACAAGATAACCCAGGATTCCTTTTTCCCAGGACTAAACCCAGGAGTTTAGAATGACTGAGCGTTAACTATTTCAAGTGTGAAAAGCCCTTTTATGTTGTTTTTGCCTTCAGTATGTTTGTGTGTAGTTCTATTTAACTTTCTCCAACTGAACCAACACAGTAAAACCTCATTGTGCTAAATTGCTAGAGATTTGTGGTATCCTTCAAACAGGTGCTAACTGGAAAACATTTAGGGTCTCGTCTCGTCTCGAAATATGTAGAAATTATTGTCCAAGGTAATTATTCATAAAGATGCAAAGTGAGAAGAAATGCTGAAATGCTGAATTAATCTTTATTAAATACATTTTAGAGAGCTGTAAAAGCCATAAGTGGTGTTTTTTTTATTATTATTTGTGTTGCTGCACATTGCTCAGAACACTGGCATGAGTGCAAAACAGTACATGCGGTATGCTGATAATCTGTTCCCGCTTGACACCTGCTGATGTATAGATTAGATTAAATCTGAGAATGGCTGAGAGGATTAAGTCACTGCTGCTTTCCATGGAGCAGAGAAACACCTTGTCTGCTGTGGCATGAGGCAGAGCCTGAGGGTCAGGGGGTCTTGTTTACCTGGGACAGGCATTTCCTCTGTGGGCTGATAAGAGCAGGACAGGGGAAGTGCTCTGTCACAGGTGAGTGGAGAGAGAGAGAGAGAAAGAGAGAGAAAGATGCATGAGGAAGCCACCTATGATACCTGCACTTACAAACATGGAAACACACAAACCATCCTCAAATAAGGTCATGTGTGTGATCTGTCTTGGTGCAGACAGACCATGGATAGATTAGTTAGCATATGTCTATGTGTGTGTTTGTGTGTGAAAAAGATAGAGAGAGAGCTTTGGCAAAAAAAAAGTGATGCTCAGACTGTTTAGCTATAGAATGCATATTTTGTTGTTGCACAGAAATATGCAAATTATTAAAAATCTTATTTGTAAAATTACTTACAATTTTTAAAATGACTCTCTAGCAAACAATCAACATACAAAATGCAACCAAACTGGAGCAAACCCCGTTGTAACTGCTAGTACTGGTGACATGCAATATGAGTTGAGCTTAAATATTTGTACCCACAAGGCACTGCCACAAGGCTGCAAACAGCAGAGGTGCTTAAAGTAAACAGTCCCAGGACAGAGGAGGCTCGGCTGATGGATGGAGGCTGAGTTTGTTTGTTTTTACTCTGGCCTTCCTCTTCCTCCATTACCTGGGCTTGAGCTCTTCTGTGGCCCTCAGGTGCTGAGAGGAGCCAGTCAGCCTGAACGTGTTAACAAGAGAGGATCCCTAGCATCCACTGACAGACATACGTGCAAGCGGCATGGAGTTTGTCACTAACAATAAGTTCTGCTTTCTGTATGGTTATGTTTTTATGTTTAATGTCATCATAAAATATCATGACATTAAACATGATTTTCATTTATTTTATGTAGTAACTGTATGTGTAGGAGTTTGTTTTGGAGCAGGATCGCATGAGCTACACTATATGTAACACGTCTGCATATCCAGTCCTTTATCACTTTTTGCCCATTCTGTACTGTTACTGCATGTAATATAATTACACAACAATATTCTATTTCTTTCATATTAATTTCTATTCATTTCTTAATTCTTTGAATTTTTAGGTTAGTTTAGTTAGATAATCAGATGCTAATATGTACAGGTTTTCATTTCACTGCAGGTTATATACTGTATATAATTGGCTACATGGCAAATAAAATCTTGAATCTTGAATCAACCACACATTGTTTACACACACACACACACACACACACACACACACACACACACACACACACACACACACACACACACACACACACACACACACACACACACACACACACACACACACATACTGCACCATTTTCTGGCATTGAGCTTCAGAATCTTGAAGGTTTCATTTTGAAAGACTCGCCACTTTTCTTTATATCTGCACTTCTGTGTGTTTATTTCCAACAGAAATACAAACTTGGGACCAACAGAACATAATGAAATAATCAGAGCAGGATATATTCATCGAACCCAAATGTGTTTATGTACAAATTAATATTGATGTTAGCTATAGAATTAGCGTTAGTGTTAAAATTGTGGTTTTCCCTGATTTTGTAATTCTGTGGTTAACCATCAAGCATTACTTAAATCATTAAATTACTTTAGATAATTAATATTTTTTTAATAAAATATACAGAAAGATGAATGATTACATAATTAATAATAGATTTTTTTTTGTTTAAAGTAGTTAGCGGTTAGTAAAAATGTTTTCTGATAGGGCACAGAAAAACTCTGTGGTTATTTATCTGAAATGTGTGTGAAGTTCATTAGTGATAGGAGACAGTTTTGGTCATGTTTAAGGACTAAATGTACCAGATTCTATAAGTAAATCTGGCTTGTGAGACTCGACCAACTGTAGAATTGCTGTATAAATGTCTTTGCTTTTAAATTGACATATAGAAATAAGTTTCAACAAAAATCACATAAGCTAAAGGTGTTAAGGGCATTGCATTTGGATTCTATTTAATATATTAAGCTGTGATTTTCAGGTGAGAAGTAGAGGTGTCCCCCGCTCGATCCCCACCTTCTGTTCAACAGACCTCCACTGAGGTAGCGCTCGGTCCCATTGTGGCCAATCCTAACCTGAAGTACTTTCCAATAAGCAAGCAGAGCGCATCTCAAGCAGCATAGCCCCCCACTTCAGCCTCCACTTTCTCCCCAAAAAATCCCATTTTCAGGCCTTGCAGCTGCCCCTGTTCTGCAAGAGCACTTAGCCATGTCATTCTATCTGCCTCTCCAGGCTTGGGGTAGGGGGGCGGCAGTGAAACAGGCACGGTTTTGTGCGCCACTGTCTCTGATACGACTCCAAAAATGAAAATGAGGCCATGGATCTTCATCAGGGAAGGCAGGTGTCCCCAGCCTGGCCCAGGTGAAGACACAGGGAGGAGTGCAGAGCACGAAGAAAACGGAGGAGGGGAACTGGAGGGCCTGCCTTCTATTACAGCCCTTCCCTTTCCTACCCCACACCCCACCCCACCCGACACTTAATTGCCCATGTAATGAGCTGCCGGTGAATGGGCTTGCTTGTGTGGAGGCACTTGAGGAGCCTGTGCATTAGGGGCACCTCCTGCAGCTCCTAATCTCAGAGCCCATAGATAGAGAGAGAGTTGTGTATGAGGCACAGGAAGAGAGAGAGAGAGGAAGAGAGAGAGTGATGCAAAGAAAAAGAAGTTCACCTCTCTTAGAATTTTTTTCCTGTTTGTATTTTGCCCCACTACAAGCCCCCTTCTATCTTTGTTTTCTGGTTTGCGGGGCGAAATCGGCAGGGCTTTAAAACCTATGTTAGCCAGACAGACTTCTAGGCCCCAAGTGGCAGATGAGCACATTGGAGTGTGAGAAGTCTTCATGTGGCAGGACACCTGTTCTGTCTTCACTTCAGTCAAGCTGCTTAGCCAATGTCTTGTCAGTCTATTGAAGAGGAACCACCTGCACAGTGACCTTACGTACTTCAGTATACACTGTGCAGTTAGCATTAATTTAAAAAAAGCATCTCGATGATGCATCCAATTTTGAAGTGAATACAAATAAGAAATCAGAGATTTTTTATGGGTCAGGTGTCATTCTAGAAAGGCTGTTATCTTCATGCTAGCATTCATTTATTCCAGATATTTACATTTTTGCAGTGTTCTTAATTGTGAACCGTCAAGTACAGTCAAGGCAGTAGCAAGTTCCATTAAAGTTCCATTATTGAAAAACAAGTGTGTAATTCAGAAACAAGACGGAAGGCATTTGGAGATGGAAATACTTCTGAGTAAACTGACACTCAATACAGCAATGATGCATGCATAGTCCTGCATTTTCCTCTAAGCATTATGACCAGTGCCAGCACCAGCACCCTTCTCACGCTGTTTGCTGTAAAATATTAGCTCCCACAATCCCTCTGCGGGAAGGCTGACAAATAAGATGCTGTTGTTTGGCTCTCACAGAGGGTGCGGGGGTTAATGATTAGTGCCGTTGGGGGTAGAGATAGGGGCTTTCTCCTGTGCCTCAACAGATGTTGGTGGGCCCTTAATGTGGTTATCAGGACGGAGGGTCTTCTCAGAGCTGCTCTGCCATTGTGTGCCGCTGCATTCCAGGGCTCAGCCACGGCAACCGGGCATCCTGGGAGCACAGCCGGGTGTCCCGCTGCGCCACTGTGGGCCTGAGCGCTGACTGCTGAGCCACCCCCAACACACATACACACAAATACGCACACATACACACCACTATATCCCACACACAAACACACACCACTGATCACAAACACTATTCTTTACACCCCCATTGCCCTCTAACACCCACCCCAGCTCCCACTCTGTTCCTCAGCCATACTGCCCTTTCCCACACCGCTTTAATGGACTGATGCCTGGGCACAGCTTCTGCTAATGATTCACTCTAACCATCTATCTATCTAACTATCACCATCTCTTTCTTGCTCTCTTACTCTTTCTCTGTCTGGAAAATGTTTCTTATAACATATGAATATTATATAATAACGTCCTGTGAAATTGTACCATTGCTTATTGTGAAAATTGTTTTTTCGTTTGAAGCTCCTTAAGTATATATATATTTTTAAAAGTAATTGCAATGATAACACTCATGAGACCGATAGAGTCGATATGAGTTTGTTAAAATGTAAACATTACATGCTGATACTGTAAAGGTAATGGTAATAATTTATTAGCATTTGTTTAAAATGCTAAAAGTAATGAAGTAAATTCAAGTAAATTTAATTGCAATAGATTTATAATAAAAAATGTTAGAGATTACTTGCTTAAGTATGTTTATGTCTTACATGCAAAACCTACACACTGACTAAGAATTGCAAATGTTTGCCCTGGCTTGTTCCTTTGAATTGGTCTCAGCATAGAAACCCGTTGATTAATCCACATGAGCATCAATCACTCACTGGAAGTCCCCAGTTGGGTGAAATGTATCCCAGTGAGAATTAATCTTCTCAGTTATAATTCCTCAAATGCATCATTTAATTAGCTGAGTCTCCCAGTGTGAGAAGACAGGTGAGCGCACCCACCTTTAATGTACACATAAACTCTTCTCCTGTTTTCAGGACATGCTCTCAACTGCATCCTCCACATCAGTGGCAGCTGTGGGCTTGTTTGTATACAGATGCGGTGAGCGGCAATGTTAATTACCCTGCAGCTGCACTCCAGGCCTTGGGCTGCAGTTTCTCACTGCGCCGTCTTTGTGTCTGAGCGCAAGAGCGAGGAATGTGGGAACATGTTGTAATTAAAATGTTCTGTAACCCAATTAAGCGTACTGCCCTATCACCACCATCACCAGCAGCAGCAGCGCAGCACAACACAGCACCCAGCGATCAAGCTGTCTGAGAGCTAGTTGCCACTTCTAGCCATAACTCTTCATTTCAAAGCAGCAGGCTTTAATGTCTGCTTCAGGAAAAGCTGCTGAGCCTGCTTAGACAGAAGAACAGCCATATCTATAGAGGAATATGACGATATGTAGGCATGTGCTAGCGGGTAAACACAAGTAAATGAGTTTGTGTGTGTGTATGTGTAAGGGGTCTCTTTTCCCTCTTCAGGCTTTCCTATTCATCACCTCTCTGACTTTCACAGAAGATAAATATGTGACAATTACTTCGGTCACAGCTGTCTATCACCCTGTCACCACGGAGACAAGCAGTCAAATTTCAAGACATGGATTTCCTAAAAAATTCTCACTAGTGCATATCACATAGGATTCCGTTCTCTCTTTTAGTGAGGAAGTTCGACCACATTTTGGCATAAACAACAGATTTAGTTCTTTGAGTACCCTTTGTGCAGCACCTCTAACCAGTTGCTGGGCAGTGCATTCAAGAAGCCTGAACAATGACAGTCCACAATAAAGGTGCTCAATTAACTGTATAACCCTGCCGTCAATTAAGGCATCAGTTACTAAATTGATGGATGAGGTTAAATGATGCGATTCATTTTCTCCATCTAGCGGAAACACATTAGAAACGGCGGTATGTGAAATTTATTTGATTAATGCTTTAGTTATAGTGAGAGACATTGGCTAGAAGAGACACTACACTTTTATTGAAAGAAAGATAAATGTATTATTTTAAATGAAATTTCATTTTACAGCTAAAATAAACATGATTTAAAATTAGTTTTTGTTTCAGTTGCATACTAGTACAAGGTATTACCAAGGGCTAATAACATCTTTTTTAATACAGTATATTGAGCCGGCTGCATCACTTATCTGGGCTTTCATTGTTCAGAATCATACTCAGCTCAATTTTATGTACCTTAATTATTTAAGTATTAGCATTATGGATTGGGGTTAAGCTCAAATGAGATGTTCACTATTTGGTTTTGTGTTCTCAGCGAATGCTTTAATTTCTCATTCTCTTATTATAAAGTTTCTGAGTCACTGAACACTGCTTATCAATTCTGCTCATGGGACATGGAACAAAAGGTTCATGTTTAATCCAAATGATTTTGATCCAGTCATCTCGTTAACATACCTGTAATGTTCAAGTACATATTTAAGATGCTTTTTTTTTTTAAATTGTCATTTATTTCACATTTTTATATCCTAATCATTGAAACTAAGATGACTTACAGAATACAGATGATAATTTTCGGATGACTTGAAAAAATATTATTAATTAATTCATCTTTATTTTTGATCCTGGTCAGGGTTTAGGGTAAAGCCAAGCATTACAGAGCAACACTTTATGGTTTATGTCGTATTTACATATTTTTATTATATTGTTTTACCAATAAATAAACTTTATTATGAATATAGTTACAGAATTAGTTTCATCAGAAGTATATTTTCTAATTTACGGTTTATTTTTAATTTGCTGTTATACTAGCCATCTGATCTGGGCCAACATTACATCAGTTATTAGCTTTTATTCTCCATTAGTGATTTGACAAATGCCCCTTTTCTAAAGCCCCCATATCATTCTGCTTGACTTTCCCCTGGGTGTGAATTCAGTTATTGATTGCCTGTTCTGTTTCACTTGGAAAAGGTTGATAAAAGGAGGTTTTCACTTTCTCTATTCGATGTGACAGCTTCCTAACAAGAATAATGGAAAAGCCCTATTCACAGGCAAATCAACCTAATTCAGCGTGCCCCTTCACTTTGAATGGAGGAGTCACAGTCCTTCCCTGCTCATTCCATCACAGCCCTCTCTCTTCAGCAGCCTTCAAAGTTAGCAGAACTCCTCCAGCACCAAACACTAGTCTTTGTCACTATCCGCTGCCTGACCATCAACCAGATAAATAGGTTTATAAATGCATGCCCCATTAATAAAGGCAGCACAAATGGGCACAAACAATCAGCTGATTTCATGAGCTGAAAAAAACTCACGAAATCCTCTCAGAGAATTTTCTGGTCATGTTCGGTTCGTGAATTTCACCATCCACAATGTTCTAATGCTCTTGTACCTATTAGACATTCCCTAAGCACAGGAAATGTACTCAATGAAATTTGATATTGCTTTGACCAGCTTATACCGGGGCATTATTGAGGGAAACCCTAACCCTCAATCTAACCACTTTGCACAACAGGATTTTTAAACTGCTTGTAATAACAAGGAACCTTGCCTGTGTAACGCTGGATTGAGGCCAGATGAGAAGAGTGCAGGTGTGAGAGCTAACCAAGCCTGGATGCCTAGTCTGGGGCCTGTTCACAGGGGATTAAGGTATCAGCTCAGCCCTGGTGGCACAGAGGTCATGTCTATTGCACTTGGGGTGTTTCCAGCATACTGGCCACATTATGGGAAGTGCAGGGAGCGAGACTAAGCCTCCCATCGCCATGAACCATGAACGACTGCACACAAAACACAGTGTTAACCCACCTGTCCTGCTAATAAAGCATCTCATACACCTTTCTCAGGTGGATTTGTATACAAGTTACAGGAATTTATATCTGTCTGAGTTTTGGAGGTTTTGGTTTTGGAATAAAGTGTATGTGAAAAATGAGAACACAGCAGGAAGAATATTAAAGAATATCACATATGTCTTAAACACAGTCTGTGAGAAACATTAGACAGACCCTAACACCTGAGCCAGGTGATTTAATGCACGCCCACAGATTACCTGGCTTAGGTGTGTTGGCACTTAAACAGAACAAAAAAAAAGTAGATTACATACACTGCTTGTAAACTGTTTGGGCTCAACTAGGTTTTTAAAATGTTTTAAGGAATGAGAACTTTGTAGTTTCTGACATATTAAAGACACATATAAAGACTAATCAGGTTTATTTTGAGAAACATAAACTAATAGATGTAAATGTGACACTAAACTGCTTCACACACATTATGTGAACAGTCAGTTTTTCCCCCCCTAGGAATTTCTTTTCTTCTGTGGCTGGGTGGATGTCTTGGTTTAAAGGTCAGTTTAAGGCTCAGGTTAACTTCTGGACAGGATGTTCCATTTAAGACAGTGTTTGCTCTTTTGTATTTGGGTTACATGGAAAATTTAATAAACCTTCCCCTAACACAAAGACTATAAATAAGTAAATAAGAAAGAAAGAAAAATAAGTAAGTAAGTAAAGAAAAAAAGTAGGATAGATACTGTACATGGATAGGTAGATTGATCAATCCAAGTCTGGGCGTTAGATTCCCACCATGATTCCTCTGCCTTGTGCATGCATTTTCTCCTCATTCTTCTATGGTGTCCTCCAGGTACTCTGATTTCTTCAGTCCAAAAACATGTATTGTAAGCTGACTTGTATCTCTAAATTGTCCATTGTGTATGAGTGTCCTGGCATACACTCCTGTCTCTTGCAACCCTGTATAAGATAAGCAGTATAGAAAGTGGATGGATGGATGCCTTCAAAGTCTTTATTCAAAACCTTAGCTCTACTTTATCTAATTAACATCAATATTCATTTAGAATCTAGATAGCTGTAGATAAACAGGTGAAGGTTGTTAATGACAACATAAAAAGAAGGTGAAAAGTTCTCACTGCAAATACTTGGCCTTTACAGCTCCATAACATACATAACACTTCTGTTCTGAGTAACTAGTCCTTGTGCTTATATGGCTAGCGGTTAACTGTGAATGAGTCCTATAGAACATATGGAAACATTTGTTTAAGCTCAGACATGTTTGTGAGATTTTGACTTCCCCCATCATGTCCAGCACTTTGTGCACACTTGCTCCTGCTCTCGATTGGCTATTCAGACCCCTCTAGGCAGACAAGGCCCAATCACAATATTGTCAAGGCTCGGTTGGTTTTCTGGTTCAAATCCTTGTTCACGCTGTTTGCTGAGTACTCATCTGCTGTGACAGGCTTCAGACAAACAGAGGCTCCTAAAAGAGGTCTTCCACAAGCAGATCCTTCCTGCTGGGCTGTGGCTGAAACGAGCCTTTCTCTCACCATCAAGTGGAACCCAGCCTATTGAGCTGCAACCCTCGGAGGCCTGCATTGAGGCAGGCTATGGGCCAGCGCTTCACCCCTCAGGGCCTGGCCACCCTCACACTGTCCCTGGACACCTGTGTCCACCTACCCCCAGCGTGGGAACCCTCCTAACTCAACCCTGTTACCTAGTGCTGCTTGGACATAATGCTCTGAAATCCTCTCTCTTTAGAAGTCTTTAAATGTTAGCACAGCTCCAGCAGACAGTGTTGCTCAATGTCACCCGATGTCACATCTTGTGATTTGATTCATATTGTAATAGGCCCAATAAGGATAAATTCATACAAAATATGGGTTCAGAGAATTAGCTCACAGCTAATGTAGTCTACATTGATAATGTTTTGGCTGGCATGCAGGTACACAATGGAATATTGGAAATTTGAGAAGGTAAAAAGCTGACCCAGTTCCTTGCCAGCAACCCCACTCCAAGTGCCCAATCCGGCTAAATCTCCATGGCACACTGCAGAAAAATGGCATCAATTAATCAGCATTCATGAACCGTTTACTTGAGCCCCCTTTTGTTTGCAGCAGAGTTTAATCCAGACAGAGACTTGGCTGTTTGGGTCCTTGCAGACAGCAGTGCTCAGCCCATTGTACACTCACAACTGCTGATGCATGAAACGTTGTCATTCCCATACCCTTCTGTCCTGCAAAGCTTTCATCTAATAAAGTAGCAAACACTTAAAAACTAGCGTTTTATAAATAGTAGGTTGATAAATTTTGTGTTAGCTTTATATGTGTACTTCTGTTTATTTCTCTTCATTCATTTGTAACCAGAGGTCTTCAATTTCTCCAGGCCATGACTTCTTTCTTCTACTTCCTCAATCTCTCTCCTCAGAGGGCAATATGAACCATAAACCTCCAGTTTGTTTGACTTTGCCATGTGAAGACATCTGTCCATATTCCAGATATCCCATTTTGGTGCAAATGATCCCCTTGAAGGAGGCAATTTTTACAATATGGCAATTCTACCATTTCCATCACGGCTTAGCACAGATTCTTTGCCTTGCCGAAGAAGCAAGTTTAATTGGAAGGCTGCATTTCAAGTCATTCCACAATTATACAATTATACTGGAGATGCATGTCTGCATGTTGCTCCGTTTGCACCAATTTACTGCACTTTCTGCACAGTTTAGAACCCGCTTCCTTTTCAGTGGATGCAAATTCCCCTCATTTAGCTCCAAATGAAGCATAATTGCTCATATTCAAGCAAACACCTTGCTATAAGAGGTTCCTCCTAGTTAGTTCGCATTAAATCTGAGCAGAACAAAAATCCCCAAATCCATTTGTGCACATGTGCCAGCTGGGTCATTCTGTTGGGAGAGGGATGAGGAAATGGATGATGCAATTGAGCACATTTAACATCCTGCTAGCACTTCTTCCTGTTACCGGCATCTCAAAACATCACTTAAATGCCTAAAAGGCTAAAACATTCGCTGGAAACCTGCTACAAAAATTAGTTATTCAACATCATGTAACGGTGTGTAAATGAAATGTATATTGAAATCGATGACATTCTGATTATTTCCAGAAATATATACACGAATTTGCATTTGGAGTGGAACGTCATTTCATAAAAATTTGCTTCAGGTGTAGGCCCTCCATGCATCTTTCACGTCTATTGAAATTATAGTGAAATAACGAAATTAGACGTCACCGGACATTTGATCATCAAAGTATACTCCAGTCTTTCCGCTCTTTTGTTTGAAATAGTAGAAGTTAGAGAGCGTTTCATTGTCCGAAAGGCCCAGAGTACCCCAAAGTGGCAGGACAAGCACACCGCTGACAATAGCTTACAAGAGACTGTTTTAATTCATACCCTCTTCTTTATAAAAAGGGCGACAGCACAACAAACCGTTGACTTGCTGATACACAATTAAGAGTGATGCGGCAGTTAATGCTACAAGCCGCTCTGTTTAACAGTCTGTCTTTGACCCTCTGCCTTTGAATAAATATAATGTGGCGGGCAAGAGCGAGAAACTGGAGCTGAGAGAAAAGGGTGCTGGGGAGATTTTAAGCCACAGATAAGTAGTTAAAGACCTTTATAGAGTATAACGCCATTATGCTTGCTGAATAAAAATAGGATTTAGTGTTTTTTCCACTTAATTTGAATCAAAAGAATCCCCACCTTACATATTGCGCCGGTAATGTAATGGAGAGAGAATCACAAAAAAGGCTTTGTGGTTCTGACACCTTCTATAGTGGGCCTGTGTTGTCCTGCGAGCAAAAGGAAGAGAAAGCTTTTTTCTTTTGCGCCTTGCTATCTGCTAACCCATTCTAATTGATGCCGCTTGCATTCCTGCACTGGGCGCATTCAGTGAATAACGAGCGATGGACTGAATGCCCATGAATTGGTGCCTTCTAAGAGAAGCAGTAAAACAGCCCCTACACCCCCACCCAGCTCTGGATCTCCCCCACTAACCACCAAACTCCTCTGAATCCTTGGCCAAAGCTTGCTCTAGCTTTACCGCCCATTAAAGCTCTGCTATTGTGCACTGACGCAAACCCCACAAAAGCTGTCCATCTCTGTGAGGCCTCTAAAGCTTGGACTCACACAGACTAGAGTGACAGCTACTGCCACCACTCCTCCACCCCTTTCACTCTTCTTTCGCTCTTTCGCAAATTCTACCCCCAAACATCGCACTCCATCTTCTGTATATCTGTATATATATATATATATATATATATATATATATATATATATATATATATATATATATATATATATATATAAACCAATCTGGTGCTATGTTCAACTGAATAAAAAATAAAGTTTGATTTCATAAAACAAAAGTTGATATCAGTTGTACTTCACCCTAATCTTCCTAATCTTTACTTAGTGTGACTTTTCATACTGTTTGTTTGAGCTGTTATGAAGCAGAAGTCTATGTTGATGATTTAAGTTTGTCTCTCTCCAACTCTGTCACTCCTTCCCTCTCCCTCAGTGCACAAAGCATCAATCTGTCTTCAGAGCTGGCACCCTCAGCCCTTTGTTTCATCTGCAGGTGCCTATGAAAGCACCACGGCTGCCCTGAGCACGCCACGCCTCGTCCCGGCACAGGAACTGCTGACAAAGACTCCATGTGGGAATGAGGGATGCGTCGAAGGAGGCGGGAGGGGGGTGAGGAAAGGGGGGTGCTGTTAGGACAGATGGTTGGGGAAGTTTCCCAACTTTTTGCAGGCTAGGCCTCCTCCATGGAGACAGTTCTGCAGGATTGGGTGCTGTGGTGTGAAGAGAGTCACCAAGGGAAGAGCCACTGATGCAATGCCTTCTGAGATGCACAGGGTCACTGCCTTAACCTTATCACTAATGGGCTAGAGCACAGTCATGCTTTCTTTTATAGACCCTTGTGAAAATTAAATTTGTGTTTAGTGTCTTACTGTTGTTTTGATTATTCTGAAATTGTAAGTGTGTCTCTTTACACAGCCTTTCTTGCTAAAATGACAGTTCTGTGTAAAAACATGTAATTAAAATGGACTAAAAAATAATGAAATGAAACAATTTAAAATTGACTATGAAGATGCTGTAATTGGCTGTCATTTTTTCCACAGCCCCAAGTATCTCAGAGAACCTGCTGCAGTTCATTTGGAGACTTTCCCTAGCTCACTCAATTGTCTTTCTGCAGCCGATACATGTTATGTTCTTTAATGACGCACAAATATCTTTCTGTAAATGTAAAAATTTAAATAAATGTTTATATTTGTTTATTTCTGTGGGCAAACTAATGCAGAAAAAATTAATTACACAATTCCATGAAGTCTCTTTAACTTTACTGTTATTCTTTTAGTTACTGTAGCTGACCTGCACATTTATTACATCACTTTCCATTCTGCAATGCTTACACATTCTGTACTCTTTATACTGTATAGAAATGTACATGACAAATGAAACCTTAAATTTGAATCATTCTGTTAAAAGTCACATACAATGCCAGAATTTCTTTATTTCACCTTTTCAACCAGTCTATAACTAAATAAACCATGAATTGATGTAATATCTCATTTATTTACTAGCTCATTGTGGAATGTAAAATCTAAAATATCTTAAATATTATATATATTATTTACATTTTTTTTAAATTCTAATATATAAATATTATTAAAATAGTATTTGATTTATTTTATTACAATAAGGACATTTCTCTTTATATAATCAAATCTAAAAGAAATATGGCAACCTAAGCCTTCCTCTCAAATAATACTAATAGTCTTGATAATACAGGACTATGTCATACTAATGTCATACTAATTGAAGAGGCTAACTTCTTATTTTTTTTAATGTTTGTGAAAGATCTGTATTCGGAACTGCTCAAGGAAGATTTTACTTCACTATATCATCTCATTTGACATCATTCAAATCTTCAACTTTAGCATCAGTAAAAATATCTGATAGCTGATTGCGACTTTAATAGGTTGTCTATTGAAGCTAATATAAAAATGACTAAAATGTGAAATCTTAGCCGAGATTATGCTGTTGTTCATAAATGATAAGGTCCAGGACTAATGAATTAATGAAGTAAACGAAATGACTTACCTTATTGTGATTGCTGACAGCATGACACTTTAACACGAATCTGCAAGTAAACAGCCAGTCTTAACTCTGACCAGTATATTATTTCCAACAACCTCATCATCATCACCATTTCTACCACCACTATCACTACTACCATTTCACCACCACCTCCATCACTACTACCATTTCACCACCACCACCATCACTACTAACATTTCCACCACCACCATCACTACTACCATTTCACCACCACCACCATCACTACTAACATTTCCACCACCACCATCACTACTACCATTTCACCACCACCACCATCACTACTAACATTTCCACCACCACCATCACTACTACCATTTCTACCACCATCATTACTACCATTTCTACCACCATCACTATTTTTAAGGTCGAGTACCCAGAAGAGCACACCTATAAAAACATTAAAACAACTATATTTACTTAAATATATTATAACAATCCCCACTACCAGCCCACCACCATCATTACTACCACTACCTTAATATCAATTCTGTGACCCCAACAAAATCACTTCTACCACATCCACCACCGTTATCATTACTACCGCCCCACTAACATTCTAACTAACTACCTCCGATAACACCAAAACACGAGTTTAAGTTCAAGTATGTATAGGAGCTTGTAAATAATTATATACCAGTCAAGAAATAAGAACCAAGAGCTAAGAACATTTATAACAAAATAATATAGAATAAATTTAAGTAAATATAGCTGAATTTGGAATTTGGAGTACTTCTTTGATTAAAGTAAACATGTTTTTATAGGTGCGCTCCGCTGGGTATTCACCCTTAAAAATACATAAATATAAATAATCCTTAATAATAAAATTAAATAAAAAACAGGGCAGTTGTTCAGATTTGTGACCTGATCATAAGGATGATGGAATAACTTAAGTGGCCTGAAAGATCACTGGGCCTCAAGCTCATATTAACACTGACAAGATCCACATGCGAAAAACAGGTAAACTCTTCATTTGACAGGTTCTCTCTCTCTCTCTCTCTCTCTCTCTCTCTCTCTCTCTCTCTCTCTCTCTCTCTCTCTCTCTCTCTCTCTCTCTAGCACACACACACACACACACACACACACACACACACACACACACACACACACACACACACACACACACACACACACACACACACACATGCACAGACTAAGTCCATAAGACAGAAAAGACTTGACATAATAAGCTGGTAGACTAATTCACAATCTGAACTGAAAAAGTTGATTCTTGATTTAGAAGACCTGCAATCTGATCACACAGCAGTAAGCCAGGCTACAATGAAACAGGGAAAATTGTGGCTGGGTCTGAGGGCTAAATAATCCATAAAAGCTTTTTTTGACTTAAATGAACAGGATGGGTTAGTATCGAGTAAGAGGACGGCTCTTTGATGGCTCTTTTGATACTAAAGGGGCTTAAATTACTAAGCAGTTGAAAATTTTTACTGTAGTAGATTATGAATAAATTGTTTGTAACTGAGAAAAAATTTTCATAAGAATATTTGACAATCTTTCTATTATTTTCTTGCCCTACAGCGCCCCCCTGTGACATTATCTTAACATTACACATAAACTCTGTGTGTGTGTGTGTGTGTGTGTGTGTGTGTGTGTGTGTGTGTGTGTGTGTGTGTGTGTGTGTGTGTGAGTGAGTGAGTGAGTGAGTGAGTGAGTGAGTGAGTGAGTGAGTAATGAGTGAGTGTGTGAGTGAGTGTGTGAGTGAGTGTGTGAGTGAGTGTGTGAGTGAGTGTGTGAGTGAGTGAGTGAGTGAGTGTGTGAGTGAGTGTGTGAGTGAGTGTGTGAGTGAGTGTGTTAATTGTACACTAACACAATAATGATTTATTTGGTGAGATGCATGATATTTCCCTTTACTACATTAATAGCAAACAAATTAATGTCAGGGCATTTTCACTTGGATCATTGCTGGCCCTTTCAACTCAGTTAATCAAATCAGCAATTTATTTCAGCTTTAATGGGCCTCCTTCTAAAATTACATTCACCTACATTTTTTGCTGTCTCTTGTTGAATTAAAGAAAAAATAAGAAAATAAAAAGGTACTGAAACATTTTAGACATTGTGGAAATTCCATGTGGTTGTTTCATATTGATATTGCATAATTTGAAGAGTTTATTAAAAGTTAAACTTAATATTCAGTCCCTCCCATTGTTTGAAGATCAAACCCAACTTATCAACCCTAAACAGTTACAGTGTCAGGTCAGGGAGCAGAAACAGAATCGGGACCTAAATACAGGGATAGAAGGTAGACAGGGCTTTTATTAATAAAAATAAAAATTAGTAAAACAAATCAAAGGAACAAGCAAATTCATATGACATTTTCTGTACATTGATGATTAGTCCAGCTTAACCATGGTGTAAACACACACACACACACACACACACACACACACACACACACACACACACACACACACACACACACACACACACACACACACACACACACACACACACACAACATATCCTTCAAGATAACAATGGCTCTTTTTATGGGACACAAGGGCTCAAACCACATGAACACCTACGGGAGATTTTAAACTGATGTGTTAGACAGTGCTCCCGACCACCATCATGAAAACTCCAACTGATGGAATATCTTCTATTTTACCTGTTTTAACTGCCAGGGTCTGTAAAAATCAGGTGAATAGTTGTTTTCTATACTGTTGGACTATATGTATCCCCCATAGAGCTATCCATGTAGCTGTATGCATATACTGTACAGTGGTATGAAAAAGTGTTGGCCCCCTTCCTGATTTTTAATTTTTTAATTTAATTTAATTTTGAATTTTTTTATTTTTGCATGTTTGTTACACTTTAATACTTCAGATCATCAAAAATATTTAAATATTAGTCAAAGATAACACAAGTAAACACAACATGCAGTTTAAAAAACAAAATCCAAACCCACATGGCGCTGTGTGAAAAAGTGTTTGCACCCCTGTTAAAACATGACTTAACTGTGGTTTATCACACCTGAGTTCAATGTCTCTAGCCACACCCAGGCCTGCTTACTGCCACACCTGTTCACAATCAAGAAATCACTTAAATAAGACCTGACTGACAAAGTGAAGTAGACCAAAAGATCCTCCAAAGCTACATGTCATGCTGAGATCCAAAGAAATTCAGGAACAAATGAGAGCAAACATAATTGAGATTTATCAGTCTGGAAAAGGTTATAAAGCCATTTCTAAAGATTTGGACTCTAGCAAACCACAGTGAGAGCCATTATCCACAAATGGCAAAAACATGGAACAGTGGTGAACCTTCTCAGGAGTGGCCGGCCAATCAAGATTACCCCAAGCGCACAGTGACGACTCATCCAAGATGTCACAAAAGACCCCACAACAACATCCTAAGAACTGCAGGCCTCAGTTAAGGTCAGTGTTCTTGACCCCACCATAAGAAAGAGACTTGGCAAAAATGGCCTGCATGGCAGAGTTCTAAGACATAAGCCGCTGCTGAGCAAAAAAGAACATAAAGGCTCGTCTCAGTTTTGCAAGAAAACATCTTGATGATCCCTAAGACTTTTAGAGAAATATTCTGTGGACTGACAAGACAAAAGTCTTTTTTGGAAGGTGTGTGTCCTATTACATCTGGTGTAAAAGTAACACTGCATTTCAGAAAAAGAACAGCATACCAACAGTAAAATATGGTGGTGGTAGTGTGATGGTCTGGGGCTGTTTGCTGGTTCAGGAAATTGGTGTGATTACTTGCTGGAACATTTGCTGTGATTAAATGGAACTATGAAAAGTGATGTGACATACGGCTAAGTACAGTGACCCATACTCAGATTTCGTTCTCTGCATTTGACCCATCCAAAGTGCACACACACACAGCAGTGGGCAGCCATTAATGCTGCGGCACCCGGGGAGCAGTTGGGGGGGATTCGGTGCCTTGCTCAAGGGCACCTCGGTCGTGGCCGGCCCGAGACTCGAACCCACAACCTTAGGGTTACGAGTCAGACTCTAACCATTAGGCCATGACTTGCTGTCTACCAAAAGATCCTGAAGGACAGTCTGCAGCCATCTGTTTGTGACCTCAAGCTGAAGCAAACTTTGGTTCTACAGCAGGACAATGATCCAAAACACACCAGCAAGTCCACCTCTCAATGGCTGAAGAAAAACAAAATGAAGACTTTGGAGTGGCCTCGTAAATGTCCTGACCTGAATCCTATTGAGATTCTGTATAATATTTAGGGGGCAAACACTTTTTACACAGGGCCATGTAGGTTTAGATTTTGTTTTCCCTAAATTAATAAAAACCTTCATTCAAAAACTGCATGTTGTGTTATCTTTGACTAATATTTAAATTTGTTTGATCATCTGAAACATTAAAGTGTGACAAACATTCAAAAAAATCAGGAAGGAGGCCTTTTTTTTCACACCACTGTATACTGGGAGGTACAGATGACCACAGGAGTAAAACAATGACAAATTTTTATAGAAGGATTATTTCTAATCTTCTACTTTTGACTGTTCCTGTTGGTGGTCGCAACAGCAAATCATCTGTTTCCACCTAACTCTACGCTCTGCATCCTCTACTCTTGCACCAATTAACTTCATGTCCTCCGAGTTTCCCTCTCTTCCAAGTACTTTTTAAAATAAACGTTCAATATTATTTTTCTGTAAATGAGACCTGGGCTTGGACTACCTTAGAATGCTTGAAACATTCTGTAGTGCTTTTGTTGTGTGTTTGTGTGCTCACATTATGACACACATATAATTTGGCTAAACTCGATATATATTGATTCAGTACATCCTGATGGAGCTGTAAAAATGTCTTTAGTTACAAGATATAAAACATGTGAATTGTATGTCAAAAATGTAATTGAAAATTGTAGTAAATTTACTGGCAGCTACATGTAATTGTCAAATCTTTCTAATCTCTTAACAATTTGTTATCTAAGTTAACAGTGGCTACAAATATGTATTCCTTGTGTTAGACAGTAAGCAAAACAGTATGCTATCCCTGCCTACAATTCCAGCTTGATCTGAAAAATACATTGGCCATAGCTGGTCATTGTGGTAGATCATCTCTGGCAACTTGATGAGAATGTCAGGGATACAAACTCCAGTTTTTCCACCAGTCCCCAGCTTTCTCAGGGTTTTGGGGCTTTTTTCATTAGCAGAACGCAACAAGGTTGTCTCTTTGACCCAAAAAGCTGATTCTCTCTAGGATAGAGGCAAGGTTGTACAGGTAGATATCACAGTTCAGAACAAAGGCTTCGACTCAGCACACTTAAATCTTTTGTAGAAGGAGAGTGATTATAGATATTGAGTTCCTGAAGACTCCTTTCCAGGAGTAATCAGGATGCTGCTGTACTTCGTATCTAAGTTTCTATGTGCCCTCACTGAGGCCATTCGCGATATGTCCAAACACCATGTACACATTGTGACATTCATTTGTTCTATGAACTCAGAACAGAGCTGAAACCAGCCACAAAGCCCATTTGCATAAGTAGACATGATTGCATGATTCAGTCAAGTTAGATTTAGTTTCTGTGTCACAAACAGAGACGTTTTCTGTGGGCAATATATTAGCACACAATTGTTAGTCTCCTCGGACAACGCAGTGCTAGTCAGACGTCTTGGCAGCACAATGTCTTGTGTCACTCTGCCCTGCAATGAAACTTTTCAGGTAGGCCCCTTTCATAGATATCTCACTGAAAGCAATTCATCTACTGCAACTGTAGTGTCTCTCACGGTCAAGACCCCAAAGTACCCAGAAGTGATTTCCCAGATCTGGAAAAGGTTTAACTAGTCAATGCCTTATGTCTTTTTTGATGCCAAATCAAGTCTATGCCCATTTTTGAACTGCTGGACAGCCCGACAGGACAGAACCCACTAACCCACTGTGTTGTAACTCACACATCCCACTTCAGTATGACACATGTTAAAAGTACAAAACATGCCCCCCTGATGGTGCCCCAGCAACAAGGCAAAGTACAGATTGGTACCTTTATTTCTGAGTCTGCACTTCTAATAATAAGCATCATTAAATGAAAGAGCAAATGGTCTTTGCACTGAGTGCAGCATGAAGAAATTACTTTTAACCCTGGGGCCAGATAGCTTCTGTCTGATTGATTGGATTTACAGAGAGCTTTTAAAGTGATGTGATGCTTCTTTAATAAGGTGTGGTCACTAATTAAGAATAATAATGCATTTTATAATTAATATAATAATCAAGCAAAGAGCTGAGTTCCTCAAAATCGATTTTGTGGCTGTGAATTACTTAGTTCATGGCAGTTACTGTATAAAACAGGTGAGGAACAGAAATTTCAGTTGAATTAGATTATTATGGCCATAGAAACCTAAGCATGGGGATGATAGATAATATAAGATCTACATTTTACTTCAGTGATGGAATGATGCATAAGGACATACTGGAGTCACTAGTGTTGTACATTCTATAAAACAGAACAGAAAAGAATTACATAAAATAAAACTGAATAAAAAAAGAATAAAATTTTTGTTAAATAAGTCTTAAATAAATCTATCATTTATTAGTAGATGATGATAACATGTAAAATGTCTACTTTCAATGTACCAGAGTTACAGGCAAATCACCTTGTCAGCCTATTAACGTATTGACAAATATGTTTACAAATATGAAAATGCATTTTGCACAGCAGTTGTTTGTCCTGCTTTGTCCTGTGAAGGGTTGTGCCCTGAGTCCCCTTGCCCTCCAAGGTGACAGTCCCAGTACATCTTCTTCTTCTTTCGGCTTTTCCCTTCAGGGGTCGCCACAGCGAATCATCTTTCTCCACCTATCCCTATCTTCTGCATCCTCAACATTTGCACCCACTAGCTTCATATCCTCATTAATTACATCCATATACCTCCTCTTTGGCCTTCCTCTTTGCCTCCTGCCTGGCAGCTCCATGTCCAACATTCTCCTACCAATATACTCACTCTCCCTCCTCTGAACATGTACATCTAAGGCTTAGATATAAATAAATTCTGGGACTGTCACATAGTAGAGTAACCACATGGGGGCGCCATAACCAAACCTATTCACTGACCCATCACACTTTCTGGATGATAAACTCAACAGCTTGTATTTCTGGATACACGACTTTTCCTCTATCAATAACAAAAAGATCAGTTCAAACAGGTTTTTCTTTCCCCTAAAGTAGTGTTGGAACTGTGGGAAGGTCAGACTAATAATATATACTGTATGGTAGACTAAATCTACCTGCTAACCTACCTAAATAAAGCTGCAGAATAATAGGTGTAATAATGAATGTTTGTTTCATTGGAAGACATCAGTACTGCTTTTATTACACCAGATACTGATAACATAGAGCCTATAGAGGTATATAGAGGGTTATATAGAGGTAAAAGGCTATTATTCAATTCACAACTCGCTGCTTTATTTGTCTATTTCATTTTTTATTTATTTTTGTATGAATTATGTGTTAAAAATCGTGTGATACCTGGTTTATTCATAAATCCTATTCCATTCTGCATGCATACAGTGGACTTTTTAATCTGCCCTGTCAGATTAATTCATGCTAATGTTTTATTGCACTTTATTCCTCTTTATTTATGTCTGTACTTTTGAGAGTCACAAACTGCTGGAACCAAATTCCTTCTGTGTGTCCACACACTTGGCCAATAAATCTGATTCTGATTCTGATTATTTATTAATTAACATGCTGTAATTCTGGGCATACAATTATGAATTGAACTTTTTCCTATTACATACAGTATTTCACTTTATCCTGATCACAAAAAAATAGGTATTCTATTCTTTAATTAAAAAAAAAAAGAATCATGCACTTTATAAAAAAAAACACCTTAAAAACAACTGAGGAATACGGTGTTAAAATTAAACAAGGATGCACGATAAAACAAAGATATATTCCACAGTCGTTACATTAATTGGACTGTTTACTTCTGCAATGTTTGTTATACAGCCTGAGAGAGCTCTTAAACTACATTTCCCAAGAAGCATTACGTAATGACGTTTCGCAGTGGGCGGTGCTTAGTGGTGCGTAGCGGGTCTTGCGTGGTGTGGAGTAAAATATTTGTTTGACAGGGCATCAGGGCATCAGGGACAGGAGGCGGTGGGCGCAATGTAAGGGCAAGAGACGGGGCATCCTCGGCGATTAAACTACTGACACTTTATTTTTAAAGATAAAAACCCGTTTATCTGCAATCCTTTGCACTACCGTACAGCGTGAAGGGTTTTTTTGGTGAAGCTCAGCAACAGGGCGCGCGCATACACACACACACACACGCATACACACACACACACACACACACTGCACGATGCCGCTGAACACACGGAGGCTCCCGCCACTAGCACCAGCGCCTCGCCGCTAACTGCGGAACACAAACCGAAATGCGAATGGTGACAGGAAGAACAAGTGGAATAGAGAACAAACCATGTAGCTTCCCCACCGCGTCCCGCACAGACAGAACACAACTGAACACAGATAGCTAGCCGAAAGCTAACCGGCTTTAATTGGCGTCATACATGCAAAGTTACTGTAGCTAGAGCAAGTAGCCTGAAACAAAAGGAACCGCGTTATTTTACACAGCAGGTGCCAAAGAAGACAGGAACCGAGTATGTTACGGAGAAGGTTGAATCGTCTGGTAAGTACAGCTTAACATCTATAACAAACACAGTGGGGTTCGTTATTAGTGCAGCGTTTGTTTATCTTCTGCTCTGTTAGCGCTTCGGCGCGCGAGCTCAATGTTGTCGTTTTCTTCTTTAACTTCCTGCTAATGTTTTTTGCTAACTGGTTTTTCTCACCGCGGATCGTCTGGCTGACGACTACAAAGGAGTGTATAAAGTGTGTAAAGGATATAAACGCACGGCTAGTCACAAGTCAGGAAGAGTGGAGGAGCGGTGAGATTACCGCGCATGATAACACGGGAACTTCCTTCTGAGCGCATAAAAAAAAAAGCTCCTTTACTTCTCTATAACGCTCCATAACCTCCTGTTTATGCGTACAGCACATCCTCTTAGGGCTAAGTTAACACTCCTGGTGTAACACTGACACACGTGTAGGTTCAGGAGTCACTCTGGATTCTGCTGTGTGAAGATCATCCTGCTGCCAGTCCACTGAAATCTATCCAGACAAATCTGATTATTTCTAAGAGCTGCAGTTCCGGCTGAATTGCATCTAAGACTACTTTAGTGTTGCAGTCTTACTCCTCTGAATCCGAGAATTGGTTCCCTAATGACCCTCATTAGATGGGAAGTGCTTGGTGAGATCATGCAGCTCAGACAGCATGCATTATAAATAATTATTCTGTTTAGCAGGTTGTCAGCACATGGCACTACTCGACTGTTTGGATTCAAGCTGACAAGCCCAAATCTCCTGCATCTACATGAAGCACGAGTTGTTTCGTCCTTCGGATTTAAGCGTCAGCAAATGTTCTTGCAGCTAATGATGAAGTCATTATTAAAGTCATAAATTGGCTTTCTGTAGACGCCTTAAAGGAGGTCAAACAAGTTTATTAAATAAAGCGTTCATTCAGCTGCTTCTTTCACCATAGGATCCAAATTCATCCAGGATGGATTTGAGGACACACATGTTGACTGAAAGAGGTGTTTTTTCAGGGCAATTTTTCCTGTTTTCCTTCCCATCGCATACAGTGAAACCGCTGTCTGCCCTCTTCCTCATAAATGAACTCAAAGATCTACATGAATAGCTGGTGTTATTGCTGTGACAAGACAGTGAAAATGTGAACCATCTCTCCAATTATGGCTCCTGGCATCATTGGGATTCGAATTCGCAAGTTGACTGCTTTTTGTTGCACCACACAGGAGCCTGTCCTAGTAGCAATTTAGATGATAAATTTTATTTTAATTTAAATTTATCTCACCCCAAAGTCTCAAGTAAATAAACTGTCATCTTTAGTGCAGGTGTAAAACTTTGTAACTCTGCCTCTGGTAAGACAATCGGCCAAACCTGAGCATATCGCAAACGCAATTAATGACATGCGAACTGGTTTACTGGAGTACATTGCAGAAACTTTGGCTTCATCCCAAATGATGTACTTCACACTCTGCACTTATACTATGCACTATGTACCCTTCAGTTGAAGTATAGTCGCAAATTTAACACAATATTTGTTTTAATTATTATTTGGAAGTTTCCAACTGGAAGGTCGTTGGCCATCTTTATCATCGGCATTTGTGTCAGCACACAGTAGCTCCACCCCTTTTCACTGCACAAGCAAAGCTGTGACTGTTCAGTGCACGAAGTGTCCAACATTCGACAAGTCACCAATTTTTGGAAGTCACTCTAGCGCTGGCACTCAGTGAAGCCATGACTTGCTGAATTAGCAGAGCTGAAGAACCTGCCAAAGTGGGGACAAGTGATAACCCAAAGTGTCTCATAGTCACATTCACTTCTCTATAGAGCTCCTCTTGTGTTTTAACCGCAATGCCTGGATTTAGTCACGCGTTTATTACATTTATTACATAGGTGATGTACTGAAGATTGACCCATTGCATTACTGGCGGCATTGTTACAACATTTTACTGCTGCACCGAGCTGTTTTACTCCCTCAGTAGTGTGCATGTAGTCACTGTTGACCGTGTGACTCAGGCACCATGAGCTGGATAATGATTACATTATTCACTCGGACCCTTTATTCGGGATTTCTTTGTAGTAGGTACATATATTTGTCCTGCGTCCACTGCTATATTGACATGTGACTCTGCTTCCTCGAATAGGATTTCTAGTTATTGTTATGCATGATGGACTTCTGGATCTTTCACTCTCAGTAATATTTCTGTCCTTCTTTATATATAAAGTTTATCCCTGTGGAGGTTCTTGCTACTCTCCGCTTTCCTCGGAATGACGTCTTTTTTCGGCACCTTTGTTTTCGACGTCCGAAGTGGGGGGAAAACTTGGACTCCATGTTGGTCTTTTATTCTCAACAATGTGATGAGAGCTATATGTATTATGCCCTCCTCAAACCAGCTTATGCTCGCTTGTTGATTGGGCTAAAGCAAATACTTGTGTGTGTGTATAAAGCAAAACGTATTTAAAGGTTGTTGTTAAACGCTGCATCGAGTAGTAGGTAGGTTTTAATTCACTGCACTGTAAATGTTTTTAATCATCATGCGAGTCCTACATACATCTGTGGCATTTATTCTATAAGGTAATGAATTCTAACCACAAATAAACTTTTATCTAGAGAAGAAACAGTTCACTCACATTTGCCGTGTTTAACAGCAATTAATGTCTGTTGTTTTTCAAACCTTTAGGGTACAGAGAGGGGAAAAAAAACCTAATGGTGACCTTTATCTCTAGTGCAAGACTTGTGTGGGTCTTTCTAACCTCTTCCTGAATGGAGCACAGGTTTACTGACGTTATCTTAAGTGAGGCCTACATTAGATGTGGGCATTAGTGCCAACATTTAGTCTCATTTTACTACTACTTGCATTGTTTTGTAGCACCACTGTCTATAGTGCCAGCCTCAGTTAATACTATTAATTATTCAGTCCCTCCAGGATTTCTTTTTTTTTGTTGCTGCCAAAAATGTTTGATTTTGCTGTAGCTTAACATTTGTGCTGCTTCTTGCAGAGCTTGAGTTAAAATACGTTTTGTGATGTTACACAACACATCCTAGCCCAAATCTGTGAAAATTCTGCCTTAATTCTTGTGGAGTTTGCTTGAAGTTGCTTGTATTTATTTCTGTAATTTTACAAAACCTCAAAATCCATGAGGGACTGATTAATAGTCTCCTTAACACATTCTCGCTTCAGCAGTAACGATGTACAGGGACATGTACATGAACAGCTGATGTCCTGCGGTGATACAGTGACACTGTAAAACTTTCCGTAAGGTGATGTTTATTCTTGAAAGACTCTTTATTGTTTTTTGTACCATGATAAGCTGTGGGGTTTACAGAACAACTCTTTATAGGCACATTTGATTAAAAAACCTGCTGCATCTGATAAAAAGCACTTGTTAGACTTGCACAACATTAAACATGTCCATAAACAGCACTTTATATATATATTGTGTACAGTGCAGAGAAATTCTCGCTCGGCATATTTACATCACAGGAATCTGGAGTCCAAGTGCAGCTCAGTGATGATGCAGCATGTCAGGTTGAGGATGTCAAAAAGCGTTTGAGTGACCAATAACATTTTCGCTTGAATTTGATCCTGCGCTCTGACCCCAACTACCAGCTAACTGGGATATGTGAAGAAAGAATTATACTGTACTGTTACATCACAGATAAAGGCTTCTTCTGTACATGACAGCATACATGCCTGTAGAAGTGTCAACTAGTAAATATTCAAATCTCAGCAAAAACCGCTGGGGTATTGCAGAGAGCATTTTATTTCATTGTAAACAGTCTTCCAAACTTCAATTAGGAAACAGTATAAACGTGGCTATTTTATACCGAACGGTCAAGAAGCGTCATACTACTGCTACTTCGTTCACAGCCTTGCTCACTTGCTGATTAAGCAGCATTTACACGTTTCTCCTTCTCTTATTTCTACACTTATTACATCCACTGCAAGTGTTCCACCAAATAAATCACTGGAAAGCAATGTCCCAGCTTCCATTAGCTCTCCGTGATGAGATGTGCCATTAAACCCACAGTCTTGGGACACCTATTAAGGTATATGCCAAGTGGTAGAACTGCTATAATGTGCACTAGGGGTGTTATCTCATGTAGTCCGTGTTATCACGTGAACTGGGTGGAGGTCTGACAGAAGTGCTGTAGCGTTGTGTTTAGACCGATAAAGCATTTCACGTGTGAGGCGAAATTGGTGCACTGCTCTTGATGCTTTAGGACTTGTTTTTGGTTAATAGTGGTGTGTGTTTCTCTCAGGCTGGTGAACGTTAGAGAATGTCGGGTAAATTGTTCATATGTTCGCCGACACGTGCCTATCAGAGTCGGCTGCATTGAGCCACAGTTTGCTTCCAAATGAGAAGCTTCACGTTTGTGCACTTAAATAAACATCAAATCTCTCTTTCTCCCTCTGTGTAGAAAGAGCGAGTGAGAGAGCGAGAGAGATCCTTGACACTGGGTTCTGCCTCAGTTTATGGTGGAGTCAGAAGTTGGCAAGGCCAGAGCTCTTCTTGCTGCATTGAACGCAGGCTTTTGAAGTGAACCCTCGAGGAGATCTGAAGACGGAGGCGACTGTTAACAGTGGCCCGAACCAAAAAAAACAAGCAGACTGCAGACTTTTGATGTGTGTGTCAGCAATTTACTGGGATTCCTCCCTTTTGTAATTTCCTTCCCTCATGCTATTGTAATACTCAACACCCTAGTGCATGTTTTTTTTTTTTTTTTTACCCCCTCAGCTTTTGAAGGCTTTTTACAAGTTCTTCAGTGTGTTACGGCATGTTCTCTTTCAAGTCTTACACCACTTTCCTTACTGCTGTTGCAGGATTAAGCCTGATAGGATCTGCTAGCATAAAAACCTGTTACTCGGGTAATTTGAGTCAGCCCACATAGGACATCATAAACAAACACACACTAAAAAATTCCCCATTTTGAAGAAGTCTGAGTGACTCTGGGTTGTGCATGTTAGCCTCGGGGCTCTCCACACTCTTTGCTAGTACCACTAATACCTCCGATATTGCCGACCTGCCCTGTGATGATGATGTGATAATCGCTGCTCGTTTCTGGATGAAAGTTGCCCAGTGAAAGTGGACTGATGTAAAGCGAGCGTGTCAGCACTGTTTCTGCTCTCGAGTGAACCCACAATTCTGTCCTTTGAAACAGTGTTCTCTCGAGCACTCCAGAGGTTGCTTGTTTTGCAGGATTTTAAAGCAAACAGAAATCTGAAGCATGGTTCTGTATCAGATTGCTCTCCTGTAGTGGGACTTTGGGATTATTCTTGTTCCCATAATAGCTCCAGTCCACCTGTTGGGGGCAAAAGTTAAACCGATGACAGTATTGAGAGAGCAGCAGAGCTGGGGGGTGAGGCAGGATAGACGGGGATAAGTCCCAGTAATCCCTGTGATTTATCAGTCCTGTTTCATCCGGAGAGCTGTGTATCGATTAGCGCCGCGTTCTGCTTTCCCGCCATTTGTCTTGCGACCCCCCCCCACCACCACCACATCCCCCACGCACCAAACAATCTTTCTTTATAACTGCCAGTTAGACAGAAACGCTTACACCGTTTTTTACCCTGTCTGTCTTTCTTTACGGCGTGAAATCGCAGCACACTTTGATCCTCTACACCACACAGGCAACAAGCACAGACAGAGAGACAACAAGTATCGCCGCGACTGCTGTATCATTTCAGACTTTTCAGTAGACTGCGACAGTGAAATAGGAACGCGGTGGAGCGCTGGGTGCTTCGGGTGTGTCTGGGATTTTGTCCATCTCTATCTAAAGAAAAGGCTGATTTCCCTGAGTTTGTAACGCTGAATAATTTAACCGGCTCATTTCTTTTAAAATTCTCCTCACAATGCTTTTCCTTTCCAGAACTCATGTTGCTCAAGATGCATTTGTGCCGTGTTTATATAAAGCCTCATCCTGAGGTTCCCTTTGCCGTGCTTCGGCTCCCAGCAGCACTCTGAGAGCACTCACATAGACATGTGAAGAGGATGATGAAAGGGGTGTGTGTGTGTGTGTGTGTGTGTGTGTGTGTGTGAGAGAGAGAGAGAGAGAGAGAGAGAAAGAGAGGTGAAAGTATTCTTTTGATACTGAAAGCTAATATTACTGCATCCATAAAAAAAGCTGCTCACAGGAACATCACACACACACACACGCGTGCAGAAGCTTGTGTAATTGCAGATGATGCCGTATGGACGGCTGTATATTTCAAATGGCCGTATATATTTTTTTTTATGGCTTCTACGACACAACATGGGATAATTAACTGAACAGTAATTACAGTCAGGATTGTTGCTTGCATAATAAAAGATAATGACATCAGAAGTCTTAGAGCTGAGATGCAGCTTTTGTTTTTCAAGCCGGTCAGCATTTTTTTTTAAAGCTCTATATCAGGCAGCTAGTACAGCTAGTCGAGAGGGCCAAAATTGTATCTTCCTCTCCCTGTAAATGGGACGGGAGCCATAATGCAGTCAAACAGATGAAGTTAGTCCTAGACTCATTGTAGTAAAGGAGACACTGCAACAGGAACTTGATCGCAGGCTCCACCAGAACAGGAACAAAAGTGTGCCATTATAGAGTAAAAAAAAAGAAGTATATATTCACGTGTATGTGTGTGTGTGTGTGTTCTAGCATCTCAAAATGAAACAATGTCTTTATTATTATTGGGAGTTCGATTCGGTGTGTGTGTGTGTGTGTGTGTGTGGAGTTTGCATATTCTCCCCGTGCTTCAGGGGTTTCCTTTGACTACTCCAGTTTCTTTCTGTAGTCTGCAGACAAGAGTTGTAGACTGATTGGGATCTCAAATTGTCTATACTGTCCGTGTGTGATTGTGCTTTGTAATGGGTTCCGATTCCCCTAGAAGAGACTCCAGGTTCCCACAACTCTGTCTAGGAATGAATCGGTTTACTCGTTTTAACTTTGTATGAACTTTCCTGTTCATACGACAGAGTTGGTTAAAATGTGTTTGCTTACAACAAGGCTCTGGATTCACTGTGTATGTCTGTGTATCAAACAAGACATTCGTCATTTCTAAAGTAGACATTTGTCATTTGTCACTATTGCTCATAGTATGTGAGGGGGAAATAAAAAAAAAAACACACTTCCTCCTTTGATAGTGTTTTTCTCTTTATCAGGAATAAATGGGATAGGCTACAGGGATAGAAAAAAAAGAACCTGCATTGTGGAAAACACAAATTTCCCCAAATCTGTAAGGTTTAGTGTTAATGGTGGCTTACAATGCTGATGGTCACACATCACACTGAGACACCACTATAACATTCAGTGTTGAATTAATGCTTTCTTAATTCACACACACACAGTACGTAGTATCACAGTGTAACACACACTGTACGTAGCAGCTGTGTATCATGAACCTAACACACGCTCGTGCTGCAGTTGCAACGCTCACGTCACGTCTGCCACAAATTCTGGACTGCCTTCTGGTAATCATGCAGCCATTATAAATTCGAGAGCATCGTCTCTGTGGGACTTGTTTGTTTCCTAGTTTTGAATGAGCCAAAAAAGCCGTTTTTTTTTCTTCCCACCATTGAATGCCTCCAGCTCAGTGTTTGTGCATATTTACTCAAGCCTGTCTGAAAGTGCGCTTTAAAGAGCATGATTCATTCACACTGTGACTCAGCAGCCCGAACCAAGAAAACATGACGTGTGCTGAAGGTAGGTGTCACAGCGATAGGAGGATTACAGCCATTGAAATTTCACTCTATGAATTTTTTATAGGTTTGCTAAGTGATTGGCACGTAACACAACCTTCCTACTTCCCTCAAGCACTTGGTCCAAGTCCACTTTGGCCAGGATGAGCTGATACATACAGTGTGCAGGGGCTGAAACCCAGCGCACTACTCCGCTGTCCGTTTTGGCCACAGCGTGCAAGCTCTTGTTTTAGTTGTGGTCAGGTTTGTGTTCGTCTGCAAAGTGTTTGCTCTCACAGCACAAAGGCTTCCTGTTATATTGTCTACTTCAGGTTTTCCAAAGTCTTTCAGCACTCGGACGTTCCAGCGCAGTCCGACCGAGCTGTGAGGTGAAATTTGCCCAGTGACCAACTCGCACAATAAACTCTGTTTAAACATAATAACTGAAAACAAAAAATTTCAGCCCAAAAGCTCCAGCAGCTCTGATGTAAATGAAATGTTTTTTTTGGGGGGGTTTTTAGTGACAAATACTAGTCGATATTGCTTCTTGTCTCATTCTGTTCCAAGTTACACGAGAGCACATTGCTGCACAGGAAAGGCTGCGTAACACTGTTTCTCACTTTGTTTCTGAGAAACGGACACTGTATAAATGAAGTGCAGGCCACAGCATGTCATGCCTGCTGTCGCTGCGCTCTTGCTGCTTCTCAATACATGACACGCTGCTGCTATTTAAACACACTTTTTAACCTGCGCTACCGTGGAGCCACCTTCAACAGGCGCAAAGGAATAATGTTTCACGCAATATGGCAGAGTTGGACATAGTGACAAGCTGAAAGTCGGTGGTTACTGCCAGTAATCTTTACGGTGCTAAATGTCAAATGCTCACAGGATAAATAATAGATCGAGGTGAGATATCCAACCTCCTGCGGCTGCTCTTCCAGATCTTCCCCAGCGAGCTCACCGCACAGCCAGCATCCCCTTGGCACGTTTAGTGCTGCAGATAAAGCCGCTTCTTGACACAGTCCCAGCTCTGACCATACGAGTGCTTTTATACACCTCATTTTCTCAAATTTCTGCTGATAAAACGTTTCTCTTTCCTGCCAAAATCTGATTTCCTAGTCAAGGAAGCGGTGTTTATGACGTACGTGACTCGTAAATGAGATTTTTTGCTGAAACACATGAGGGATTTAGACCTGGTGATGTGTGTGTTGTCCTGAAACGGGGAACATGAGTACTTATTTATGCAATTTCTCCTTGGATCAGTTCACTTTAACACAACTGTGTGTGTGTGTGTGTGTGTGTGTGTGAGTGAGAGACACGTGAGTATACAGTGTGCGGCTCTTTTTTAGGACAAAATTGTGTAAACTTGCCTGTTTTTGGAGAAGAGCCATTAAAGGTTATTTTAAAAAGGCTGGCCATTTGCTTTCTCACCACAAGCTAACCACATTGGAGTTTATTTGCGATTGTTTTGGTACGGATCCAAAAACAAATGCAGCGTTCCGAACCAAGGGAGAAAACTGACCCGGCTCTAAAACAAACACCCCAACGTGCCAGGTCTGTAAACTCTCTTTAGACAACACCAAAGAGCTTTTAGAGTAGAGCCGCTGCTCCTCCCTGAGACTCCAGGACGCATCCTGAAGCAGATTCAAGATTTCATCTTCTGTTGGATTAGGAATGTTTCTGGATCTCTGGTAGGAGCTGAAACCTGTGGCTGAGTGTAGACACGTATGGATTGACCATCCTAACCTGCTGCACTGCAGGAAAAATGTCCGAAAATTGTATGAATGAATGAAAGCGTTGTAGCCTTTGTCCTCCTTTCTCTTTGGCAGACATTTTACTATTTTAATTGTAATTGAGGCAAACACTAATGGATGTCATGTGGAATTCATTCGGGGCTGAACTGCTCGTACAGACATTTACAAATGTAATTGAGATGTGTAGCTGAACTGACTGACTGCGTCTAAGTGCCTCTCTAATAGAGTTCAGCAAACCGGCACTCGCCATGCTAACCCTATTAAACCTGCCCTTTGAGCTTGCTCGCTTTTTTGGTCCCAGGCTGCTCCACACTACAAGTCAGAGCTTAAATAAAGAGCCTCTGTGGCTATTTTTATCCATGCATTGATCGTTCTTTTTCTCTTCCCGCTCTTAATTACAAGGTGCCTTTTAGTGCAGCAAGAGCCTTGTGAACCCGGCCGTCTGTGCCTCACGCTGCGACTTCATATCCTGAGTAAGCAAACGAACATGCAAACCATGCAGTGTGATATTTTGGGCTTTCCGTTTGCAACAGTACCTTGTGTTGCAGTGGTGGAGTTCAATCAGTATTGCATACGTCATGATTTAGTCTAAGCAGCATGATGGCAGAACATCATCGCTCGGAGATGTTCACAAGCTCCTCATCGACCTGGACACCGTAGCTCAGCTTGTTTTCCTGCTCGCTTTACCCATATGCTTCAAGTGCTGAGCTGACATGTTTAGAGAAAAGGTGAAATGCGGTATGCAGGTTTTTTTGCGATCAGAAGGCAAAAATTTTGTCATGATCTCATTTTGCTGAGCTACAACTCGAGAGTAACTAATCAGTCCACATCTCTACACCAAGCGACAGGAGCCACTTAACTATGTAAAGACAACAGATCGACTGACGAATTGAATCTGACTAAACCATCGTAAGTGAATTATGAGTGTGACATAGAACATGGACTGTTTAATGCAGAATCACATATTGGTGAAGACAAGTATCTATCAGATCCTTTCTGTGCAGTAAGGGAGCTAAGAAGTTGTAAATATGACTTAAGTCAATTTGGTCAGAGCAAGACGAAGGCGTAACTTCTTATTAACTTGTACAAATATGTACAAACAGCAATGTACATCATAATCAAACCGTTTTTCTTCTGTAGGTGTTTTAGAGCTTTGTCTATACCAAACACATAATAACTGAAATCAACTTTTGAGATGAGTGAACACTCAATTTCAAGAAATGTATCTACAGACATCGTATGCGTTCATTCCACCATGTTTTCTAAAAATCCTCAAAAAAAAAAAAACCCCAAAAAATTCCCACTCGTAACTACGACCGTTTGTTAGAATTCCTCTGCATTTAACTCATACATTTGAGTTTCCAACATGAGCTGAATGCACCATTAGGTTAAACTTTTATCTATACTGATTTCTGGGGCCTTTAAGGCAGCAGAAAGCCTCTTTGGATGCAGTGGAGCGTGGGACTCTACTGCGCACCTACACACATTCACTACAACCAGCACGTTACAGAGCTCACCTAGCTGCTGTGTGTTATGGGCCACAAAAATGTTAGTCAGAGCAAATCCGTTCACATGTCTGCAGTTTATCTGCATTTCTCATGTTGATGTAGTTCAAATCAATTTTCCAGAGTGAGTAATAGCCTCATCGTTACATCATAACTTTCCTATGTGGTTCCTTTTGTTAAACCGTTTTTTTTTAAACAAGTTGTGTGTAAACGTTTCCGAGATACGTTCTCCAAAGTCGAAGTGTGACACCGTTTTATTTGAACATACTCCAGCAGATCATTTTGTTTTTCTTCTAGCGAACAGTCCACACAACTGCTTAAACTACGTAGCTGGTTTGGACTGAAAAACAGGTCCGATCTCCTCTAGTACTGATCCACTGACTGGCATGTGTGCTGAAGTTGTATGTTTATATTTTTGTTTTGTTTTCCTTTGCATGTCTGTGGCTGTAATGCAAAACTGTAGAGGTGGCTTTGTGAGCCTGGAGCTCGTCATGCATGTCTGCTTATTTGGCATGCAAATCAAAAACTGAGGTTGGAAATGAGAGAGTCCATAAAATGAAAATTGCTGCACCTGCTCCTTCTGATCAGTTCAGTCGAGTTGGTTAATAGCAGTTAAGCAGAAGAACAGCTGATGTGTTATTAGTGCATTAATTACAGTTTTTACTTTTTACCTACCTGCTGTAGATATTTAATTTTTTGTCTGTGACCATCTGACATGTTTCTTTTAGTTACCGGCTCTAAGTAATGGAACAAGACTTTGGAAGTGGCTCATTAGTTCTGTATGATGTCACTCTAATATCGTTTTATTACCGTTATTGATCTAGCGTCATACTACATCGCTTCCTGACGTCCGCCTCGGCTGCAGCTCTTTTCGGAAATGGCCTGCGCTCATCAGAACCCGGCTCTCTGTATTCTGTATTAATCTCCTGTATAAAGAATGCAATGATGGGATCTAAATAGGAAATGAAAGCAGTGTGCCGAGCCTGATTAATTATCCATTTGTCAATGCTAGGCTAATGAAAACCTTGCTTAGTAATTCAGCACTTGTGGGTATGTAAGTCTGCAGCCACCATCCGGTATTTATTGCTGTCAGGAGATTGACAGCATCGAACACAAGCCATGTTCAGAGTCATTAAAAAAAAAAAGAATATATACTTCACTATCTCTTCCTTATCACATCTCTCTGTGCACATGCCATCAGTCTCTCTCAGATCGATGGCTGGTCCACCACAAGATGAGTAATAAGTGCTCTTTCCTGTCGCGTGTTTAGCCCATGGTCCTTAGTTACACTCTCAGTTACAGAAGAGAAAGCCGACATAGCAGAAGTGCAGCCTTAGACGGCTAAGCAAGAACAAAATATATAGCTCAAGGTGCATCCCCAATGCCATGCTTACACTATGCACTATACCGTGTAGTGGATGAATTTTAGAAAGCTCAGTCCTAAGGGTTTTTACCTAACCAGAACTGTGACGCTGCTGGCTTAAGCACAATTCAGTTTCCTTTTTCAACACAAGCTCATTTAAAACATTTCCTTGCACATGTCATTTCCCCCTTCATCCAGTTTCAGCACCTGCTAGCTCTGCCTCTCTTCCTCTACATAAGCAAAGTTATGTGTTGAGTGCATGAAGTGTCCAAAATAGCGAACCTCTAAAGAAGTGCACTGATACTTGTTGGAGTTTTCAGTGTGAACACCCTACACACACTGTTTGGCCCAGAAAATGGCACAGTGCACAAGTATGGGATTTGGGCTTTATGTGCACCTTTAGTGTCTCTTAATTGTCTCAGTCTGTAACTTACACGTGTCTCTTAACTGCAGATGAAGACAACTGGACACAGACTTTTTTTTTTTTTTTTGCAGTTTCTATTTTCTTAATTGCCTCAGTGTATTACCTGCCTGGTTTTGGCCTTTCTGAGTAAAGTAAGTGTGTGTGTGTGTGTGTGCGTGTGTGTGTGCAGTTCATGTGATTTGGAAGAAGTCAAACACAATGAATATATATACAGTTTAAGGATATATTTGCTTTGTCAGTGTTGGTAACTTGTGCCATAGCATCCTGAAAAAACCAGTGAGCCAATAAAGCTTTTAAAACCTCGCCGGTTTTATGTTCTAGAACACACTTTGTTTTGCCGTTAGAATAAACGAAGTGGAAGTTAGTTTAATAAAAGCGCACATTAAGTCAATCCTCTCTGCACAAACTGCCGTGTTATTTCTCAGCTTTTTACAACGCATCAGTCTGCACTTGAGTCAGTCTGAGGTTCCTAGCCGCTGAGCCTGGGAGCGCCGCGATGCCTAAAGACAAACGAATGGCTCGTCAACTCCTTCCCCTTTAACCAAGCCGAGGGCTCGTTTGACTGGAGGTCATGAGAGCAGTGTTCAGTGCCAGTAAACCTTTTAACAAGGCAAGATTTAACATACAATTCCAATCTCACAATCTCAGCCACCCATGGAAGAGGCACAGCACGGCCTGGCCTGCTGGTATGGCTTTCACACTTTTGGCATTGGATGCAGCACTTTGCAACCTAAATCCCATTTCTCCTTTCTTTATTAGGTGCACATAAATTCTTTAGGGTCTAATCCAATATTGTAATGCTGCTGTTAACTCAATCCACTAATGCTTGTGTTTTCCCTCATGCCGAGCATTTGGATCTTGTCCCAATCGAGTACGCTGTGTTTGCATAATTGATCCTGCTCTTCCGTAGATACTGAGCGCAATCCCGTCCAGCAGGACTCCAAAGACGGGCAGTCCTTCCGTCCCCTGCCAAGTATCATGCCAAAAGCTGAGGCTCGGCTCTGCTGTGCGCTGCTGACATCGTGCCAGCTGCAGCTCGGTCAGAAGAGCAGCTTTCTGCCGCTGGGAAAGAGTCCTCACAGACGTCTGGTTTTACATACCATTGGTCTAAAGCGTCAAACCCTGTGTGTTTTGCACATGCTTGTTGTGGCATGCCTCTCACAGTTGACTGCAGAAAAAGCTCCAAGTATGAAATTTTGTTCAGGGCTTTAAAGGAAAAGGACCTCAAATATACGTGTGAACATTTGACATAAAGATATCAGTATCTTGTGTCTGAAGTTGTTAACAGCTGAGAGAAACTTCTAGACTTGCACACATGACACTGAATGACACCGTTGTGTATAATTTGCATTTAGCTGACGTCAGATTGCTTACGATGGTGTGCCTTGATTGATGTATTATTGTTTAAACCTGCATAAAGAGATGAAGGAATGTAGTCTGGCTTGCATGACATAAGACGATGTAGCTGCATGATGGCAGCACTTTACAGTTTAGTGTGTACATTTTTAGAAAGGTAGTTTTTATTATTATTATTATTATTATTATTACTACGATTTCACACATTTTTAATTCAGTTAGTTGTTGGCCTTGAGGACTGATTTTTACTAAGAGCCCTTGTCCTGGGTCTGTTGTGTGTGAAGCATTACATTTTTTTCCCCTTTTTTTCATGACGCCCACACATTTCATGACGCGCACACACACACACACACACACACACACACACACACACTCTTATTCAGTGCTAGAGTTCCAGTGACCTAATAAGTACCAAAAATACCAAATGACATACTATACAATATATATGGATGATTTTTTTTTTCTTTTCATTAACTATAACATCTGACAGGACTAGGCGTTTTATTATTATTTTTTTGTTCCCTTTTTTTAGAGGATGTACAATATTTAACAGTTTCTATTAAACTGTTAAACATCTATAAAACCTACCAGTGAAGTAAGTGTGTGTGTATGTGTGTGTGTGTGTGTGTGTGTGTGTGTGTGTGTGTGTGTGTGTGTGTGTGTGTGTGAGCCTGGTGAGGCTGTAACCTTGAGACTGTTATGGTTAATGACTCCTGAAGAATGACATGGGAGATGAGGAGTCTGTTAGAGATAGTGACTGTTAACAAATAAGTGAGAGTTCATGGATTTGTTGGCTTCTAGCTTAGCAAGTATTTGTGCTCATTTCGAAACTAAAGTGCAACACAGATGTTTGGCCTTGGACATGTCAAACTACACTGGACCAAGTGGGTCCTGAGGACAGGAAGCAATCCAAGAACTGAGCCTTTTGGAAGATTAATGTTGTTATCTTCAGAGGTTTCAATTACAAAGATGCAACAAGGTCGTATGGTGTAATAGCGTTAATGCCAAGTCTGAACAGGCCCATAGATAAAAACGCGTAATTGTTCTGTTCAGATCTTACTGTTAATATGATACAAGTTGTTGCAGTGATTGTTTTTGTTGCTTTTGTTTCTTTTGCACTTGTTTTTTTATTGTTGTTGTTGTTGTTGTTTACTTTGTTGTTGTTGCTCTCTTGTTTTTATTGTTGTTGTTGCTCTCTTTAATGTTTATCCATCAGCACACAGCAACAACTGACAGCAACAACTGAAATAGCTACAACAAAAAGAGCAAACAACAGTGTAGTAGAGTAGCTACACAAAAGGGACTTTTTGGCTTGCATGGTGAAGCCCCAAGTGGACTGTAGTTTGAGCTGTGTTACACATACAGTAATCTGCTCTGAATCACAATGAACATTGTTACACTTAGCATTTCAGTTGTGAAAGCCTTGGCTCAGTTTTACATTCATTACAACTGTTCTGGATTGGGCCAGTTTATCAAAACTCCTTGTACAATTCCATTATTGTCTGGAGAAAAGTCGTGTGACATGGACTTGTACAAGCATTGCAGAACAGCTAGAACTGCACAAAAGGCTTAGACTACTGTTTAACATACAATAGAAGCAGAAATAAAAATTGAAGAAAATTTTTTTTGCACATCTATATAGTGACTAATCTTAAACGTGACTTATACAAATCTACAATGAACTCCCGTAATGCTGACACGACACAGCTCGTCTGTATCGGTTCTGGCGGATAATCTGAGCTTTTCAACGATTTGTATGGTGTATACTGGGATGGCAGGATGACTGTTGAAATCTCGCTCTCCAGTCCATTCTGTCCTCTTCTCATAAACATTGGTGATTGGCGTTAATGCTGGTGAAGCTGGGTCATGTTGCTGCCCCCTGTCCTCCGTGCTGCAGGATTTGGAAGTAGAGGCACATGCTAGAGGCAAGTCTGGCACATGCTACCATTTCCTGGCACGGAGTGCTCCATCCGGGCAGAGAACAAACACCGGACGTGTGATGAGAACTCGCAAGCGCAGTCACGTTCCGCCGACGCTTACATAATCTCCCGCTCTTCCCTACAGGAAGGAGAGCCAGAACCTCCAAATGGTTCTGATAATGAATGTTTACCAAACAGACTCAAGCTGGAGCAGCTCTCATGGGACAGGAGAAGATGGGAGCTGTAGATGAAGTGTGTGTGTGTGTGTGTGTGTGTGTGTTTGATTATGGAACCGATTCATGCCGTAGCTTCCATCCGCCAGGAGTTGATAAACATGAGTGGATAAGCAAATGTCTCCATGGTGGAGAATGCGAGCTTCATCAGATCATGAATACTAATGTGTTCTGCTGAAGATCTCAGCTTGCCTGGTGACGCAGTCAGGAGGAAATATATTCAGTGCCTCGTCACACTCCTCTGAAGGTACAGCCATCGGGTTCAGCTTGTCCAGACAGATGAGGGAAAGCGTTACCGCCGCTCCCACACTTAGAAGGTGCGATTACTGTGCGTTGGATCCTCCTGATTGCTAAATAATTCACTTCGCTAGTAACAGCAGCACCACTTGCACTTTTCCCAAGCAGGCTGAAAAATGTGGCGAGCAGGAGAGAGTACAGCTGAAAGCCTGCTGAAACACACTAGTGACAGCGTGGTGTTAGTCTGTTGTAGAGAAAAGTATTGGCTGGCTTGAGCTGGTACAGCTGCTGTCTTTTTATTAAACACACACAATTAGTAGAAATGGAACCACAAGTTACTCAGCTCACTTGTAACAACAAGAAGAAGAATAATACAAATCATAATCATTATTATTTTGATTTGATTTTATTGTAGCCAGTTGCAGGAGTTGCTTTCTCATATCTTGTGATTAAATGTCACAACATTTCTTTGCCACATAATTGATCTGTTAAAGCTGATATAGTTTGTGTTGGCCGTTAAAGTCTCTCTGTTTAGAATTTGGGCATTTGTGCAGTTTTGTGTAGTTGGACATGCTTGGGTTAAAAAAAAAAGAGACATGTACCACCACGCAGGACTCGTATGCTTTGTTAACGTTTTCCTTCAAAGGGTTGAAACGCAAGCAGTCCTTTTTATTTATTACCGAACGAATCAGGTGACTGAATACAGTTTCGAATCAGTTTCATGGCTATTTTTTTTCACACAAGGTGTTGCGCTAGTGTAGTGTTTCAGTGTGGTGTTTACGATACCACAGAAATGAGCACATGATTAAAACATTCAACATTTTAACACTACAATAGTTGAAACTAATGCAGTTTAAATTGTAATCATATTAAACCTGACTAATTAAACATTAAGCTCTCTGACCAAGAGTCTTAAGTGTTTTAAATCAGCAGTGTGTGTGTCTGTGAGAGAGATTAGCACTTGTGTGTAAGCTGTATGTTCAGAAGGGATGTGGTTATTAAAGCTCTCCTAATTGAAAAGAGAAAGCCCTAATCATCTTTAGCAGCAGAAGTTATGGGCTTCACACTATGCCATTTTACTGTTGCTGCTCGGTTAGAAAGCGTAACGTGATGCACACTGCAGTTGAGACCAAAGTCACTCGACAAAAAAACTTGTCTGAAACTTTTGCGTACAATCTCTGAGTGTATCTGCGGCCATGACGCTCATCTTAATTCGACCAATAAGAGGACAGCATATGACTACAGGAATCCTGTGGGACACTCGTGGCTAAATCAGACATATAGGGCTTCAAAAGAACAGTTTCTTGAATTGCAGCTGCAGACAGAAAGTCTCAGTAACGTCTCATCACATTTGTATCACAACAGATACACGCAAAAAGAGACACAACCCCAGAAAGAAATAAAGGATGAACTACAGCTTCTGTGTATAGCTAGCTATTTGCCACACAGTACTCTGTTCATACAGTTTACTTACTCTTATGTAAGTGTGAAACTACCAGGTCTTCCAAAAGTCTCTGTACGGAGGCACAATGAACTCTTTAAGCAACTATCAAGAGATTTATGATCTCTACTATCAAGTTCTACAATCTGTTCTGCCTCTACTCTACATGATTGGCATTTCTTTGTAAACACACACAGTCTCACTCAGCTCTGGCTTTCAGTTTGGTGTGTGTGTGTGTGTGTGTGTAGGTGTGCCTGTCATGATTCTTGTTAAGGTCCATCACAGCTTCAAGATCAAATTGTGAGACGGATTTTAGTGCGTTATTTGTTCTTCTTTTGTCACAGGTATGCTATCTGTATGTCAGGTGATCAAAATTAGGGAATTTTAGCTGTGGGTTCTAGCACTGTTTTACTAGCATGTTTCACAAAATAACCAATGTATGTCACCAAACACCTTTATAATGTGAAAAACACAGTGATCAAAATTAGAGAACAGTAAAAACTGTAGTTGAGGGTTACAGCTGTGAGAAGCACAGCTACGGCCACAGGACATAACTAGTTTCTCACACTGCTCTCGTGTGATCAAATCAAATCAAATTTTATTTGTCACATACATACAGGGTACGATATGCAGTGAAATGCTTTATGCAACTATCCGGTATAAGAATGCATAGAACAGTGAGGATGGAGAGAGAGGTCCAGTCCTAGATCCTTGGTGTCTCCTGGTTTAAGATCCGGATGGCCTGCGGGAAGAAGCTTCTCCTCATTCTCCCTGTGTTTGCTTTCAGGGAGCGGAAGCGTTTCCCTGAACGCAACAAAGAAAAGAGTCCATTGTTGGGATGGCTGATACCTTTTACAATCTTCCTGGCCCTGGTCCCGGCACCGCGTGTAATTTAACACGTTCCTGTTGATCTTCATTATTTAATCTGACCTGGAGTACTTTTCAGTTGAAGTACATTTCTTACTGGGATATTCACATCTTATGCAGCAGACTGGTATCACACAAGCCTTTGTGTTTTAGGTGGAAATGTTTCTAAGCTCTCTATGCTTTAAAAGCAACCTTATTATGTAAAACAATAATATGATCCTTTATCTATCAAATGTATTGTTCAGAAAGTCGACCTGTTAAATTAAAAGGCTTGTATAAAATGAAATGATATTTCAGTCTTAATCCCCAGCCATTATTACCAGTAATAATCTCTAAAAAACACAAAATTTGTTCAGACTTTCATTTAAAGAGAGGCAGTAAATGTTCTGCAGGATTCTCACCACACCACACGGACCCATGGGTAATTATTAAACCACTAAAATGTCGATCAGAACACTCCGTCTAAGCTGTGGCGCTTCATATTTGCTTAAAGTCGAACTTTTCTCCATCTTTATCTAGTCACCAGCGTTTGCTTTTCTTCTGTCGCTAGCAGTCATCAGCTCCCTCAGCCATGCCAGTGAATGAATAACCTCTGCCTGCTTCGTCACCATGAGCTGCTATACACATGACCGTAGCATAAAACTACTTTACTACACACCAGATATTGACTTTAGTTTATTACACTTAACTGCCCTGTGTAGGAGTGTTTTTGCACAATTCTTCATTTGATCCTCCTTAACTCCTAAAAACGTTGAAAGCATTATTGAGCAAGCCGATTCCACTCATCCGGGTTCTAATCTGGACACATCTCAGTAAGAAGTGGTTTTACCAGCAGCACATCTTTAACTGATGGCTTAGCTGATAGAATTAAATAAGCAAAGCCTCACAAAGTGTTTTGCTGTTCAAGTGACATTAGACATGTTATGACAGAGCTTGACTCGTAGAAGATTGTTTTGGGACACCATAATCAGCCCTTACATGGCGTCTAATATGCATCATTTCTAAATCTGTCCCGCGTTTAGTCAAGCGCCTGAGCATGATACGGAGCAGACCTGACATCTATAAATGCTCTGTGTCAACAGGCCAAATGGCATTGTTAAACTGAGTGTATTTTAATTGCTCTTGCTCTTGCTCTCTCTCTCTCTCTCTCTCTCTCTCTCTCTCTCTCTCTCTCTCTCTCAATAGTTTGGTGGGGATGAAAATAGAGTGGACAGCAGGACCATTTACGTAGGACATCGCACATGTCCGGCCATAGAGGCCTTCACCCCTCCTAAATTCTGCGACAACAGGATAGTGTCTTCCAAGGTACAGTATGTGATTCTCTGCACAGAGTTCTTTTCTTTTCTTTTCTTTTCTTTTCTTTCTTTCTTTCTTTCTTTCTTTCTTTCTTTCTTTCTTTCTGTCTTTCTGTCTTTCTGTCTTTCTTTCTTTCTTTCGCTGTGGTTCAGTCCGGTTTGCATTTGAAACTTTGGGCTTTAAAATAATAGTTATGCTTTCTTACAAGCTCTGTCTGTTTTCTGGCAAGTTACACATCAAGAGCAACTATAAGGTTACACATGGGGCAGAGAGATGGTGGGGTGGGGTGGGGTTGGATGCTAGGCTCCCTGCCGCTTGACCACCTGTTTGTTTGAGGTGAAGAGGCGTCCCCAGAAGTGCTCCACGCCCAAAGCAATCCATCCACCCACACACCCTCTTTCACATTCTCTCACATCTCTCCATCACTGCTCTTGCCTCATGCTCACACTCTAGGAAATGCCATGGCACGAATAAATCTTCATTTTTTCCACTCTTTTCCCATGTCAGAACATCTCACAATTAATGGCAGAGCAGAACAGGTGATTCAGTCGCTCTCCTGATTCTGACGGGACTTCCTAAATCTCTCTCAGCTGGCAGTGTGTGTGCGAGAAAGAGATATGCCAGAGATGAGAAATAGGAGTTTATAGAGTTAGCCATCAGGATCCTGCTGTGGAATCGCGTGATCAATCCTGCTCTGGTGCGACGGGTGTAAACACACTTTAATTACTCGTGCTGCGGTGTTTACCCTGCGCTATGTGCCTGGCGTTCATCATCCCTTTCCTTTCTCTCAGCATCTCTCCTCTGCACCATCCCTCACAGTTTTCCTCCTCACTCAAGAAAGCCTTCCTTCTATGGCGTTTTCGTTCTCAGTCCTCGTTTGAATGTTTTGTCCATGCTCGGGCTTCCCGAGATGAAGCCTTCTTGTTCCTGTTCCTGTGCTTTTATGGTTGACATTTTTGTGCTCTCTGACCTGCACTGCTTTTCTTTCACCCCACTTACAGAACCTGTCTCTATACATAGAGTATTGAAAGGGTTTCTTTCATCGCCTGCCAGTCGCAGTATTAGGTCTGTGTGTGTGTGTGTATCATGGGCTGTGCAAGCAATTCATTGTTCAACAGCTTTTCCTCCATTTTCATGGCCCACCCCAGACTGTCAGAGAAAGAGGTAGAGAGACGAGTTGATTATGTAAATGAGTGAAACACCTGCAGGAACACACAGTATTTGTCCTCAACCTAATGCAGAATACTGTGTTCACTTGCACTAAATTATAGCCATATGCGTTCTTTTTTTAAGATTTCTCAATCAATAAACACCCACAGTACAGTCTTAGATTAGCAAAGTTTCCCAATTAGCTCGGCAGGTTCACGGCTGTGTGTTTTGTTTTTCCATCATCATACTGATTGTGTGATTTGTTTTATCTCTGCAGTACACGATCTGGAACTTCCTGCCAAAGAACCTGTTTGAGCAGTTCAGAAGAATCGCCAATTTTTACTTCCTTATTATATTTTTGGTGCAGGTAAGTGTTTATAGTTGCTTAAAGGAAACCTGCGTGTGGTGTGTTTTTGTGTATTAAAGCCAACAGTGTGAGAGATGTGTTTATACTTTGGCTTCCTGCTCACTTGGAGCCTGCTGTGTCTTTATTCTCCTTGCTGATCTGATGAGAGAGAGAGAGAGAGAGATGTGGAGGAGTATGAGCCACCTCAGATATCCTTAAAAGTGGATATCGGTAAATAGTATACACTAGTAACATACTGTTGTAGAACAATGCACAATATTATCATGGAGATGGGAAACGCTTGATACTGATTGATGTCCCATGGATTTGATTTGAGAGGCAACATTTTCATCTGTAACGGTCCAGTTGTTTGTGCTCGAACACTAGAAGCTAACAGCAAGCATTTGTATCTGAACAAATCTCACATGAAGAACCTGACTGAGGTTTAGACATGAAGTGACACTGAAGGGAGTTCCCCAGTACGATGGCCACCGTTTCACCATTTCAGTTGTAAAGCTCCTCTGTTTTTGTTTCACGTCAAATCTCTTTCGAATTCCCATCCCATGGAAAGAGAGAGCTACATCTTAGTATGGCTTTCTGAAACACTGTACACTTTGAATATGAAACTATTTGACTTTAAGAATCCATATAAAATTCATATAAAAATACACACACACCGACTCGCAGAGAGAAAACTGCCGATTTCCAGCGTCAGAGGTGCGACAAAGTTGAGAAAACATCATGCAAATATGAAGTGACTCGATGGAAAGACTACCAATGGGAGTGAAGACAGAAGACCGTGTGTGATCCGTAACACAGCACTCCCTCTAGAATGTTTCTTTGTTGCTTTACGCCAACACTTACCAGTGACTTCATAGTACCAAAACTCACTAAGGAGAGGTAATCATTACTGCGAATAAAATAAGGAAACCCTGAACGGTAGCATTAACAACCCTCAGTTACACAGACACAAACTGCAGCACTGCAGCCACTCTTCATTCTGTCTGCCGTGTATTCTGAAGCGATCATGACTGTGCCCTCCACCCTCCACCCAGAATCACTCCAACATCTCCCCATCATGCACCCACACATACCCTGCTGATTTTATATATATATATATATACACACACACACACACACACACACACACACACACACATATATATACATATATATATATATATATATATATATTCAAAGCTGAAAGAGTGCAGCATAAATAATCACTACTTCATCTTCTATAGAAAGATAGATAGATAGATACATAGATAGATAGATAGATTTAAAGAGAGATGGATGGATAGAGTGCATGAGCTATGAGATGTTATCTGTTATGTAAGGTAGTGATTATTTGCTGCTGTTTTTTTTTTTTTGGTTGTTTATATTAACGTATAAAGCAGTGTTAATTGCTTTTACTTGACCCGCATCTCTTTTAGCGCTCATTTTAAAAAGGCCACGCGTTTTTATTTTTAGCATAAAAGCTAAGAATCCCTGGAGTAAAGTGTCCACCAGAAAGGGTTTTGAAGAGCCATCACTTCAGTTTGGAATGGCCGAGTTACAGACGGTCACTATGGGAGCGTCCCAATTCAGAGCATCCTGCCTAGGGTTCTTATACAGAATACAATAAATAAAAATACAGTAAATAAAATCTTCCTGACTGCTTCTGATGCTCGTATCATATGGGTTCATGCTCGAGTCTTTAAATTCGACATTTATCGGTCGCAAAAAACTACATGCGGCGGAATAAAAAGCTCCTATAAACTGGCAGTAAAGGAAAAAATACAGAGCTCTTTAATATCCTATAGGAATACCGGTCACGTGAGATGAATATACTGTATAATAGAATATAATTAACCCAATCATTTGTAATGACGATTGTGTGGGAGACTGTTTGCGATAACCTTCATGCCACTTGTGTGTGAAAGCAAATATTTGTCGTCACACACGGGTGCCTTTATTTTGGCTTGTTGTCCTTTTGCTTGTGTTTGTGGAAAGAGTATTTTGTGTGTGTGTGTGTTTTGAGTTGTGCATGAGTATGCGCATGTGGCTGGCGTGTCGCCACTAATCCAGCTTCCCTCTGGAGGAGCTCCTTTCTGCCGAGCTCGCCCACGTAGCCCACTATTAGTGCTGTAAGGGAATCACACACACGCACAGCTCCCGTCGCTCAGAGAGCACAATCGCATCACTGGCACAGAAAACGGGCCGCACTGTTCTTCTGAGGCACCACCAGAATGCGACATCAGAATACAAACCACACGTCTCTTTTTCTCCTCCTTCCTTAACTTTTCTCTCTCTCTAAATCCTTCTCCTAATCCCTCTGTACCTCCACTCATCTCTGCCTTCTCATCTGTTTCCCAAACTCTCTGGCTCTTTTTTTCTTTTCTTTCTTTTCTGTTCTTTTTTCTTCCATCTCTCTGATCCTACGCCTCTGCAGCACAGCCCTGCTGACGTCAGCAGCCAGGAAGCCCTCTGTAGTTCTCTAGAACCACAAATAGTCACTGGCTGATAAAAAAAGCAGAGCTTGGCTATAAATAGACTCTGCATGCCTTTGCCTCGGTCCTGATGGGAATAGGAGGGAGGAGAGTGGTAGAGCGAGAGTGAGAGAGAGAGAGAGAGAGGATGAGGAGGAGGGTGGCTGGGAGAGCTCTGTCTTTAACGCTTTGACACATCTTGCTGGAATATCCCGCATAAACGTGTGCATGTGTGTGTGACCGAAGAGAGCAAAAGGACAACTCTCAGGTTGTCAGTTGTTGTAGAGGATATTAACTGTTTACTTAACACTGCTTGCAGCTTTTTCAATTCGTTTGAAAGCTTAGTTCCAGAATTACACATCAGGTTCAATGGACTGGGTTTGGTGCAGTGTTTATGTAACAGTGCATTATGCTGCTTGTGTATGTCTGCAGCCAACCAGCATGAAAAAAAGAATAGAAAGTGCAAACTATCAAGCTTTAATGTGATATTAACATCCGAATCAGAAGAATGGAAACGGTACTAAAAGTGAGTAAGCAGAGAAGAGGTCTAGTGTTGTTTTCAAGTGTGATCTTTGAATGGTGATTCAGCCATCATTAGGCTGAAAAGCAAACAAACTCAACAGAGACAGCAAAAGCAAATAAGCTGTTTGGTGCATCCTTCAAAAAGCAAGAAGAACGCACTTGTGAGCTCATGAACACAACAGAGTACATCTGTAGTTGATGTCAGAAGTATTCCTTTTGCCAATGAAGAAAAACACCTTGACTACACTTGGCAAGATGAAGAACTCCTCCAGGAGGTGGGTGCTTCTGTGTCAGACTCAATAATCAAGAGAAGCCTTTATCTGAGTAAATACCGAAGGTTCAGCACAAGATAAATGAAAACAAATAGACCAGATTAGAGTTGGGCAAAAATAGGAAAACAGTTCTTTACTGTTCTGTAGCAAATTCATATGGACAGATGAAACACCTGTCAACTTGTAGAAGAGTGATGAGAAGAGTATGGCGAAGGAAAAGAACTGCTTATGCTCTTGCTCACACCACCTCATCTTATAGCATGGGTGTGTATGACTGTTACTGGAACACAAAAGCAGCAGGATGAGTCCTGAAGTATACACAGTGGGCTACACAATGGCCTAAGGCAAGCCAAGGCTTTTTCAAGGTGCAGGAGTGAAATCGTCTGCAATGGCCACCTTAGTCATCCTGCTTAAATCTAATCATCATGTATTTCACATGCTGCAGCCAAAAAGGCCAAAGTACCAACGTGACCTGAAGACTGCTGCAGTAAATACCTGGCAGAGGACAGACAGGTAGGGAAGCAGACAGACAGGCAGGGAAGCAGACAGACAGAAAGGTAGGGAAGCAGACAGAAAGTATCTCAAACAAAGAGACGTAGATCAGATTAATGGAAATGATTGTATACCAAACCTGACATTTTGCTCACTTTCCAGTCACATTCAGTTCGCATTGTGGTATTTGTACATGAGAAACTTCCTCCTGTAGTGTAGCGTGTTCTGTTCATGATGCAGTCGCGGTGTAAAGACACTCGTCAGGAATCAGTTTGTTGTTGTTAAACAGTCTGTTTAATGGTCAGAATGTTTTCAACAAAATTTGACAGTCTTTTCTCCCTGTATAATGAACAATGTACAAAATGTTCATACAAACATTTTCAACAGAGTGTGTATTTGCCTTTCAACTAACTAGATCAACACTTGCTATAAACAGGAGTTCAGTATTGTAAAATATCACAGGCTCACCCAATTTCAGAATAAATGTAAATGTTCATGAATTCTCAGAATGTGACTAAACTCTCGTACTTGTGTAAAAATGATCAATTGAAACATAATGTGTTTGACTTGTAATTAATGGAATGCTGATGTTTCTATTTAACACACATTTCCAGGATGCACCCACATATTTGCATCATGATGCACAATGCATCAGTCTCTCTCTCTCTCTCTCTCTCTCTCTCTCTCTCTCTCTCTCTCTCTCTCTCTCTCTCTCTCTCTCTCTCTCTCTCACATACACTATTAGTATCATGTATTTTTTTTCTGACTAATGTACCAACAGTATAGACTATAAATTCATATTTGAAATTCACTATTACACTATATTATGGATGATTTTATATTATACACTGCATTCTGTATATATTCCAAGTACATTTAGAAAGAATGGTGTTCATGCCCTCAGTGCAGTTCCAGAGCCTTATTGTATCTGTGACTGGTGTAGTGAAGCGGACTCATGATAGCTCGTGCGCTGTTATTAGCACACCTGGCGTTCCTCTGTCCTTTGTCACCTGTCTGTAGATTGTAATAATAAAGATTATTAAATGTTTGCTTTACCGACTGTTACTTCTAGTTCTGTGTAGCACTGTAAGCCCGGGAGCTTCTATTAGGCATGTTATTAGTTTGCTTACTGAGTTCTTTCATTCATTCACTGGTGATGGGAAAAGGTAAACAAACTTTTACTTGTAGTAATCACAAAACTCGACTAAGCACAGAGAACACAAAGCACCACATTATACAGGGTCCATACAGAGAGGAAATGAACACAACAGCTTCCAGAGACATCTTTCAAAATGTTACTAGATAGATAGATGGATAGATTCAAATCAATTTGTTTGTATAGTGCTTTTTAATAATTCACCTTGTCTCAAAGCAGCTTTATAGAAGTATAGAAATGGAAGGGAAAAAAGAAATATAAGAAGAAGAATTGGAAAAAAAAAGAATAAAAATGCATACAAATTAAAGTTTAAAAACAAATTATTTAAAATAAAATAAAACGTCCATAGATAGATAGGTAGGTAGGTAGGTAGATAGATTGATTTATTTTTCTATCTATTTAGGGCCTTTGACAAAAGAAGGCCATGGAAAAGATATGGCATTTTTGATCATTTAAGTGCAATTCCACACATGACCACGTTAACACGAGTTCGTCATGAGCGAGAGTGTAGCAGATTTTTTGTAAACAAACAAATGACATTTTGCTGAAAAGTAGTCATTACCTCTATGCCTGGAGATGTTTGGGCCATCCTGTGTGTGATTAAATAATCATACATTTTTATAATGTTGAGACATCTACTGTATTTTAGCCTACAGTTATTTTTGTACAGGAGCTCTCAGATCAGTTTTTGGTACATTTCCAATTGTGATTGTTCACACTTGCCCAAACGAAACGCCCCGTAAACACAGCAGAATTTGCGTCACACTGACTAAACACAGCATAGATACTACTGAAATAATTAAATTGGCTGCAGTTGTGTTATGATTGGAGCCCACAAGCTGCTTCTTTTCATTTGTGTTGCACTTGTGACTCAGGAGGTCGATGTGTCTTCATCTCCTGAGTAACCTAGACCTTGCTTGATACAAGCCGCAAAATGCCCAAGTCTACAGGAAGCACCGAAAAAATGTTTCAGGGTGTTTGCTGAATATAAGGATTGCATCTTCTCTTCCTAAGTGTGATTGCACATTAGCTGTGTGCGAAACATTCCAGACATAGACAGGTCACCCCCTACATGAAGCCAGCACATTGTAGGGCACAATCACACACAGTCACATACTGAACAAAAATTAGGGATGTTAATCAGCCTATAATGCATAGGCAGAAGATACAAGCTACACACTCATTAGACTGGAGTTGTTTTTTATTCAGGAACTAGCTAGACTATGGGGAACATTTACCATACAAGAATGAGCTGTTACTATAGAAATGATAATGAATGAGAGCTTTGATATACAGTAAACCTTTGATTTGTGGTCACAACTTCTATCCAATCAGATTAGTTGTGGTGTAAATTGTTTATTCAGTATATTATTTTTTTTTCATCCCCCTTATGAAAATCTATTTGCATCAAGTATGATGAAGTTTAGATTTCATCTAGTATGCACCGTTTCCAGTTTTCCAATTGTCCAGTCATTTACCTCCGGGGTGTTGTGATGATTTATCACAGCAAGAACACAGAAATCTGTCACTGACCTGACCATAACACTAAGTGTTCTCTACACACAAGCTCACAGACACACACGTTTGGCTAGCTTTACTGGGATTGACAGGCGTTAGAGTAACACAGCCTCCCACACTTTTGACCCCTTGGCTTTGGCTTTTTAGACTTTGTATTTAGTGAGAATCCACAGAGGGCAGAGCGAGGATGATTACAGGGTGGTGCTGTAAGGTGGAACTTTTTCAGCTGTCTTTGTCAAGTATTATTCATTCTAAAAATTTAATTAAAGTACATTGTCTTACATGTACATACACAATATTCAAGCACTGTATTACTTTCATGACGTGTGGTTTGAAATCCTAATCTGCATGTAGTCCACGGACACAGAATTTCAACACATTTCCCGGTATTTCTCGAACAAAGCCTATGTTACCTGGCGAGCGGCTCAGTGGTGCTGCTTCCCATATGCTCACGTTTTAAACATGTCAGCACCCGCTGTTGTAGTTATTGTTGCTTGCTCATGCCACATGCTGTTAGGACAAGATGTTCGGGAAGCTTGTTTTAGTGACTGCCAGCAACTGTAATGGTTGAAGAAGGGGGGGGGGGGTGTTACAGTGAACAATTTCATTTATTGCTTTTCTGAAAATCTATATTTATCATAAAAGCAAACCTTTGTTAAAGTCTAATTCTGTTGAATAAATTCTAACTGTAGTCTAATTCTGTTTGTTGAATTCTAACTGTAGCCTAATCCTTTCTATGGAATGCTAACTGTAGTGTAATTTTGTTTAGTGAATTCTAACTCTAGTCCAATTCTATTTGCTGAAATCTACTTGTAGTCCAATTATTTTTGCTGAATGCTAAATGTAGTCTAATTTTCCTGATTGATCCATTTCTCAAATTCTAAGTGCTGTTTAATTCTATTTACCAAGGTTTTTTTGTTTGTTTGTTTTGTTTTTTAGCTGTAGTTTAATTTTATTCATCATGTTCAAATCTGTGGTCCACTTCTATTCGCTGGGTTCTATCAGTAGTGTAATTCTATTTACATCATTCTGTGGCACAATTCTATTTACATAATTCTAACTGTAGTATAATTTTGTTTGCTGAATTATAACTTTGGAAAAATTCTATGTACTGAGTTAAATTTAGTATTATGTTTTAGTTCTTTAAACCTGCATGGCAGTGCAGTGAAGGGCTAATGAGTCCATTGCAGAACAACCAGGGATTGATTCTTAGCTCAAGTGTGAGCTTAGTGTTTTTTTTTATCCAAAAAAATGGGATGGGATGAAATCAAGCAGTGTGTGTTAATCAGTTCAATCATGTGGAACCCATGGCACGTATTTGAATTTGAATTGTATTCAGCTCCAGTAAACATGCTTGATGCTGCAGTGACTGCTTTAAAGTGGCCCTAGATGTGAAAGTGTGTGTGCATCGACATGATACAACAGATTTCCCAGATCTACTGTAACCCTGACCAGGGTAAAGCTCTTCCTGAAGATAGATGGAATGAAAAGTTAATGTTTTGTCTGATGCTTCTGAAGTATTTTACCTAAGACATATGGGCAGAGTTCATTCGGGTTTACACAAGTGGACAGATTTGTGAGACAAAATCCACACCATAACAAAACCAACAAAGCTTTCTGAGTCAGCTGACGGCTGCTAGGAATAAAACGAGACACGCATGTTAATTCACTAAAAATGCTATGTACAGAAATGTACAGTATCAGTTAAGTGCTGTTATCAGAATGCATCTGATACTTTAGTTAAATGAAGTGAAAAACCAAGCTGTGGCCTTTCTGCCAGGAGTGAACTGCAAACACAGTAGGAACTGAAGTCAGACTGTAGTAAGGACAACAGGGACAACAGACGGTCAGTGCAGTCGGATTGGACAGAGGAATTCACTTAACATTGTTACTTTACCGAGTCTTACCTAGTATATAAATCATTCTGATTTATATACTGCATTTAACAATAGACATCGGCACAAAGCGGCCAAACTGAAATCCGGGTGTCAGATTAGATTTAGATTGTACGTGTTTGTTATTCTTGTCACTTATGGCAGATCACAGCTGTGTGCTACACACTTTTTGTACACAAAAAGGGTCATCTATGGTGTCATCACTGACTGTGACAAATGTACAGAGGTGTTTAACGGCAGCATTTTTTTTTTGTTTTTTTTTGCTCAAAAGTGTGACGTAGACGTCTTCTGCAGCCATTCTCTCCTGACCGGTTAAGCTTTTCCTCTCCTCATGTCTGGTCTATCCTGTAGCGAATGCTTCTGACAGCAGTGTCACACAGCAGCTGTTAGCACACCTCGAGCAGATGGGGATCCTTTGAGCAACAGGAGCTGCCACACTATGTCAGAAAGGGAGTGAGAGAGGGAGGGAGAATGAGAGAGAGAGATGCAGGACAGGCGTGCCCTCTAGAGGGTGGTGTGGTCAGCTGAACGTACCATCCACACCGAGTTTCCTGACCTGCTGGACATCTACAGCACGCGGTGCTGGACCAGGGCCAGGAAGATTATATAGGACCTCAGCGAATGAGGAGAAGCTTCTTTCCACTCTGGCCATTCTGAGTTTAAAGCAGGAAACACCCAGGATCTAGTACTGGACCTCTCCCTCCTTCTTCACTTTTTTTTTGCATTATGAAACTTTAACACTGGACTGTCACTTTAACTCTGGACTTGCACAGCACAGTGCCACTTTATACACACCATACTGCATATGGACACGCATTTATGTATATACGTATATTTTTCACACATTTTCATATTTTATATAGTTTTTATATAGTTTATACTTATTTTTATACTTATATTTATTTACCTCCTTTTTGTTTTATTATCTTTAATTCCATTCCTTTTTATGCTTTAACACCGGACTGACCTAAAAAGCTTTTTACTGCATGTCATACTCTGTATGTGTGTGTGTACGTGACAAATAAAATTTGATTTGATTTGACTCTCACTCTTTCTTTTTCTCCTTCACACAGTTTGTTTTTTTCCCCAGTTGTTGCATGTGACATCAGCACAAGTCCCTTAGCAGAAGCTGGAAGATGCTTTGAACATGTTTGTGTCTGTCTCTGCTTATTCCTTGGGAGCCCATAACTGTGTGTGCGTGTCTGTGTGTGTGTGCGCGCCCGTCTGTGTGTGGCTTTCTGTGTGCTTTTCTGCCTGCCTGTCTGTCTGTGTAAAAATTTTGACCAACTGCTCCATGTTCACATGAAATGATGAAGTTTTATATCCACTCTCACACTTCACGTCCACACATCTATTGTATAACTCATGTAGCCTGTAGCTGATCTTACACATGGCTTATGGGAATACACATGGTCTGTAGATACACCTGCAGTTTTCCATTTTGCAGGTAGCATGCTGTGTGTGTGTGTAGATGATGGGAAGGTGCAGTAAGAAACATGATGCCAGTGGTGGATAAACCACTAGCTCCGCTGTCTGGTACATTTCATGTCCATGCTGTTTGATTTTTAGCTTGAGTTGCTCAGCTGACAAGGAAGATACTTCTTTAATGACGATTGCAAAACAACATGACTCACTGCTGTAACTAGGACATTCCAAATCCCACTTCCTGCTTCTCTACTTATGATTTAGGAGCTTGTCAGTATTTAGAGTCATTCTCAGAATTCTCAAAAATAAGATAAGATTACTGCAGGATTTGATCTTAGATTCGCATTAATTTTTTGGTTAAATACACGAGAGACCTTTGCACAAAGATTTTTGCATTTTGAAGATGACATCTGCGACTAAATGTGGAACTTTAACATTGATGGGTTTATGTAGCGATTGAAATTGCCATTTTTAAAACCAGGAACAAACTGGAATTTCACCTTTGTTGGTAATGCAAGGAAGTTTAACAGTTAAACAAGAAGTTAACATTAGTAAAAATCTGATTATTGTGTTTAAATCTTTTCTCTAAAAGAGATTTTTAAATTGACTTGAACCTCCTGAAACAGACTCGGCCGTGAAAACGGCTCCAAACACTCACCGATGCTCGCTGAAGGCAACACGATGCATTAAGATCCGAGGGGGGTGTAAACTTTTGGACAGGATGATCGATGTACACTGTCTTCTGGGAAATGTACATATCCTATGTACCTCTAAAGGGCAGAAGTACTGTAAATGAAAAGGCTGTGAATTTATTTAGTTATCCTTCACACTGCACAGTTAATGGGTAATAAATTGTGGTGTGTTTTGATGTTTGTGAGGTGTGCGAACGTTCCTAACAGCACAGCACTCTTTCTCTCTTATCTTTATCTAGGTGATTGTGGACACTCCAACCAGCCCAGTGACCAGTGGCTTACCGCTGTTTTTTGTAATAACAGTGACAGCGATCAAACAGGTGACCACAGCATCCTCCATAAGTCTCTCTCTCTCACACACACATTCACTCACTCTCTCTCTCTCTCTCTCTCTCTCCCCCCATCTCATCCTCTCACATTTAAGCACCATGTACTGGTTACCTATTCACTTGCAAATCTCAATATTTCTTCTGGCCCCGATGTCGAGACCTCACCACAGTTTAACCGATTATTTCTATTTCTTTGATTACACATTTTCAGTCTGGTAAATCTCTCATCCTCTGGCAACACTGATAAAATATTAAACATGTCAGTGCCATGAAAGGGCAGTGTTCAACCCCCCATTTGTCTTCATTGAAGTAGCCTCCACTGAATATCCCCTGCCTTTTTTTTCCTAACCCCGTGTTAACACGGTCATCCTATGAGCTCGCCTGTCACTGCTAGTTGGTGAGCTTTAACCATCCAGCTGTTTTCCTTCTGAGACAAATGGACTGAAGTGAAGTTGACTCTCTCAAACCGATATCCATAGACAAGGAGTTTATTTGAACCAGTGGTGTAGCCGGGATTGAATTTCAAGCACGGATGAGGACATATGTTCTAAACATCCACTACATGAGCTGTACCAATAAATCATTAAGTGTGCCATGCTCCTGCATCTTGGTCATGTGCCAGATGTCAAAATGATTTAAGATGCAATCTAACATCGACCAGTTTCGTCGTATTTATAATGTTTTGGACCGTTCCACTGAAACCTATTAAAATAACATCCAGAGATAAATGACAAGCATTATAAACCCAAACGTTTGTGGACACTTGACCATCAGACACACGTGTGGTAATTTCCCAAACTGTTGCCACAAAAGTAGAAGCACACACTTGTAAGGATGTCAAGGAAGTCATTTGTTGTGCTGTATCCTTAGTTTCCTTTAAGTGGAGTCAAGGGGACCAAACCCTTTCCAGCATGACAATGTCCCTGTGCACAAACTGAGCTCCGTGAAGACACTCGAGTGACCTGCACAGAGCCGTGACCTGAACCCTGCTGAACACTTCAGTCCTCCTCACCCACCATTCCAACATCAGCACTGACACACTACTACACAAAACTACACTCCAACATCTAAAGGAAAGCCTTCCCTTATTATAATAGAAAGAGGAACTGATATTGGTCACATGATCACAATTAATATCGAGTATTACTTAAGCTAAAAAAGCAGATCTATGCTTCCTTTTTAACTTCTGCTGTACTTCATTGGCCATCACACCAAAATCCTTAGCGTGCAGTCAGCTGGCTCAGAGGTTTCAAACAGAAATAGGAATAAACCGTGATCCCAGCTGGTTAATCCCGCTAATCCTTTAGCAGCTGGTCAGCAATAAAATGTGACAACAAGCACACATTTATTTGGGCATCTGGGCTGGTGTTTAATATGCGGTAATCTGAACGATGTCTTCGCTAACCTTTTATGAACATCATTATATCACATTTACTGCACATCAAAATTAGGCTGCATGTGTATTATTTTAACCACTTACAAATAACCATTTGGAACGGTCATAAAGCTTCGTAACAGAGACGTCAGACACTACGCTGTAACTTGGGGAGGAAAATGACTGCATACAGACCGCATATAGTGTACCAACACTTTTTTTGTTTATTATTAGAATTATTTGCACACGCTGTCCTGATTTAATTAGGCACTCAAATTATAGTTCACTGTAGTCTTTCCACATACTGCTTTGTGGATGCATAAATACACTCCCTAGTTTCATTATGATCACTCTGTTTCTCACTCAAAATTTCTTGCTCTGTTCTCTCTCTCTCTCTCTCTCTCTCTCTCTCTCTCTCTCTCTCTCTCTCTCATATCTCTCTAGGGTTATGAGGACTGGCTACGGCACAAAGCAGACTACGAAGTGAACAAGTACCGAGTGAGAGTGCTAGAGAACGGTCGGATAGCACTTACAGAGAGCGAGAAGATCAAGGTAGGTTTCAGCTGCTGCTCCCATGTCACCACTGTAAGAAAGAGGGAAGAGAGGACTAGTTGTGTGTGTGCAGTGTGCAGGCTGGTCTTACCTCATGAACTAAAATCCAGCGCATACACTTTACATTATCAACACACAAACTGATCAGTTGATTCATTTAATTCTAAGTTGTTGGTCCAGACTAATGCAGTACAACAAGCCCATGGGTTTGTACGTTTATAGAAGTGTGTCCTATTTTACAAGCTTTTGAATCAAGCACATTGTCTTAACCAGAGGTGCACTACATTACTAAAACAGCATGCAGCTGCAAATGATGCTTTTTAGGGGTTCCCCCAAACCACTAATCATTCGCCACTACCTTTCACTGAAGCCTCATTATTTCCTCTTCACACTCTTTTACTGGATCCGGTCTTTTCACACCAATTGATTTCTGCCCCATTTGATAAAGCATCCATGCTTCTAGAAGTTCTCTGATCTATATTTATACATCTAAGCTCATGGAGCCAACACAGTACAATGATGTGTTAAGGCCATAATATAGAGGATAGGATTTTCTGTTCAAGTGGCTATTACATTAATGTAGATACACACCAATGTCAAACTGTCCCCATGATTTGGCAGATGTTCATTGCAAGCCTTGCTTGTGAGGAGGAAAAAACCTTTTTTCCCCCCCTAAAATGTTACTCAGAATACATAAACAGCTTATACATAAACAGATATTTTACAGTACCGTATGTTCACTTCACATATCACAGAACTGTTGAATGAATGACTTGCTTATAACAACACAGCTCAGACACTCGTGCCAGCTGTACTGTAGCTCAAATCACAGGTCTGTGTTAATGTGCTCCGTCTAATTACGTTCTTGTTTCTATAGTAACACCTCATTCACAGGGACTTGTATAGTGGATGCTACATGTAGTACAAGTCTAATAAGAAAATGGCTAAAAATAGCATCATCAACGTAAGTGGATAGTGCTTTAAAGTTCATTTGTCAGTGTGTTTCCCAGCGCAAGAGTCTTTAGGGCAAACGTTTATATTAATAATAAGAGAATAAATGGCTGTTTAATGCAAAATGTCACATTGAGCTCATTGACAATCCATACTGGTTATAAATGGTTTATAAATGGTAAGTCTAACTTGTTTGTAATGAAATCTTTTATTTATTTATTTATTTATTTATTGCTTGCTTGCTTGCTTGCTTTAATGATTGCAGTCGTTAAAATTACAATAATAATATATATACAGTAATCCCTCGCCACTTCGTGGTTCAAGTTTCGCGGCCTCAGTGCATCGCTGATTTTTCAAAAATATTCATCGAAAAATAAAAATAAAAACGATTTTCCAGAATGCCAGACAAAGAGAAACTCTCTCAGAGGCTTTGTACACACATACAGGCACTCAGACAAGGCACATGATTGGTTCCTGGCACGAGATCTGAGCTGATTGGCTGCGCATAATCGCATCCTCTCCCAGCTTCTTCCCTTGTTGTATCTCGCCACTCTTGTTCACGCTGTCAACTGTGTCTCGCGTATTGTGTTTGAAATTAACTTTTTGTTAAGCCCTTACAATGCCTCCTAAGCGGCGTGCCCCTGTGAAAGATTCCTCTAGTGAGCCCAAGAGGAAGAGGAAGATGATGACCATCAGTGAAAAGGTCAAACTTAGGGCCAATCCTACTTCGCGGATTTTCACCCATCGCGAGGGGTTCCGGTCCTCATTAACAGCGATAAACGAGGGAACACTGCAATATATACCTAACAGTACACACTTTTTGTTGTGTTCTTCGTGACAGTCTTGGGTTTGGTAACGCGGTGATTTTTCTTCTCTGCATGACGGCTTTCATATTTAGCGAACCATGCTCTATTTCTGATAACACTGCCAGTGTGAAAACCCTCACAGATAAACATGGATAAAACAGACATTTACATATGAAACAGGAAGTGCTCAGCGAACAAACCTGAAGTGAACGTAATAGTGTTGTGCTCCTGATGGACTCGATCCGATTGCAGTGTTTGATTTACCAGTGAACTTAAAGTTGTCATAGGAAACTTTAAACCTCTGTGTCCAGAAATCTGCAACTAAATCTTCAACCAAAAATGTTTCGGTTTTGTTGCTTGAGATTGTACAAAAGCAGCCAGCATCTACGAGGAAACGTTGTGTGACACAAGTCTGCCATTCATCCCACTTAAATACTGTGACACGATGTGAACCAGGCTGTTAAAGCAGAGCAGCTCAAAAACGTATGAAACAGTCTGCGTCTGTAAAAGCACTACACAGACGGATTATTCAGTCTTCGGCTATGGATTTGGCACCTGTGTGTCATCTGCGTGTGTAGTCTGCACAAGGTGCTTTTATGTTAGGAGTCGTCTGTGTAGAAATCCACCTTATTTGTCTATTTTTTCACATGTACATCACAGGTTGGTGATATAGTAGAGGTTGTGGAGGATGAGACCTTTCCCTGTGACCTCATTTTGCTGCATTCCAGTCGAGACGACGATACGTGCTTCGTCACCACAGCCAGCCTGGATGGGGAGTCCAACCATAAAGTGAGCTTATTAACACATCCTGTGACGTAGGTCATAGCTCTGTTACTGGACAAGGTGTTTCCGTGACTATATTAGGTATGAGTTTTCAGTTTGATGAAGCACAGAGACCCATATAGCTGCTTTTTTTTTCTCTCCCTGAATTGCTCTGGTTCTTGAAATAGTTGACCCACATTCTGTCATCAATCGTCTAGTCTACATGTCATGTTCCTCCCTACACTTCAGCTCATTATGGAACATATCTGTATTTTTTTTTTTCCAGATGCATTATTATGCCAGCAGATTGTTGTCTGGTTTTATCTATTGTACTTCTACCTGCTCTCTCTTTTAGACACATTACACTGTGCCGGATACGGAGAAGGATTTGCAGTCTCTCATCGCTACCATAGAGTGTGAGCAGCCTCAGCCTGACCTCTACAAGTATGAACTCATCTTGTGTGTTGCAACACATGCTGGCACATGCTCAGTACATTAAGTCCTTTTCAGTACATTTTTTTTAACTCGTTAACCCCAGTTGCAAAAGCAGTGTTTACTAGATCCCTGTGTGTGACATCAGCCATCCTGTTCAGTCACATTAAGCTCTGGCAGACCATACAAACCATTAGAGAAGGTTTGGAAATCTGCACTTTCCTTTTACTCAGAGAGAAGTGCCAAGTAGATTAGCTCTCATGCTCCCCCTGTTGGCAGGTTTTACTCACTGCAGTTTTGCCCCCTTTAAAGTCACCAAAACTTTAGCTTTTGTCTTGAATCACATACAATTTTTTTCTCTATTTGTTAAATATAGAGTGTCTGTAAAGTCTCAGTCCATAAAAGAAAAACATTTTTTGCATGCTCTTACTTACTTTTTATGTTTTAGAAGTATTAAGAGAAGTACATATTAAAATTAGTCTCACAGCTGCATCAGAAAGCTGTCACAAAGTTGAGAGGGACTAACCACAAACCAGTGTTACATGTCCTCTTGCTGCATATTGGAGCGTAATGGGCTATCATTCAGTGACCCAGAAACACTTTCCACTCGTATCTTCGGTAATAACTAATATTTAGGTCTGCATGTTTCTTAAAATATACGAAAAGTCTGTAACTTTCATCGAAAAAATTTTCTTATAAAACTATGTTTTATAAAGTTCAAGGTGACTTTAAATTCTAAGCAGCAGTTCTGAGTATCCTCAGGCATGTTTGAAAGTTTTAGAAATGGATCTCAGTGCCAGTAAGTTTTAATGATGGGTCAAACCCACTGAGCATCTTATCTGTATCTGGTGCATTTCATATACAGGGTTCAGTCTTTGCACTGTAGATATTGTTGTGCTGCTGTGACAGTTTACAGATATTTTTAGAACATAGAATGAAGACCAAGAACAAATGGATCAGTGCGTTTAAAACATCTTGAGACATCGATCAGTTATATTTAGCACTTGAACAGGTCAAGGTCACTATGTGTTTATTTGCTTAAATTTGTGTGTGTGTGTGTGTGTGTGTGTGTGTGCCTACTTGCAGGTTTGTGGGACGGATGCACATTTACAAGCCTGATCAGGAGTCACCAGTGAGGTGAGTCTGTTTTTGCTTGCTCTACTCTCCTGTTCCTGACGTCATCACCTCCGTATCTGTCCCTTCGGCTCTCGGACACTTTTCTCTTCTGATCATTGTTTCATTGACTCATAACATCAAACAAGCATTATATCAGAGCAAGGCTATGCTGCTCAAGCGCTGCTATAGAACACTTTGTCATTTGTCACTGTAGCAGTGAGTAATGTATTGTAAATCCCCACACACCCTGTCCTTCACAAAACCAGCCCTCGCCAAACAAACACGCTTCACATTGTTGTCAGGCATAGACCCGAACGTAGAGACGCCGCTCTGTATTAATATAATAGCTGTGTTTATTTTGTGATTTAGATCATTGGGTCCAGAGAATCTGCTCCTTAAAGGTGCAACCTTAAAAAACACCAAGAAGATTTACGGTAGGTGCAAATGTTCTGTGTCAAAATCCCACTGACTTTTACAGAGATTAAAAATGAATTGATTTTTACATTATACAAGTCTAATATGAAACAACACAACAAATAATTTGTTTGATTATTCAGTCATTCATGTTCAGTAACAGTGGACACTGAACGTGAGGTGCGAATAAACCCACGGAAGTTGCACACACTCAGAGGAAACCCCTGCGCTCCCAAGAAGACTACAATTATCTTTTTAAAGCTGGTTGAATATATGAGAATAGCTTTATATCAGTTAACTTGCAAATATCAAACTCACCCCATACCCACACTTACTGTAGTCTATAGAAGCAACACATTTTTGTTAATATTGCTTAAAATTGCCATCAGAAAAGATAGTGTGTATGCTAATTAGTAAACAGAAGGATTAACTCCACACATGCTGTTTCTGCTCCCAGGTGTCGCAGTGTACACAGGCATGGAGACAAAAATGGCTCTTAACTACCAGGGCAAGTCACAGAAACGCTCAGCTGTAGAGAAGTAAGTGGTCGAGGGAGAAATCTGCATGGCTGTACAGACAGCAGGGTCCGAGCTGCTCTGAAGTTGTTGTGCATTTTTCTTAACAGGTCTATCAATGCATTCCTGCTGGTTTATCTGAGCATCCTGATCAGTAAAGCGGTGGTTTGCACCACACTGAAGCACATATGGCAGAACCGAGAAGGATCTGACCGAGCCTGGTACAATCAAGAAACCCAGAAAGAGAGGAACACTAATTTGGTAAAGTGCCACCTGTCCTGCCATATATGACTAAAACTTTCTTTCGTTGTTGTTTTGTTGTTGTTTTTGTTTTTATATTATATTCACTATGATACCTTGCAGTTAGAATTCTAGGAAAAATAATATTTTTCCTTTTTTTTTTTTCCTTTTAATTTGCAGTATCTGAAGATGTTTACAGACTTCCTTTCCTTCATGGTGCTCTTCAACTTCATCATCCCTGTATCCATGTACGTCACTGTGGAGATGCAGAAGTTCCTGGGTTCCTTCTTTATCACCTGGGATAAGGATTTCTTTGACCCGGAGATTCAGGAGGGGGCGCTGGTTAATACGTCAGACCTCAATGAGGAGCTCGGGCAGGTGAGTATTTCACTTGTCTTGACCAGCCTTTAATTCAGCGTGTGATGCGTGTAGTACGTCAACAATCTTTTGAAAGAGATGCTTGTGATAATGAAGTGTCTGTTGTCTGTTAACTAATACACAGTGTCAGTCCTAGTGTCGGTGCTACGCATTTTGTAAATTTTATTTATTTATTTACTTACTTACTTACTTAATTATTTATTTAATTAAAAGCTGATCTGATAAGTCAGAAAATAATGGTCTTTAAATATATAGTAGATTGTCTTCTCTTTAGTCCAGCGCACACAAATCAATAAATGAGGGCTTAATGCTGGGCCAGATGTCAAGCTCATCAATACTGTAATGTACTACTAACATATGCATTGCTAAACATATACTTTGTGGAGTATCATTGAGGTCAGTGCTTTTATAACCACATTATTACTCACTGTAATGACTAACCGATTGGAACCAATGGGTTCTCTTATTTCTTGTATGTCTTACTGTCCACAGTATAACAGAATTTATTTATTTATTTTAAATAATGTTTTTCGCCCCTTAAAATGCTACAATACCCAGAATGCATTACAGACATACATAATTCAATTCTCTCCTGCTGTGGTCGACCAATCATCACTTCAGGAAGAATAAACAGTGGTCTTTAGTCGATTTTTAATGGAACATGAGAGTTTGTTTAGTAAAATGTGGCCTTGTGCATACTGTTAAAGTGGACATGTTTCCAAGCCAGCAGTAGACTTTGAGTTCTGCCTTCGCAGATAGTAACTAAACAGATTATCATATGAATGTAACAGCCTTAGTTTTCTTGTCTAAATTTAGTTGTTTATAGTTTCTGTGTGGTTAGCACCGTGGCTTTTACGATTACTTCATCATCTGCGCTAATCTATTACGTTCTAATACATAATAGTAATAGTGAATAACATGTCAGTTTGATTCCTGAATAAAATTCTCTACAGATACATTGATCATATTGTAACCCAGTAACCTCATTCGCTAATGTGCTCACTTCTGTTTTTAGCCAGCTTGAGCGTGCACTTCTTTTTGTTTACATATACTAAATTGGTCTCTCTGCTGTCGAAAATCAGTTTTTACAAGCGTTCAGCCATCACTTCAAACCCAGAGGACTACAATTGGGATTTGAAAGCATTTACTGGGTTTTCCACTAAACTCTGCTAGCAGAGGCTTGTCTTCATGCATGTAGCTACATGTAGTAAGATGACTAGTAAGCCATCTTCACTCCATCACAATAATTTAATTATGAAATAAAGTCATTGCTTATTAGCAGCAGCCAGCTAGCCATCTTGTAGAATATACCCTCATTAGCTGGGATCTTGGTGGGCATGTGAGACTCAGCAAAAATGTCACAGAAGCATAGAGTCAGATACCAAACCCAGTGGACAACAAAAGGACATGTACATCGACACAAGTATACATGGTGCTCATGCACTACAGGGTTGTTGCATTTACTCTTTTTGTCAGTTTGTCAGAAAATACCATGGAGCGGTCAGAATTCCAGAGCACATGCATGCCTTTAGTGTAGACTTCTCAGCTTCACGTTGACATTGTCCTGTTTATCATCCTGTTATTTGAAGGTGGAGTACATTTTCACGGACAAGACGGGGACGCTGACCCAGAACAACATGGAGTTTATTGAGTGCTGTATAGATGGCTTCCAGTATAAGAACACAGAGTCCTGGAGTGAGGTGGACGGGTTCTGTGTGACAGATGGGTCGGTGAACAAACTCTATCAGAAAGCTGGGAATGTGAGTGGTTCTGTATTCTTCATACGTTTATAGACATTTCCTATAGTGCTGTTCTTTAAAGGAGCAGTTTGTAGTTTTTAGAGCCCTCAGCTGCCTGCGTGGTGAATTAGAATTGCAATGAAAACATGAACAAGATTTCCCCTTGACTCCCAATCAGTCCCACCCCCTCTGTGGCAACTATGTATGCCCTATGAAGAGGGGGTAAGCTGTGTATCTCTGTTTTAGACAAGAGGCTAATTTAAGTCCAGAAAAAAATGCCAATACAGGAGTATAAGTTATCTCTAACATTAGGTCATTCTAAAAGTCTGCAAATTTATTTATTTTTTTGTCTTTTTTTTTTAAAACCATGCACCCCAACTCCTTTGGGAGCATTTAACTCTGTGTGTCCTTGTGATGTACGTGTCCTCCATGCGCCAGTGTTTTAGCTGCATTCATTTAATATGTCCTTTCTCTCTCTCTCTCTCTCTCTCTCAGGAAACGGAAGAGCTTTTCCTGCGGGCTCTGTGTTTGTGTCACACAGTGCAGGTGAAGGAGGCGGGGCCAGATGAGATTGACAGCGACCAAATAGATGGCTTTGACGGGGAACACTCCCAGCAGGCCGAGCAGACGGGATACATTGCATCTTCCCCAGATGAGGTTGCTTTAGTAAAAGGAGCCATGAAGTAAGCCAGCACTCTTTACCCTTGTTCATGGATCATTGGCAATAAATGTACTAATGTAATAACAAGAATAAAAATTACACACCCTTTTTCAGATACGGGTTTACCTTCATGGGTTTGGACAGCAAAAAGATGAAGATAAGAAACAGGCAAAATGACATAGAAGTGTAAGTGCTGTTCTTTCTCTCTACAGAAATAATGTTGTAGCCTCCAGACTAGCACAGCGCAGTAGTGATGGTCTGTAGAACAGAAGCTGAGCTGAGAAATATCTGCACCACTTCCTATCAGTATTCAATTCTCAATGTATTATTCATTCATCTAAAAGCAAATTATTCTGAAACTGCTGTATATTATTGACTGATGACAATAAAACTAACAGGAACATATAGCTCTGCAGATACGAGCTTGTGAGTGTTAACTGAGATGAATTATAGCATGGACTAAGCCAAAGCCTCATCATCTGACCTCACAAATGCTCTTGTGGTTTAATGAGACCATCCCTACAGTCACCCATCAAAATCTAGTGGAAAACCTTCCCAGAAGAATGAAGAAATCTGGACATATAGAGAGTCATTAACATTTGGCTATATAGTGCATCAGATGTACAGAAGTACATTTATAGCATTGGAATGGCTGGTTATCCGTAAGGGAAAAGACTTTTGGTCAGACAGTCTGCCTATTATTTCTAATTATAACCCATTCTAATATCTGGTAAAACATTGCTGGCAAATTCTAAAGAATGGAGAATACTAAGAATCAAAACAAGCTCATTGTCATCTCTTCATTTGGCTGATCTCTGTGGAGTAGTAAATGCTGATTCATTCAGCGAGATCTCTTTCTCTGACTGAATTTATCATTATTAATTACTTATTTAATAGGTCATTTAAAACATTTTATACCTTTTAAACTGGGGCCTGCCACCGTCTTTGCAGTCTCTACTGTAAGTGTTTTGTCTGTCTTGATGATGTGAGATCACTGTTTGGCAGCCAGTATCTGATTATTGAGCTAATAAAGCTGTAGCTATCTATAGTTATAAAAGTTTGACATTCATTGTATGAGAATAGATAGCAGGCTGTTTATATTACCCATACAGGTTAAACAACTTCCTTACCTCCTTTTTGGTAAGGTTAGAACATAGAAACACGTATTTATTCAGACATACATGCTGATACACAATTATGCTCACGGTTTCTATTGTGCCAAGTGGTGTCTGGTGAGTGCTTTTAAGAGAGGGTTAAATGATAATGGTTTTCAAGGTCTTTATCGTTTCCTTTTATTGAATTGCACAGATACGAGTTGCTTCATGTGCTCAACTTCGACCCTGTGCGGCGGAGAATGAGTGTCATAGTCAGGACCAAGATGGGTAAGTTAATGTCAGGCTAATTATTTTCTTCCCTTGTGAACTTCGAACAAGTTAAAGGCTAAAGGAATGTTCTGGTCTGTGTTTGTGTATTCAGGTGAGACACTGCTTTTTTGCAAAGGGGCAGATTCCTCTATCTTTCCCAGAGTTAGGCCAGATGAGGTGGACAGAATCCGCATGCATGTTGAGCGCAACGCTACGGTAACCTTTCCACTGTATTCTACAGTAAATATCCGGTAGTAGAAAATCTCCAATACAGCCGTAAACACCTGTAAACACCTGTGCTTATAGGAGGGCTATAGGACTCTCTGTGTGGCCTATAAACTGTTGAGCCCAGAGGAGTACACTGCAGCAGACGCCAGTCTAAGGGAAGCTCGACTGGCTCTGCAGGATCGTGAGGAGAAGCTCATGGCTGTGTATAACCAGGTGGAGACAGACATGAGTCTGATTGGAGCTACAGCAGTAGAGGACAGGTCAGTGACCCAACATGCACTGCAGCTGTGGACATTCAGTGTCCTAATGTGCATTGCAGGCAGTTAATAGTATACTAGTATACTAGACTCTGCCCCCTCACTTATCAGTAGATCAGTAATCCTTTCATGGAATTTAGGAACTTCTGTGTTTGAATTTCATCAACCAATCAAATGAAATATAAACAAATCTAAATAGAAGTCTAATTATGCACTTGTATATGAAGTGCAGCAGGTCTAATGAAGGCAAATGTTATAGGTGATTTCATGACAAAAACATTACTTCTATGTGTTTTTTTTCCCTAGAACTAATAAATTGGGTAACAAATTGGGAAATTTGGGTGTCGTATACCTGGAGATATTTTGACTGCTATGGATGGAACCACTCGGAGACAATGGTGCTGGCTTTGAGCTGCTGTTATGGCACTTGGGTTTGCACTCGGGTGCCATAAATGAACATCTAATGGCTTTGACAGGAATGAATCAGTGTTAAAACTATAAGGAATTCAGAAATTATACTGATTTAGAAGTTGCTCAAAAGCTTCTGGTTGCACACTCCACTTAATTCTATACAGTTTTAGATAGAACATTATAAATAATCACACTCTCCAGTGTCTCCCAGATGAGGATGGGTTCTCTTTCGAGTCTGGTTCCTCCCAAGGTCTCTTTCTCATGTCATGTCAGGGAGTTCTGCCTTGCCACCATTGCCTCAGGCTTGCTCATTAGGGATAAATCTAAACTAATATCACCTTAATATTCACATTTGACAGCCATAACTGTCATATGTGAATTCCCAGATCTGCTTTTTTTACTAAAAATGTTTTGTTCTTAAATATTCTCGTCTTTCAGATTACAGGAAGAGGCTGCAGAGACGATGGAAGCTCTACATGGAGCTGGGATGAAAGTGTGGGTTCTCACTGGAGACAAGATGGAGACGGCTAAGTCCACATGCTATGCTTGTCGCCTGTTCCGGAGTAGCACAGAGCTGCTGGAGCTGACTGTCCGCACACTGGAGGACGGAGGGAAGAGGCGCGAGGAAAAACTCCATGAGCTCCTTCTGGACTACCACAAGAGGGCAGTGCAGGATGCAGCGCCTGTCAAAGCTGGAATCACCAGGTCTGCAGTCTCCAAAAAGACATATCTGTTAAAGTGGGGTTTCACTGTAATAAAGATACGAGTTATAAAACAAAGCTGCACTTTTGTAGTTCTGTTCATTTTTCTGTCTAAAGAAGAGTGTAAATCTGTAACTTTTTAACCGTGTGTGTGTGTGTGTGTGTGTGTGTGTGTGTGTGTCAGGAGTTGGTCCTCAGCCAATCAGGAGTATGGCTTCATCATAGATGGAGCCACATTGTCTTTAGTAATGAACACATCTCCTGATGCAAACTCCAGCCGCTACAAGAGCCTCTTTCTGCAGATCTGCCAGAACTGCACAGCTGTGCTTTGCTGCCGCATGGCACCACTGCAGAAAGCGCAGGTCTGACATGCACACAGGACTCTGTTATACTGGTCTTTATTTGGGTTATGCCGAAAACACTGTATATGTTTATTTGTATTAATCTTTGTAGATAGTGAAACTGGTGAAGAATTCTAAAGGCTCTCCCATCACCCTGTCTATTGGAGATGGTGCCAATGATGTCAGTATGATCCTGGAGGCTCATGTGGGCATTGGTAAGTTGTACAAAACACTAGCTCAGGGACAGAGGTTTTCTAGTCTGGGTGTTATTTGTAGTTCACAGAATGGGGGAAAAAAGTACCCTGTCACCATATACATATCAAACCAAGATAAAGATACTAGTAAAGTTTGGTGCATTGTGCAGAGAGAACAGCAATGATTTCTTGTTGAGATCACAGAGATGATGTGCTACATTAAAAGCTCTGTTATGAGATGATGATCATACACTTGTCTGTATTAACTGCATTTAATTAGCAGTCTAGCTATGCGTGCAGTGTTTACTAAAGCTTCCAGCCTTTTTAAATAGGTTTGACACCTAATAAAGAATATCTTTTATGTAATTAAAAAAAAACTTGCCCAGTGTTTCATGATGTGGGTGAATTTTTGTTCTTCCATAACACTACACTTATTGGCAGTCCTTGCTATTGGGCCCCGATGAAGTCATTTTTTAAATATCCTAGAAATGGTGATTATTCAACGAGTTCAGCACACTGACTTAACAACAGCAACAACATTAATATATGAAATATAAAAATTGACATACACACAAGTATAAATTCAGTGCAAACCTTACAAGGGCAACATCAATTAGACTTGGATTGAATGTTTTTTAATAGGAATCTGGGCACTCTTTAAGTGCTGGAACATTTGTATTGAAAGAAATAGAGATCATGTAGAAAAATTATGTAGTTTTGTCATAACTCTCTGTAATAAATAAATAATGCAAAAAAAGATTTTGTTTGAACCTTGTAATCTTCTCTTTTGTAAGAGATATTTACATTACCGACAAATTTTTCAAATGGACTTATTCAGAGCGAGATATTAAAAACTACTGTGTACATTACTCTTTTCTGGTTATCTAATTTGTTAAGACAAGCAGCATTCCAAACATGCTAATATTTCATATAGTTTTGATATAAAATAGCTGGAGTTTGTTATATTTAGATCATTACTATCCTTACTTCAGGCTGTCGGCCGCATAGCAACACAAACCTCAGGGTATGGCCTCTTTGGGAACTACAGTATATTCATTGTGGGCACAAAAATACTTTTTTTTTTTTTTAAAGTGACTTATTTCATCAGTACAATCTTCTTGATATGTTCACAAGCTGACCTGCTTTCTTCTTGTCTTGCAGGTATAAAGGGTAAAGAGGGGAGGCAGGCGGTCAGAAACAGTGATTATGCCATTCCTAAGCTGAAACACTTAAAGAAGCTATTACTGGTGCATGGCCACCTCTACTACGTCCGCATCGCCCACCTAGTGCAGTACTTCTTCTACAAGGTAGACAAAAGAAATCGACAACACACGTTTTTTTTTTGTCCTGAACAGATGTTTCTATTTATTCATATATTTTTCTTGTTCTTTTGTCCTCAGAACCTCTGTTTCATTTTACCTCAGTTCCTGTACCAGTTCTTCTGCGGTTGCTCTCAACAGGTGGGCATGCTGAGAAAAGCCACTTCCTGTTTATTCTTCCTTCCGTTATTTCCTTCCTCTCTCTGGCCCCTAATGATTGAGGTTTGAAGTATGCAGTGCCTATGAACCGCTTTTGAGAACATCAGAATACTTTATTAATGTGTTCTCTTTTGTCAGAAAAATGAACACTGCATCATATGACTTGGCAAAAGCAGAATATATACAAAGCAGAGGCTTCAGTAAAAGAAATCCTTCCAGCAGTGATATTAGTATGCATTTTTGTTCATGTTGGCTTTCATTTACTAGTAGATATTTAAATAGGATTAAATATCTGTAAATGGAAACTGCACTTACATTCCCATGCTCTGGCTGTAAGGAAATTGCATGTGTGCTGTAGAGTGTGTGTGTGTGTGTGTGTGTGCTTTCCTTTGTGTTAGTATTAACCCCTTGTGCCATATCCCTGCCACCCCTGCCCTCTCCAGCCCCTGTATGATGCAGCCTATCTGACGATGTACAACATCTGCTTTACCTCCATGCCTATCCTGGCATACAGTCTGCTGGAGCAGCACATGGCTATTGAGGTCCTTCTAAATAATGCCACAATCTACAAGTAAGACACCAAAAGTTTGCTTCTATTTTCCGTACTATTGTCACTATTAAATCATGAACCATAATAAAAGAGCAGCACTACAGTTTTATCCTGAATAAAAAGGTCCGCTTTAGTTTGGCCTTGTTTTAATTATGTAAGACAACGTACGTAGGACTATTTTAATGCATAAGAGTAACGTCATCCCCAAGAAAACGCACAGTAGATATTATATTTTAGAATATCCTCAATAGTATACAGTAAGTGTATCGTTTGTGTAGGGTTCAGGTTAAATTATTTTTTAAATTCCTTTTTTTCCCCACCTCTTCTGTAGGGATATTGCAAAGAACGCTATGTTACGGTGGCGTCCCTTCCTCTGCTGGACCATATTGGGGATTTTTCAGGGACTTCTCTTCTTCTTTGGTGTCAAATATCTGTATAACAACCCGGCACTGCAGGACAATGGCCAGGTCAGCATCATTTCTAGCTTACTCCTTTTACAGTGTTGTGAACAGAAACGGCACGGGCATTCATCCTCAATTTTCTCTGTTTTTATTTGCCAGGTGTTTGGAAATTGGTCCTATGGAACAACAGTTTTTACAGTCCTTGTTTTTACTGTTACATTAAAGGTTAGCCCCAGAAACGAGCACATATCTTATTTTATTATTATATAAATTATATTATTTATTATTAATCTGTATTTAGATTTGTCTCGGTATATCATCATAAAATGTACCTGACACATTTTCCTGCTTTCTCTTTCTCCATCAGCTGGCCTTGGACACGCGGCATTGGACGTGGATCAACCACTTTGTGATCTGGGGCTCACTGGCTTTCTATGTGTTCTTCAGCTTTTTCTGGGGAGGAATAATCTGGTGAGTGAATACAGAGAGTACGCTAAAGTTTAATCTCTCATATGTCTTTTGATGTAAAAACACTCCAATATTTCTTCAATAAGGATACCAGCGATGTCGCGTTGTTGGCACGTAAATAGAAACTTGAGGGGAGATGGACATAAAGTAAACTGATGATATTTATTTTGAACAAAAAGGAAAAGAAATTAAACTGGTCGTTTTACATGTAAACTTGATTTGGATGTAGTAAAGGGTCTTGTTTAACGGTGTTATGGTCAATGATGGTATGCGCTAACACCGACCCACCCCATACTGTATAGAGGAAACACACTCATTAAAACATTCAAAACATTACAATCCAAACATTACAAATTGCAATATTCAAATAATAACAATATTCAGATATTAACAAAAATATATATATGGCTTTAGAAGAAATTGACTCTAACACCAAAATGAGGGACTGGGGTAGTTCTGGTTGTCTGATATTATGCGTTTTAGATTGTGATATGCAACAGATTACATGCAGATCCCTGCAATAATGCCTCCACACTGCCATCCACTTTCTTTTTCCTTCTCCTAGGCCATTCTTGAGACAGCAGCGGATGTACTTTGTCTTTGCTAACGTGCTCAGCTCGGTGTCTGCCTGGCTGGTCATCATTCTCCTCATCCTCCTCAGTCTCCTACCTGACATTCTCCTGGCAGTCCTGCGTAAACCCAAGGGCCCCCGTGCTCAACAGGTACTTCTTCCTTTTCATAACCTGTCATCCACTTTAAACTGGTTCATTTTCCAATCCACATACTTTATGACTACTATCTCATCCATCTTCTGCACATCTCATTATGTTCTTCTTTTGTAACAGCCAGAATCAGCTGGAATTCCATTTACTACTGTTTTCCCTTTGTTCTGTTGTGCCCTTGGGTTCTCTCTCTCGGTCTTCTCTCTCTTCACCTTGGAGCAGTCAGCTCAAGCATCAACAAATCAAAAACATTTTAAGCATCTCTCATTTTCTGTGTTTCTTGTATTGTCACTGTCCGGCTAACGGAGGCAGAGTGAGCTGTACTGTAAGCGGCATAAACTCGTACATAAACTTTACAATACTAATGCTACGTTTGCACATACGGAGACTCGTGGCCACAGAGTGAGCATGTCCATCAATCTAACAAAGTTTAAAAAAAAATGTAGCTTTATGTAGAGATTACCAATGGGAGTGAAGCTTCTTCCTTCATCTTGTTTGATATGATGCATATATACAGTATGTACTAGTGAAGTATATACACAAACGTCAAATATCTCTCAGAACGTTTCATTTTAGCGACAAGAAAACTGGATGCTAGCTGTGCCACTCACCATAAAAATAAGCATTATTACTATGGCAACCAGTACTAGGACTGGTGATTTTATAGTATATTGACTGGCAATCTGCTGAGATAAAAACCTCTGTCTGTGTGAACGTAGCATAAAAGTCTCTCCAGACCCCAGAAACAATCAGCTAATATCACCAGCCCTGACTTGACTTGATGCTGGAGGAGAGCAGATGGAGTCGATGTGCTTCCTCACATATAGTCTTTGCCGTTCCTTCAAGCATGTCAGATAAACTGGCCAACTGCTGAGAAATGGCATATGCAGTCCAACTACGTGATTCACACATGATTAAATAACCCATCGTCACTAAATTGGATTAGAACTCATTCGAAATTGTACTGCATTACATTACTGCATCTTTATACTGTATACTTTTTCTCTGCTTTGATGCTAAAAGGCAAGAAAAAAGGCTTGTTACAGGGAAACTAGAGCCTAGATTTTAGCTTGTTTTGGCATAGAATGCCAAATCAAGTGAACTCTGTGATATTTGCTTGTAATCTCTCAGAATTACTGCCGATTTTCTGCAGATTTGGGTCAAGATGCATCATGTGACATTTATCACAGCACATATCACACCAAAGCCTTTTTCCATTCATGCGCTTCAAACCTGAGTACGTTTACATGTTAAACAACCGTCTCTTTAAAGAACGTGTCACCATATCAACAAATAAAATATTTAATTGTTTATTTAAATAACAGCACTTTTTAATGTGTTCATTATTATTATTATTATTATTATTATTATTAATTTCTGTGGCACATCCTCTAAGTTTCAGTACATTGCCTTTTAGTTTAGAAACATTGAATGATTAGCTTTGACACTGGCATTAATGTCAGCACTGTGTTTTTATAGACAATAAAGAGACAAATTAATACTAAACACGTTAAAGGTTTCATCAGGGCTGCAGTTAGAAACCTGAATATTTTATATGGAAATGGTAGGAGCTGGTAATTGGTCAGGCTACCCAGCGCACACGCGCGCACACACACACACACACACACACACACACACACACACACACACCCCAAGCTTTCATCACTCTTATTATTTACTATAAATATTGCTGAGTTTTATTTTATTCTTTTTAAAAACACCCTCACAGGTTCTGTGTAAATCTGCTGTAAATCTCACCAATAATATTTTACAGGTTTCTAATAGCATGCCTTAATTTCCCTACTTTTGACCCATTTTTACTTTTACCTCCATCCTTTCTTTCTTTCTTCGCTTATTTTCTCCTCTTCCTTTCTTTCTTCTCTTCCTTTTTCCCTCTCCTGTTTCTTCTTTATTTGATATATCTCTCTGTCTCTCACTTCCTCCTTCTATTTCCCTCCTGTGTGGTTGGGTGGTATAGAAGAAGCAGCGGCTTCCTTCCTCTGGGACCTCCACTATCTTCATGCTGTCGCAGACTGCCAGCACTCACAGCTTTTCCTGGAGTGACTGAGGTCTCTTTGTTTGTTTCTTCCCCTTGTATTCTGCCTGCAATCTCTCCATACTTGTATTTGTCTTTTCCCCTATTTGTTGGGGTGCGTACTTCCGAGTGTCTCTTGGCCTGGTGTTTGGTGCTCGTATTCCAGAAAGGAATGCTTGTTGGGCTTCTATGGAATTTCATGGGTTCTTGCTCAGGCCCTAGATGATGGATGGATGGATGTTAGTTAGTGTGTGCTTGCCGTTAGTGAGTATGCTGCTATGTGTGTGCGCGTATGCGTGTGTGCGTGTGTGTGCGTGTTTCTCAGCCCCCTGTTCTCCAGTGACTTGCTTTGTCTGTGCATGCCCAATCTGGTGAATGCAGCACACATATGCACAGAATATACCTGCATGCGTGCTGAGTCAAGTCTACACTGTTATATAAACAGCTACTGTGGCTTTTCATCAAGAGTGTGTGTCTTGAAAGTTATAGACTTGTGTTTGTGTTGGTGCATATTTATGTGTGTTTATAAAAGGGAAACCTTTAAAACCTTATCCTTTACTTTAAACTGTTGTATTGCTAATAACGTGGTATAAGTAACATGACCTACATCATAAACAGGTCAGACGATGGTGTGATATGCAGCCTTCATTACCCTTTCTAAAATATAAAATAACTATTTAAAAGACTTTTAAAAATACATTTTTATTAACGCAAATTTGTTGCCCTGCGTCATGCATTCAGAGAGTGTAAGGTCACGAAAACCAAATGTTAATGCATTATTGCCAAGCAGGTTTTCATTCAGTTATTTATTTATCAAACTAAAAAAACAACAGTGTTGTTTGGTGTGTGTGGGTGTGCGGGTGGGGTGGGGTGGTTGGGTTGACGGACATGTGTGTGTGTCTTGGTTAAACTTTGCAAACACACATATAAGTTTATTCCATGGTGTCCTAAGTGTCTCACACAGTCCAAACCCTTTCAGAAGAAGTCGGCTCACACGGGTGCAGAGGACAGCCTGTCCTCTCGGTCTTCAGCCAGGCCTCTGCTCATGAGAACCTTTTCAGACGAGTCCAATACTGTCATATGAACAGGTACCAGACCTACCAATCACAGCCCTTTTTACTGCTCTAAGCTAACTGGGCTTTTCTCCTCTAAGGTGCTGTCCATTCAGTCATGTCTCCTGGTAAATTCCTGTACTTTCAGCCTTTGCCTGATCAGTTAGGTTTGTTTGGCAAAGTCAAATCACATGTTTTAAAAACAACATCTGTAGCTACTGTAGGTTTTATCGTTTTGCATCAGGATTCAACTAAACTATCTGTCAGTCAAAGCTATTACTCTAGTTGTTCATTATTTCTTATCTTTAGCAGGATAAACAGAATGTTCCTTTAATCCTTCTAGAGAAATCCCTTCTGTTGAAAAGCCCTTGCATGTTCTGTTGGAAAAATTCCCTGTAATTGGGTTCATGGCTAATATGTGACTTTAACTGACTAAACCCTCTTCAGCTATGTGGGTCTGGGAATCTTATATGTGGCCAGGGTGTGTGTGTGTGTGTGTGTGTGTGTGTGTATGTATGTATGTGTGTGTGTATATATATATATATGTGTGTGTGTGTGTGTGTGTATGTGTATGCATGTGTATGCGTGTGTATGTGTGTGTGTGTGTCTAAATGTTTGAGTCTTCTGTATTGTTCGTATACATATACACTGTTCAGCTTTGTCTGCATCAGTGGTCCTGTCATGATGTGCGTTACATTTTGTCTTCATCGTTTTATTTGTCTGGTCTCTGTTGCATGTTTCATGCCCGCAATACCTAACCTGCCTAAACCTGGTCCGTGTGTGGTGGATTTGGTTGCGGAATCTTGGCCTTTAATGGGAACTTTGCAACATGAATGTGTGCTGTACATGTGCTTTTGCCTGCTGTGCATGTGTGCATGGTGATTAAGTCAGCTAAAGATGAGACTGTGTGCATGGATCACTCACCAGCATTAAATCCAGTTTCCTGTTCTCCTCAGCTGTCAGCGGAGACTCTCCTTCATACAGACAGGTAAAACGATGCCACTGATAACAGATGGCAAAGATGCCAGTGATCTGCTCTCAACAGGTCCGTGTATGTTGTGCTCATTAGATTTTCGTTTCAAAATGTAATACAACGAAACTGGTTTTTATTTCGTTTCTGTACATCGAATGTAAACAGTCTAAACACCACTGTAAAAGTTTCAGTTTTTGTGAGTAAAATTGGACCAAGATAAATCATGTTTCACTTTTAATCACTTTTAATGTGCTATAGCAGCTATCATAATTCAAGTGAAAACAAACACTTCAGGGTGGTAAAAAAAAGAGAAAACCTACAATAACCTGGTTGTACAAGTGGCCTCTTGTAATAGGTCATGTGACTGCTCAGAATTCATCAGTCGCATTCAAACTTAAGTTCGGAAGTTATGTAAATCAGTGCAAGTCTTATTAAACCCAAAATGAGACCAGCTGATTCTGTAGCATTTCCTTGACCTCATCTTGGTTTGTCTGACTACTGAAGCCACGTAGATGTATTGGGGGGTGGGGGGCTGGGGGGTCTGTCACTCAAAAGGTGTTTGTTAGAGAGAGAGAGAGAGCCAAACGATATTTACAAAGCATTAGACCATGAAAATGGGTCACTATGGGAGGTAAATGGGAACACTAGTGTTCAAGAATATGACTGCTTTTAACATATATGAAAGGAAAAGAAGAGAACCTTTTGCAAGTCTTGCTTACTCACTGCATAAGGACTAATAGCCTGTTATTTTCTTCACATGTCTGGGTTGTCCAAGCCCTGCTACATTTTAACATAACATTGAACACATATGTGACAAGTGGAACTTTTTGCCCCCAAACAAGGTAGTTCATCACCCAGAGAATGCTGTGAGGAAACATGGTGGTGGTAGCATCATGTTCTGGGGCTATTCTTTTCACCTGGGATTAGAGTTTTGTCGAGATAGCGGTAATCATGGATCTCACCAAAGGAAGAGTGGATTGCCAGATCAAGATGTACTAGTAGGTAGACTGTAGACTCCTAAACCCACTGAGTGATGTATTATAAGCAAAAGGTGTACTAACAAACTATTAGTTCAGGGATGTCACACTTATATAACCAGGTTATTATAAATTGTTTTTTTAGCTTTGTTTTCCAATTTTGCTGCTTGTTGTATCATATACATTTTGAAACCAAACAAATGAACAGATTGTACACAGACCTCAATACCACGGCATGGCTAACAAAATCAAATCAAAACTCAAAATCAAGCAATGCTCTAATCACTTCCAATCTTATCCAAGCATATATACAAAAGCTGAAGAATTGGGATGAATGATCACTTCATCTTGTTTTGATTCGGGATGCTGGTGAGATTTTTAATATCTTTCTTTAGGAATATTTCTTTTATGCAGACTTTTTTATTTATAGCTATACATAAATGATCCTCTGAGCACTTTAATAGAAACCTATACCTGTGCTCATTCATATGATTATCCAACCATCTAATCATGTGGCAGCAGCGTAATGCATAAAATCAGGCAGAAAGAGGTATTAAAATTGTGTTTTCAGTCATTTGAACCCTCGTGATGTTGCTACCGAGATGGGCTGGTTGGTGCAGAAACTGCTGATTATCTGGGATTTTTACTTAAAATACTCTGTAGAGTTTACACAGATTTGGGGTGGGGAAAACAAATAAATCCATTAGCTGGCAAGTCTTTGGGTGGAAACAAATAGTTGATGAGAGAGGTCAGAGGAGAATGGCCAGACTGGACCGGATTGCTCAAATAACCACTCTTTACAATAATGATTAGTAGAAAAGAATTTAAAATACACAATGAACCTTGAGGCCTACAACAGCATTGGAAGACTAGAAAAACAAGTCTTTCTCCAGTATTGATCCATTCAGTTTGTGTATTCTTGTAGGTCGTCATGGGCCATTTGTCTCAATTATAGTGTGCTGTACTTTCTGATATGAATTTCTGCTCATCACGATTGTAAAGGTTAATTATCAGAGTTAATTTAGGAAGCTCTTTATCTCCAACCAGTGTTGCTATTTTAATGTTACTTATTACTTTTACCTCTGACTGTTTTGTATAAAAATCCAGAGACATCAACATTTTCTGAAATATTTCAACCAGCCTGTTTGGCACTAACAACCATGTCATGTCAGAATCAGTGAGATTACGGCGAGATTACCTCCCCCCCCCCCCCCCCCCCCTTCTGGTGTTTGATTTGAACATTATCCGTGGTGGTTCGACTTTAAAACCTGTGCCCTGTGTAGAAATGATGCTTCATTGCATGTACTTCTGTTCTTACTACAGATCACAACCATCACTACATTGTCCTACAAGCTTCTGAAAGAGCGCTACTGAAAGGCATGGAAAAGATTGGAGGAAAATCCCCAAGCTATACTGGCTGTCTGTCCTCCTGCCTGATCAAAAACGGACAAGAAAACAGGAGCAGCTAAATGAAAACGAATCAAACCAACAAAGCCTTTCCATACCAGGCCTGGATCCAGCAGATTGACGGCCCTCCGGCTCTTTTTTCACTTTGTTCCTTCTTTACTGTTTCTTGTATGACTTCACATATGCATACTGTGTTGCAGGTCCTCACAGCACGTGCCACTTTTCAACCACCATGTTTAATGATCTATCCACCATGTCCTGCTTCTGCATGGGACAGCTCTCACCAGTGCCACATTCCCTCATCATTCCAGCAGGGCTTTTTTTTTCTTCTTTTTTCTTGTTTCTTTTTTCTTTCAAGGTTTTTGGTCTAGATAATGTCAGACGTTCAAGATTGTGGGCTTTCTCGAACATGCTGTATCGATGGCCCTGACCTTAATGGTTTACAAAGCTGCCTTTTAACAACATGCTGTGTGTCCATTTGAGTTATAAGAGAGCTTGTGCATGTGTTTTCTTGATGTGTGTGTGTTTGGTCAAAAGTGTGCAAACTCTTCTTTAGATTATAGTTTATAATGGTGCAGGGATCACTTGAGACATCAGATTATACATTACTGATTGTTAAAAAGTGTATGCGTATTTCCATCAAATGTTTGCTGAGAACCAAAAAAAAAAGGTCTTCTGGAGTGCTTGCTCTCCGTAACCTGTTGTGCATGTGCAAAGTATGTATGTGGTTTATGTGAGATAGACTGAGGTGAACTTGACACATCTTTAACCAGAGTGTGGAAAACAGTGCACAGTGTGTCTCTTTGTACTGGCCCACGCTCACTTTTTTCCTTTTATTGTTAATTTTGCCTTCAACACAAGTATAGCGTTTGTCTCCGGCTCCTTTGTTCTGTCCTTTACCTACTTTGTGCTTCTTTATACATTCCATTTTTATGTGCCATGGTTTCAGTCACTTTCTCACTTCTTACTGTTTTTGCTTTTTGACTGTGTGAATCAATCTGACATATTTATTTACATAGTTTTAGTCACAAAGGTTATATTTTTATGATGTGTATCTTCTTATCATCAGGAACAGTAGGTTTAGCCTGTGTAATCCCACATGCTGGGTTAATTGGATGTTTGAGAGCAGGGATAGCTGTTAGATCAGCACTTCACACATTACCAGGTTGGTTTCAGGTGGGAGCACATCTCAATATGCCCTTTAACGAGAGCTGAATGATTATATGTATGTACTTGCTAGTAGCCCAAAGTGGGCATGAAGAACCAATTTTTGGCATGTTTTATCTTTTAGAAAAAGAAAAAAATTGGTCACGTTTTGAAATCATTCAGATCCAGAAGGCATCGTGCCCCATTACAGCTTGACCTGATTTGAACCAGCTGTATGTGCATTACTGTGAGATCAGTGGCGTGTGTTAGACCTCTGACTGTGTCATGATGCCAAGCATCTTAAGCTCAGATTTCAGTTAGCCTACAAGCACTTTCTAATTCTGTCATTAATTGCTATTTTGTGAAAAGAATATATGTATAAGCTCTATATTGTATTTTTTATTTCATTTGTCTGATGATTTATTTAGACTGGGTTACACAGCCATTTAGCAGCAACATTCTGAGATAGTCTTATTAGTCTGAGTCACAGTGCATGTGTGTACAACGCACACGTACACCAGGGCCTGGACGTGTGTGTGTGTGTGTGTGTGTGTGTGTGTGTGTGTGTGTGTGTGTGTGTGTGTGTGTGTACTCAGAATGGGAATGGGTGAACGGGACCTGCTTGCAATGTTTCAAATACCTTTAAATTACATCAGAGATGCTATTTTCACAGCTTATAACTGTTTGATTGTCATACTTGCCTGAAAACAAGAAGAAAAACATTGACTGTATTTTTAATGCACCCTTTTCCAAGCTGTTTTATAAGAAAATAGGAGGAAAATGGCCACACAAAAAAAAAAAATGCAAGAATGAGGGTGAAAACTCGGACAGTGGTCAAGATGTGGTGCTGAAGGGAATCCAGCACAAATAAAGGCAGCCATGTCCTCTGTCAGGACCCTCAGGCTCTGACCCTCTGAGCTGAATGTACCTCTTTAACACAGTCAGATCCAAAAAAAAAAAAAACTTTATATAATAAAACTGTTTTGAAATCAAGACTCTTGTTGACTGAGTTGTTTTAACAGAAAAAATAAATAAATAAATAATAGAAATCTTTTGTTTAAAATGTATTAGTTTAATTAATTGCTTGTTTTGTGAAACACTGTCACCGCTACAGCAGAACCAAACCAGTCACTGAGGGGCCAATTCACAGTGCTGGGTTGCATCAGGAAGGGCATCCATCATAAACCTGTGCTAAAAATAATAATAAAAAACAAACAAAAAAAGCAAATCTGAAGAGCTGCCAAAGAGCAACTAGTTTTGTGAAACAATTTATTCAAAACTTGAGAAGCAGACTCCTCTGGGAAGCTCTCCTATAAAACTAATTGAGGAGTTGATCATGCAAAACCTCCAGATGAATATTGTTCTTTCGGCCGCTCCCTGTTCTGGGCCGCCACAGCCGGTGACCTGGTCCACATATTTGATTTGGCACAGGTTTTACCCCAGATGCACTTCCTGACACAACCCTTTCATTTTATACAGACTTTGGACCAGCACTGAGAGTAAGCACTTCAGTAGCAGGATTAGCTCCTTACCCAGGAATCAAACCCGGGCCATAACCATGAGAGCACGGAATCCTGCTGCTGGACCACCGGGAGGATTTCCTGTTAAAATTTCATCCATTTTGTTTCATCATTTTCCTTACCTTATATATTTCATATAATGTTAATGTCCTTATTATCATAGAGCAATAGAGCAAGAAAACACTTCAAAGCCCCTTTTTCCCCTCATGGTTGTTTTTTATTCACAGTTTTTCACAATCACTGAGAGTTTCAGTGGCGTTAAACATTTAGCAATCCACCATCAGACCTAACTGTGTGTACCTAACCTTTTCCAAGTAAAGAAAATGGACTAATCATCACAGGAGTATTTTTCTTTTCATTAGAATGAAATAAGGCATATGGCTAAGCGGGTACTGTATATTAGAACACTCAGTTGTGAGAAGGAGATTAAAACATCCCTAAAATGTAAAACTAATAAGACAATAAAAGTGCATGGCTTAACAAGTCTGTTAAAAATGGTCGAGAAGCCTGGGAGAGTTTAGCAGAAGCTTGGTGACATCTGTCACTTAAAGAGTGGGTGATTGGACTGATGCCAAACTAGCTCACACTATATTTGATGCACCAATATAGACTTTCACGTTCATATAGGGACCCCAATTGGCCAATGTGTGCTATATATATATATATATATATATATATATATATATATATATATATATATATATATATATATATATACAGTGCCTCCCAGAAAACAATGCATGGTGGGCAAGTGCATGAAGTGGGTAAATATCAGTGGACTATTTTATGCTGTTACTGACCCATTTGGGGACTGTAGGTAAATGAAACCCCACATTTTAGACAAACAGGGGTGCTATTGAGCCACTTAAGAGACACACCTTTGTCTGACCTTTTTGTCCACACTTAAAAGCCAACAAATGTGAAGTATATGTCAAATTTCAAGTTAATCTAAGCACGCCAAAAGCCTTAAATATGCCTGAAATAAAAGTAAACTTTGACACGATGGCATGGCAACGGTGTTTGAGATGTCAAAAATCCCTTCGCAATTTCACATTAGATTCAATCGCATAAATCCTCTAGGAGGAGTATTTAAAAGTTCATTGCATGCAACTGTGAAAAAAGCCACCTTTGTGACTGACACACTTCCTAAGGCCTGTTGGTGGCGCTATACCCGGGACTCACTATAAGCACATCTATGCGATCGGAATCCTTGGCCGAACATACACACCGCGTATCATCACAATAACAAATTTTTTTGCTTAGATAGAAGACACTTCCTGTTTCTCTGAATTCGCCATAACTTAGTCGCCTCGCCATGGCAGCACCGTTCGAGATATCAAAAATCCTTTCGGAATTTAGCAAGTGCAATGTCTCGGCATCATGTTGACCACTTTTGGTGTCAATCGCATGAATGTCCTAGGAGGAGTATTTAAAAGTTCACCACATACAACTGTTGTGACTGACACACTTCCTGGCGCCTGTTGGTGGCGCTATGTCCGAGATTCACAATAGGCACATGGATGCGATCGGAATCCTTGGCCGAACATACACACTGCGTGTCATCCCAATAAGACATTTTTTGTTTTAGATATTAGACATTTCCTGTTTCTCTGAATTCGCCATAACTTTGTCACCTCGCCATGGCAGAACCGTTCGAGATATCAATAATCCCTTTGGAATTTAGCAAGTGCAATGTTTCGGCATCATGTTCACCACGTTTGATGTAAATTGCATGAATTCCGTAGGAGGACTATTTAAAAGTTCACCGCATGCAATTATAAAATAATCCAAAATGGCCGACTTCCTGTTGGGCGGAGCTCTAGTTTAGAGTGTGAAAGTTGTTCAGGTTGATGAGATCTATATGCGTACCAACTCTCGTACATGTGCTTACATAATTGCCCGATCTGTGCACAAATGTTTGTTTTTGCATTACAGGGGGCGCTACAGAGCCCCCCTGCCACACCTGTATTCCAGCCTTTGTCCAAGCCTAACGTCGCACGACTCTGACATGTGCCAAATTTCAAGAGTTTTCGAGCATGTTAAGGGACCCCAATTGGCCAATGTGTGCAAAAAAATTTAAAAAGCACCAGTTGGTGCTCGGGCCCTAAAAAAGCAAATAATATACCCGAGCAAAAACAATAGGGCTTCACACCAGTCGGTGCTCGGGCCCTAATAAAGAAAGGTCCATGCTGTGAAGGTGTAAAGTGGAATAGGGGTAGTGATTATAATTCCTGTTGAAATGATTGAAAAACAAGATTTCTTAGTACAAAGCTGAGGACACTGAGGCAGCATTGTTAGAGTTTATAGATGGTGGAAAAATACGGAGGAGAATTTTGATTTCATCTGTGTATACTGAACGTTTGGTGTCAGCTTTATGGCAGTGGAAAGTAAAATCTAATAACAGGGTTAAAGCATTTGCCCATACACTTACTAACTCCCCCAATACACAGCAGCTACCACCTGGGGCAAACACGTGCTTCAAGATTTTGGGTAAATTGGGAAATTTATTGTTAAATATTATACAGTAAAAGTCAATAGAAGCAAGGCAACTAAACAGAGTGACTCCTAAATATTTAAAGTAGTTCAGTTTTTTCTATAGTTCTTTTAACAGATATTTTCCCAAAGCAGCTTCACAGAAACCTGGATGTGACAGTGGAAAGGAATAAGTCAAGGAGGAGACTTCCACAACTGTATACAACATCATTAAGTGCTAATTGTGTTGAGATGGTGTTTAGATGGAGCATCTGCAATCATTTGAAGCCTTCATTTAATGTTGGGTCTGTGGTGAACTCGGAAATTGGGCTTGACCCATTAATTCCTCAGGAGCTCTTGGTTGCTTAATTCCACGCGACTACAAACTGTTGTAGAAAGGACATTATTTCCATTTACTGTCCATTATCACCCAAATGACAACGTGTACCCTTCTGAGTCTGGTTCCTCTCAAGGTTTCTTCCTGATATTATCTCAGGGAGTTTTTCCTCATCAACGTTGCCGCCGTGATAAATAGTACTGTAACTTAATTTCAACCTGTTCAACTCTAGGCCTATTTTTGAGCATTATAATATTTGATCATATATTTTCATGTGACAACATTGAAGTGTACAGCTTGTATAACAGTGTAAATTTGCTGTTCCCTCAAAATAATTCAACACACAGCCATTAAAGTCTAAACCGCTGGCCACAAAAGTGAGAACACTCCTAATGAAAATGTCCAAATTGGGCCCACTCACTCACTCATTTTCTACTGCTTATCCGAACTACCTCGGGTCACAGGGAGCCTGTGCCTATCTCAGGCGTCATCGGGCATCAAGGCAGGATACACCCTGGATGGAGTGCCAACCCATCGCAGGGCAAACACACACTCTCATTCACTCACGCAATCACACACTACGGACAATTTTCCAGAGATGCCAATCAACCTACCATGCATGTCTTGGGAGAGGAAACCAGAATACCTGGAGGAAACCCCCGAGGCACGGGGAGAACATGCAAACTCTGCACACACAAGGTGGAGGTGGGAATCGAACCCCCAACCCTGGAGGTGTGAGGCGAACATGCAAATCACTAAGCCACCGTGCCCCCCCCTTCAAATTTCCTGCCAGCACTCCCTTAACCCTCTTGGGTATGGAGTTCACCAGAGTCTCCGAAGGTAGGGGATCATGCTTTGCTTCAGTACATCACAGTACATGTTGGCATTCATGGTTCCCTCAATAAACTATAGCTCCCCAGTGCCACAGCACTCATGCATCCCCAAACCAGGACACAAACTGTTTTCAAAAAACAGAAACTGAAACAGGCTTTCTTGTGCATCATCTTTAGAAGAGGCTTCCTTCTGGGATGACAGCCATGCAGACCAATTCGATGCAGTGAATGGCATTTGGTCTGAGCACTGACGAGTAACCCCCCACCCCTTCAGCCTCTGCAGCAATGCTGGCAGCATTCATAGGTCTATTTCCCAAACACAACCTCTGGATATGATGCTGACCACGTGCACTCAACTTCTTTGGTTGACCATGACGAGGCCTGTTCTGAGTGGAACCTGTCCTGTTAAACTGCTGTATCATCTGGGCCACCGTGCTGCAGCTCAGTTTCAGGGTCTTTGCAGTCTTCCTATAGCCTACGCCCTCTTTATGTAGAGCACCAATTCTTTTTTCTCTGCAATGAGGTACCATGTTGAACTTCCAGTGACCAGTATGAGAGAGTAAGAGCAATAACACCAAATTTAACAAACCTGCTCCCATTTCACACCTGAGACCTTTTAACACTAAATAGTCACAATTTTTTTTTTGTTGTTTTTCCCCCCCACAGAGTGCTCTTCCTTATACCATTGGAATCTGCAGAATCTGGCTGTGTGTTTGTATTGTATTGTTCGATTGCTTGTGCCAGTTTTGTTGCGTGCACAATGTTTACGCATTTTTTCCGTCTGTTCATTTAGCCGCTTGGTGTTTATCATTTGTTCGTTTGTGTAGATACATTCAGGGTATGTATGCTTAAAAAAATATTTATTATTTCTGACCTGGCTCACCCCAAGCTAGGGTGAATCATTTTTATTCTGTTTCTATACTTCTTAAAGCTGCTTTGATACAATGTGAATTGTTTTGAATTGTAAATTTCAGTTGATATTCTAAAACTAAAATATTAATGGTGAAAAGGTCTGTATGTTTATTTTTCCCCTCTTTTTGCTATCAACTCTGTAGCAGCTGGTCTCTATTATAGAACAAGCCTGTGATCTTTTTTTGGGATATTTTATATCCCAAAAAAAAAAGTTTTGGTTGCTGTGTAAGGTGAAAAATGATCTAACATGACTTAACTTGGTTTAATTTTTAACAAACTAAATGGCAGCAATTTTAACAGGGATGAGAAAACATTTATTATTTATAATTTTTATAATTTTTATTTTTATATACAGTACAGATATATTCCAGTGACTCTCAGTGAGTTGCTGTTGTAAATATAGGTTATGGAAAAATTATTTCCCTAAAAGAGTGGAAATATTAGATAATACTGGAAATAAACACCTACCTGCAATTGTTCTTATCTGACAATAAGTTCTCTATCCATGTTTGTTTATGTTTCCAGTGTACTGCTTTGCTCTGTTGTTTTCTGATATGAATAATGAGTGCAGAGCAGTGGAAATGTTTTTCCCCACATTTTCATTCACTGTGTGTGTCTGTGTGTAAGAGAGAGTACCAACATTCATTGTTGCCTGATGCATGAGCCTCCACCTAGACTACACAGCAGCAGTGGAGCATATTTGCCCCTCCCTCTACATCAGGCTGACCAATCAGGGGATTGGAGAGAGCAATAGAGGGAGGAGCTGGAGTGTCAGCAGCCTCACACAGAGCTGCAGCACTGACGCACTCTCATCCACAGTGGTGTGTAGACAGAGGGCTGTTATGGAGTGCCACTTTACAGATGAGGTTTTACAGTTCCGGACAGGATGATGTCCTTACATGCAACATATCTCTACCATATGCACGGTGTGCTGTTTTTTAGCATAGGGTGAACTGTATATAGTCTGACACCTCTCCTGGTGTCAGCAGTGTGCGTTCTTGGTTCATTTTCCTAGATGACATCCTGAGTCGGAGAAGCTGGAATACATACTTTGCTTCAAGTAATTATCAGGAGAGGAGCCCTTATCCAGCTGTGGGCTCGGGACTTTTCACTACTTTTACTAATCAGTAGAAGGGGAGGATGTGAGGGCCTGGAAGGCCCGATAGTGTGGTCTTCTCCCCTGAAGCACAGCTAGGGAATGGGCCCAGGATCTTTGCTCCAGCCTCAGAGAGACATGGAGGACTATTACAGTCTTCTGCAGGCTGGCACTGAGCTGGAGAACACACTGCAGCGTGAGTACTCATCACACACAAACTCCTCATGGGACCTGGATGTATAGATTAGGGGATATCACACAGCCATGGTTTTAACTTCTGCTTCTGCTTGTTTGCTCATATTGTTCATCTGTAGGAAACATAATAGTGGTGCAGCATGGATTATTATAAACCCTGAAACAAATTTGACCCAGATTCTGAATTTGTTGTTTATAATGCACACATAGAATGCAGTGGCTTTGCAGTGTTGATAAGACTTGGGAAGACTCAGTGATCATATTTCCATACGGTATGATATCAATGTCTGGACAATGTCTGTGGACATCACAATACACTAAGATTATGCTGGCTAGGATTGTACAACTATTTTATTTTTATAATTATGTTTTTACTTTACTTGTTATTAATATCATGAAGTTATAGCTTTTCATAGTATTTTTAATTACAACTGCTGTTTTTTATATGCTTTCAGTATAAAACCAAAATATCATGATTATGTATTGTGAAAATGTTAATGCCGTGAAAATTTCCCCTTGCCCCAATTTTATGTTCACAGTAACTATTTGTTAATATATTTATTTCATAATGAGAATGCAATGCTGTCCATCCTGGCTGGCAGATGTGTATGTAATCTCCTTCTCATCACACACAAGATTTAGAGCTGTTTCACTAAGGTGGGATGGGATGCTGAGAATGACATTCACGTTGCACTGCACCAGATGGCAGAGCAGCCACCAGCACAGTAGTACCCCCCTTTCCCCAAGTCTCCTTCTTTTCATTTCCCTCTGCAGCCCCAGAACATGGCTCCTGCCTGAAACAGTGACTCAGCATGTAAGTGCAGTAATGCTTAGCTTCACTGTCCAGTTTGTGATCTCATCTCTCCTCCACCATCACACACTGATAAAAAGTTTTCAGTGACCTGAAGGATGTGCTCTTGATTCCTCAATAGTCTACAAGCTTCGACCTTGTTTATTGCGTATTAATATGCTGTTTAGGACACAGATTGTTTGTGGTGCCACTTTATTGGCCTCTGCTCCATTTATAGGTAATTCTGCAGCATCGCAGGTCTATTTTTACCTGATGTTATGGTTAGTACGCTGTAATGACCAGGGTAACATGATCCAGCTGTTCTTCTCAGACTTGGATTAGTTCAGTGTACATAGAAACTGATGTACTGGTGTACCGATGTAATCTCCACTGTCCTATATATCTCTGTACACTAGAGTAAAGACCACAATTAGAATCCATATTCCAGTTGTCCAAGTCCTCATTTCTATAGTGGATGTATTTTAAGCAGGCTAAGAACAATGCCCTGTCAAGCCTAGACAATGTATAGCTGATTGTTTACTTTGGACTCACCACACTGGAGAAAGTACATGAAATGTACATGATAGAAATACTAGAACATGATAATGATTACAAATCTCTCTAGCAGACTCTGTTTCTGTCACATTCTTCCCAACAATCACTCAGTCAGCTATTAATTCCCTTTTACACTAAATGCTCTCACAACAAAGTCTCCATTTAGGGTAAGAATATATGATCAGCAGTCAAAACTGCCAATATATGTGTGTACAGTATATTTGACTAGTGTGTGTGTGTGGATGGATGTGAGTCACTGCTTTTCTGCAAGAAGGAAGGACACTCACACAAGGGCAGTCGCACAAACACCGGCTTAGTGAGAAATTTAACTTTAGCTTCGATTGCATTGGCATATTAGGTCAAAACAGGAGTGTAAATAAGGGGTATTGAGAGTATGCACTTATAGATAAAAAGATTATTTGTAATAATGTGGTGTTGCACCTCCAAGTACTTGTATATATTGCAGTTCAGTATTTGAAATGTGGGGGGAAATCTATAGTCATATGTCTAGACATTACCAGTGACATGTTTAAATTGCTTGCTAAGAAAAGTCAAGTAAACTTTAATTAAAGCAGCAAAATGTAAAAGATTTGCACAAAGCCCAAAGTAGGTTTGACTTGAGTTAAGTTAGTCTTGTCAAAAATAAACTCACTGTCAGTAATAATGCCAAGTATCAATCAAGGTGATGTTGTCTACCATTTTATACACTGCAGTGGATGTAAGGTGTGTGTGTGTGTGTGTGTGTGTGTGTGTGTGTGTGTGTGTGTGTGTGTGTGTGTGTGTGTGTGTGTGTGTGTGTGTGTGTGTGTGTGTGTGAGAGTGATTACAAAGGGTATTATTAAAATAATTATATGGTGAATTCATTCAGAAAACACCATTTGGGCTGATCACCTAGTGGAGGATGTTGGGAGAAGGAAGCTATCACTCATATCTTCCTGTATGAAGTCTAAGGTTCTTAACAGTAATAACTGTATCAGGATCAGATAAATTGTAAAATGTTATGAGTTTTCATCCACACAGTCTAGTTAGCACTCAGCTGAGCTATCCATGTACACATACTGAGCAAATAGACGGTTCTACAAACATCATTTGAGCGCCCAGAGTTGGTAATAAAGGAGAAGACTGGCTCTATGTCTATGTGCTTTGCCATGGGCTGTGTGTGTAAAGACAACATAATGTCAGGGCATGACTGGATCCTCAGATAAAAGGCATTTTATTGGCATGGAAGAACAAACATGGAATAACATTCAAGCATTAAATGAGCAACGCAACATATTTGTTGGAGTATTTTTTCCATCCATTTTAACATGCATTTAAACTCTTATCTCTTATCTACAGTAACTGCTTTTAAAATGACAGATATGATTGTTTAAATTATTAGAGAAATATATTTATTTACTTATAATGGTATTTCAAATTTTGCTAACATGACAGATGCTTCTGTGGAAGATGAATGAATACATTTCAATTTTATTAAAAAAAAAACAGTGCAGCAAATATCAACTAAAAATATCTTGAATAAAGGATTATTAATATTTGGGATTCAAACTTGCAACCTTACGATCAGTAGTACAACACCTTAACCACTAGGCTACTACATCCTATTCTTTAATATTTCTATTATGAAATTATTGGGCATTAAACATATTTCTAGACATTTATTCATTTCAGACTTTATTGTCTTATTCTGTAGGGAAATAATTTTATGTAATTGATATACAGACTTGTCTGGGAAAGTATGGAATAGGACAGATATTTAGAAATATGCTTTAAAACTTTTCATTTTTTATTATTTTTATTATATATATATATATATTTTAATATTTTTATTATATATATTTAAGGTATCTAAGATATTTTTAAAATATAATTTTTTGCACTCCCCTCATACTACAACATTTTTCAGTTGTCTAGACTGTGGGGTAAATGTGGCTAAATTAAGTTGGGAAAAAATCCAATTCTGCATAGATTATAATCACAACATACATAACACCCCATTAAAAAATGTGTCTTATGTGACAACTTTTTTATTGCCATAATATCTAAAGATATGTTTGGCACAAAACAACACAGGCTTATCACTCAGACAATGACATGCCAATGTTGAAGCACGGTGGTGGCAGCATCATGCTATGACACTTCTTTTCTCCTGTGATTGTTATTCTAGTCAAGATAAGAGAGAATAATGGATATCACCAAATATCTATTTGCTACAAAACTGCAGGCCTCTGTTAGACAGCAATTTTCCAATTAAGAATGGGGGGAAACAACACGTTGGTAGACTCTTGCCTAAAAATACTGAGACTTGTTTACTCAAGCAGTTGGTGCTTTAAAAAAGTGTTGTGATTTAAGGGGTTTGTACACTTATGCACTTAACCAGCTTTGTGTTTTGTTTTCACTTGAATTTTGTTGATTGCTAAATAACATAAAAGGTTAAAAAAGATCTCACATACAGTACAGTGGGGCAAATAAGTATTTGATAAACTGAAGATTTTTCAAGTTTTCCCCACTTACAAAGAATGGAGAGATCTGTAATTTTCCTCGTAGGAACACGTGAACCGTGGGAGACTAAAAAAAATCCAGAAAATCACATTGTATGATTTTTAAAAATACATTTTCATTTTATTGAATGAAATAAGTATTTGATCACCTACCAACCAGCAAGAATTCTGGCTCTCACTTGTCTCTCACAGTGAGACAAGTGTACAGTACAGTATACAGTACCTACAATGAAAATTGTAGATTTCTCTATTCTTTGTAAGTGGGAAAACCTGAAAAATCTGAGTATCAATGTACTTATTTGCCCCACTGTAATCAATCTTGGGTTTTACATAGAAAAAACTGGGTCGTGAAAAGTTTTTTTTATATCCACTTAAAACTAATGACCAGTAAATCCAAGTCAGTGTGCATTAATGCTCATAAAGTCTTGTTTGGTCAGCCATTAAAAATTTATCTGTGATTGAGTGACTTCATTCATCACGTCCCTCTCCGGCTGCCAAACCTTTCCATTGGCCCCAGCAGCCTGCTCCGCACAGATAATTACATTATCTCTTAGACCCTTATACAGTTTTAATGTCCTACATTTATTATTTAGCAGCATCAGCTATATTTTAATGAGTGGTACCTGTTTTTGTCATCTGAAAACTAAGTAAATAGTTACCCAGTAATATACTGGATTAATCCTGTGTTACGTATGTTTTACTGATATGAATATAATTAATGACGATTTATGTACATACTACCAGAAATATTGGAACAGCAGTATGTTAACTTTCATAATGTAGTGTTTTCTAGCCAAAAAACAATTTGAGCAGGTATATCAATATCTGATTATTTATTTTGCATGTAACATAACATTATTACAAATCACCACTTAGAACGTAATCTATTTCTAGATACATTTAATGTTGGAGAATATCCACAAAATACAGTAAGTTTACATCTGTTATCACTTATGTTTGGGGGTTTCTTAATTTTTTTATTTTATTTAAAAGACATGTTACCAAGAAACTGAATGTCTTCAATCTTCTTCTACATTAGAAACTTAAAAAACATATTTACATCTATTACAAAATGCATAAATGTTAATCAAATGTCTCCTCACAGAAAATATCACCATATCAACATTTAGGTGGGGTCTCCGTTGTTTGAAAGCCAATGTTGACATTTGAAATCACCAAAACAAAACCGCCCCTAACTAAAATGGGTCCCACCCCTGTATTGATAGCTCCGCCCACACATACATACGTAACCCAGGCAACTAATGGAAAGAAATGTGTCTTTATCATAGCTGAAGGGAAGAACAATACGATTGCAGATAAACAAACAAGCAAAAATGACACACAAGCATAATCATGCAAAGGACAGCATATATTAGTTCTGTGAAACAACGCAAAACCAAAGTTACTCACCTATCGGGAAGGAAAAAAGCGGCCTCGGCGACTTAAGTAAAGTTGGTCACATATTCACAGATTGGAGTTTCCCGAGTCAATAACTCCTGAGCTAAATGCTGTTACTAGCAAAACGCGGTTGTAGCTGCCTCTCTACATTACTACGATAGAAAAGAGGTGTTATTTGTGAAGTAACAGCGTTTAGCTCAGGAGTTAATGACTCGGGAAACTGTATATTGTCAAATATATGTAGTAAAGTCATGCTCAATTTTACTTTTAGAGAGCACTTTGAGTTTACTTTAAGTTACTTTTAACTCCTAGGAAATTAAATGATGATCACACGTATAACAAACATAAAAAAAGCATGCTCATTGAGGTTTAGGTTATATGTTAATTTAGGCATAATAATGAACTGGAGGTTACAGGCATGATAAGACAGGACAGTTGTAATTTTTCTAAATTATAATTTCATTATCCTTTCAGAGTTTTGAGGTAACCTGTTGTATTTATTAAAAATTGGGTTCTGTCCCCCTGGTGTTGTCACTTCCACTTCTCGATCCTAGATTATCAGATTTCCCGGTGAAGAGACTTCTTTTTGGAGCCTGTCATCTGTCCTTGGCCAGTGGCATAAATCTGGGTGGTTGTTAAGGATTGTATTGGACTGAGAGGATCATTCCTTGGTCAGATTTGTTCCAACACTCCCCCAGTTGTTTACAGGACAGATAAAATAAGAATACACACACCAGCAGTAATTAACTGGCTCCTACTGTAAGTGTCTGTGTCTGTGTATGTTTTACTACTAATTTCACTCTATATGTCAAATAATTTATAGTAGCTACTAAATAATATACATAATGTTTTATATGAGACTTTTTACAGTTTTGATGTAATCATGCACAGAAATTCTTTGCCTTAATAAAAATACATCCCAGGGACAAAAGACAGAAAGAATGCATGAATGCCTTATTTATAAGAATGCATGTTACATTATAACATACGATACGGTAAGATGATGTATACAAATATTAATGTGATTATGCTGATTATTTCTGCTTAGCTTTGCCATGTGAACACATTGTATTGGATCTTGTAAATATCTTCGTTATGTCAGGGTTGGTTTGTTGTAGCTATCATCACCACTAAACCCATTCAGTGCTCAATTCTCAGTGCTCAGTGAGATAAAAATGTTGATTTCTTTCTATTTTCTACATAGAGGTTTCAATTCCTGTGAGTATGAAAGAAGTGGCTGGCTTTATCGAGAAGCAAGTGGCTTTTTTATCAGGTGAGTTTGACTTAATGGTGTCCCATTAATCTTTGCTGTAATGATGTGCATTACTCAGATGATTTCTCATAGCATGCAGATATTATTGCCCTATGTATACACTCTCACTTTATTAGGTACTGTACACCTGCTCATTTATAGTTATACAATGATTCAGTCATATGGCAGCTGCACAATTCCTACAATCCTGCAGATGCAGGTTAAGAGCTCCAGTAAATGTTTACATCATACTTCATGAGAATGGGGAAAAATTGTGATGTCTGTGACTTTAACTTGGTTTGAGTATTTCAGGAACTACTGATCCTCTTGGATTTTCACACACTTTTCTATAGAAGAGTCTACAGAGTTTACACAGAATGGTGCAAAGGAAAAAAAAACAGCTTGTGAGAGTCTGCAGGCTGAAACACCTTGTAGATGAGAGAGGAGAAGGATGACTGATTTGAGCTGACAGGAAGTTTGTTAACTAAAATGATCACAATTTACATCTGTGGTGCGGAGAAAAGCCTCAGAATACACCACACATCAAATCTTGAGGCAGATGGCAACAACAATAGAAGATTAAATTAGGTTCCATTTCTGATAGCTATGAATCTGAGGCTATCATGGGCACAGATTCACCTAAACTTTAAGGTTGGAAAAAGGCCAGGTGATTTTTCTTTATCGCTAATTTTTCACTGTCTAGTTCTTCACTGTCACAGCTTAAAGTTTGATGTGTTGTTCTTTCTGATATGCTTTTCAGCTCACCACAGTTATGAAGCATGATTACATGAGTTACTATGCAATCTGATATTTCTCCTTATCAACAAATCCACCCACCCACAGAACTGTCACTCACTGTGTTTTTTTTTTTGTTCCCCTACACTATTCTGAGTATAATCTAAAATGTGTGTGGAATTCTCAAATCAGTAGTTTCTGAACTACTCAAACCAACCCGTCTGGCAATAATATCCATGCCAAGGTTAAAGTAATAGATATCACACTTTTTCTCCCTTCAGAGGTTTGCTGTAAACATTAACTGAAGCTTTTGACCTGTATCTGCATGATTTTATGCATTGTGGTGCTGCCATATAATTTGTGTTCCTGTTAAAGTGACAGTGAGTGTATATCTAGCATTGGTTTTATTTCCATTAGGAAGTCAGCCAAGCAGAATGTTGTAAATTTTCATTGCAAAAAGCTTACCCATTTGCACCTATTTCATCCATCCACATTTACAACATACATGCGTGATCAAGGATATACGAGCACTGTGATCTGATCTCTTCAGGGGGCCGTGGCGAGGATTCTAGTGTCATCATTACTCTCCCAGAATGCTCAGATTTCAGTGATATCCCAGAGGAAGCTCTAGCTAAAGTCCTCACATATCTCACATTGATTCCACGGTATGTGAGACTGATTTATCTTTTCTCTCCCTTTCCTTCTCTCTTACTGCAATGCAGCACAACAATGCTAGTTTATATATTCTGTCCACATATAGTCAACACAGTCTTGTCTTCAGTTCTATAGCTATGTCACCAATCTTACCATATGCTTAAAACCTATTTAGTCATTCCCCTTCCATGTAGGTTTTTCTCCTTTTTTTTTGTTTATTTAAGCATGCACCTTATTTAGCAGCATACTGTATACAGCAGGACTATTCAGTTAGTGTGTCATGGGTCCATTTTATGAAAATAATCCCATATGAGGGGCCAGAGAGATACCTCTTGCAATAGGAGTGATGACACAACAACAATATAGGAGCCTATATGTTGTATTTTTGCACCATAAGACACACAAATCCAGAAAATCACTTTTCCCCTACATTTAAACATACTGTACACATGTTGTATTTTGAAACTACATTATTGCATTGTAAGATGCGCAAATAGTTTTTTTTTTTAATCGGGTGTATATGTTGTGAGGCTCGTTTTAAAGACATTCGTGTGTGAGCATGATAACAAATGTTCTCATCTGTCAGTCATTGCATCTCACATCAGAGGGTGCTCACGCCACTTCATAGAAGCGCGTCACTTCATAACTGAAGGGTCCGTTGTCCGACTAAACTAAGTTTATTCTAGAGGTCTTTTTCCCACTAGGCTACTAGGGCCGGATCAAATTACCTTGCTGCCAACTGAATAGCCCGGGTATACAGTACTCTTTACAAGCATTTTCCAGTTTGTAAGCATAAAAGGATTAATTCTTTAGTCTCTATAATGCTCTCATCTACTTCATTGCAACTGCTGATGTTTACAGAGCACGTCAACCTGGAGTAAAATTTATCATCATTCTGGACCGAAGACTGGATACCTGGAATTCCATCAAGACAGCACTTGCAAGGATAGCGGTGAGAGATTATCACATATATTATCACAGCCACCCCTGTCTTCCCTCTGTTTACAACATATACATGTATGTTAGTGGTAAAATGTTTGGACTTCAATGTATACATTCCAATGTCATCATTATTGGGACTGCACACTGAGAGCGATGATAGCTCGGTTCTTATAATTTTAATCCGACTATTGATTTTAAATGTCACGATGCATGTTTATTATCATAGTACAGTAATAATTCTTACATATAATAATAATAATAATTCATTACCTGAAACAAATTCAGTTTATTTTTTTTAATTAATGCCACAATTTTTTTCTAGATCAAGATGACAAAAAAAAACCCAGAATCGCTCTTTCTAAAACAAACAGTGACACAAGACTGCACATTAGCCTTTAGTTACAAGAGATCGCTTACCTTAATGAGAAAGAACGAATTAGATTATAAAATTCCTTAAAGATGGAAATCCAACACAGTGTGGCAGTCATTCCATCAACAAAAAATAAGTTTAGTGATAACAACATCATATATTTGAAAAAAAAAAAAAGTAATCTTGCTATGACATGGCTAGCAAACAGTTTAAGTGTAAGTTGTAAGTGTAAGTTTAAGTTTTAAAAAATGGTGTAAGTTTTAAAAAATCGGTCCATGAAAAGGTTTTATCCTGCAAAGCTGATCTGTCCATTGGTATTCAAAACCAGCTTGATGGAAAATATTGTTTTACAATTAGTACAGTTTTTGTGATGATTCTGTAATAACTGATAGGGAGCCTGGTAGGGAAAAGAAAATGACAGGAAGACTGTCTGAAGGACAGAAGGACTGACAGAGGGAACGATGGAGAAGCTAAATGACTGGCTGAAAGAGCAGAAGGCTGATAGAGAGACTGGAAGAAAAACTGAGGCAGAGATTGACGGAGAGACTGGTGGAGAGAGCTACAGACAAACTGACAGTCACTAATAGAAATAGTGATGGAGAGATCAAAAGATAGAGAGAGATAAAACATATGATGATGAGATTGACAGAGAACTTACAGAGATTTAGAATGACTGATGGAAAGAATGGACTGACGGGCATATTGACTTGAAAACTGATAGAGTTTCTGATGGACATACTGGCTAAGAAATTGAAACAGAGGCTGACACAGAGAGACTGACACTGAGGCTGACACAGACAGACTGACAATTGAATTAGACAGAGGGTCTGATACAAAGAGACTAAGACAGAGAGACAGAGATTGACACATAAACTGAGAAAGACAGAGACTGGTATAAAGACAGTGACACATGAAAGATTGACAGACACTGGGACAGAGAGATTGAAACAATGATACTGACACAGAGACACTGGAATAGAGAGATTGACAAAAAGACAATGGCACAGAGAGATTGAAAGATACAGTGGCACAGAGAGATTGACAGACAGTGGGCACAGAGAGATTGACACAGACACTGTCACAGATACACTGGCATAGAGAGATTGACACAAAGACACCGGCACAGAGAGTTTGACAGATACAGTGGCACAGAGAGATTGACAGACTTTGGCACAGAGAGATTGACAGACAGTGGCACAGAGAAATTGACACAGACACTGACACACATACACTGGCATAGAGACACTGGCACAGAGACACTGACACAGACACTGACACAGATACACTGACTCAGAGACAGTGGCACAAAGACACTGACACAAGGATTGGCACAGAGACAGTGGAACAGAGAGATTGACAGACAGAAACTGGCACAGAGACACAGACACTGGCACAGAAAGATTGCACAAAAAGATTGGCCCAGAGGCCCTAGCACAGAGAGCCTGATATAGAGACAATGGTACAGGAACACTGACACAGAAACTGGCACAGAGAGATTGACACAGTGACACTGACACAGAGAGATTGACACATAGTCATGTGTTGTGTATTTTTAAATTTAAAAACTTTAAGAAATCCTAGGCTCCTAATGACAAATGTGCAGTGATTACGTTTTTGACTGACGCAATGGAGCAAACCTGAAAAAAGTGCTGAGTGAGGCACACATGTGATTGGCCACATGCTGCTATACCTGAGCATCAGCATCATACACTACGTGCTCTTTATACATGATGAGTTTATGCTGTGTGGAGAGAGTGAGACTGAGAGAGAGAGAGAGAGAGAGAGAGAGAGAGAGAGAGAGAGAGAGAGAGAGAGAGAGAGAGAGAGAGAGAGAGAGAGAGAGAGAGAGAGAGAGAGAGAGAGAGAGAGAGAGAGAGAGAGAGAGAGAGAGAGAGAAAGGGGGGTCAGTGGAACTGCGGGTGGTTCTGCAGCCACCAGAGTACTGCATAGTGCAGGCAATGACAGGAGAGGACAAGCTGAATTAAAGGATTATCTGTCCTTTTTTAACCGCTGCAATGATTGCTTCCTGTTCCTTTTCCGGAGTTCTACACGAGTGTAATGAGGATACTGCAATGGTAACATTCCGGCATTTAAAGGGTTAGAGTGAATTTAGCTTATTCATTCCATTGCTGTTGTTAATCTGTGTTTTACAGGAGACTTTAAAGCAAGCCCTGTATTTGTACTGATAATAATAGCTGATCCTTAAAACATGTTTTCATGAATGACTGTTAACAAAGGTTATAGAGCTGGATTGGTGTGTAAGCGTTCAGAACGTCGTTATTTACGCTGGGTCGGATTTAGTTTATGGAGAAAATCCTTCACACTTTGTGGTTTATCATCAACATCATTTTTTAATTTTTAATTTTTTTTCCATTTCTCATGCATTTTTTTCATTCATGCAGCAGTTTGCATCCTGTCATATACTGTACATCAAAGAATATATGTCCTGAGATATATATCTATATATATATCCTGTCATCCAGATCAATAACAGCCGCATTAAGCAACATCAGCACAATAAACTTGGGGGCAAATTAAAGGTCTTTTTTTAACACATTCTGTATTAGCTATCTTGCTTATCATGTTAGAGAGGAATAATAATAATAATAATAATAATAATAATAATAATAATAATAATAATAATAATAATAATAATAATAATAATAAAACACTGATTTGTGAATGACGCTAATGATCTTAAACAGGTTGGAGATTTTGGAAATGGGATCCTCCTTTATGCACTTTTTAAGCTCCATTATAATCTCAAACCTGTGCATGTGAACACTCAAATCCCAATAGATTGGTTGCTGATTTACTGCATCATCTATAGGATAATCCATTTTAATTACTGTACCTTGACAAGGCATTCACCAAGTATTCACCAAAAAGTGATAAATATTTAGAATCAAAACATTCAGTCTGAAATGCTTATTGAGAGTTTTCTTTCCTTAACCTGCCTAAGAGCTTTTTGGTATGCAATCTAGCGTTCTAGTCATCATGCTAGCTGACCTATTGTAATTATTCCAGCTGACCCTATTATAATTATTCTATCACAAAGGGGGGGTGGGGGGTGGCAAGCCTTGCATGACAAAATTAAATTTTTCTTAAATGTTTGTTTTCTGAATTAGTTGTTTTCCTGTGTATAATGTGTATTATTTACTATTATGTTCAATGCATGTAACAGGAATTATGTCATATTAATACATGGAACATGAATGGCACAAGATTTAATATTGTGAATATTGGAATATTTGATAATGAATTTTATTAAAAAAATTTTTAATGTCTATTAAAATTTAAATTGGATTTATGAGTGCATCTAAAATTTTCTGATGGAAATTAACGATCAACTCTGTCTTCTTTTTAACTGTGGGGTTGGTTTTGGTGGATGGACCATGCTTCATAATACTGTTTTTTTCTTTTCTGTCCTTAAGGCATCTTTTCCAGGAAATCTTCATCTGGTGTTAGTACTGAGACCAACCAGCTTCTTCCAACGCACATTCACAGACCTTGTCTTTCGCTTCAGCCAAGAGGATTTTATGCTCAAATTACCAGTAAGACCATCTACACCAGGGCTGTCCAATCATTAAAATGAAAAAGGAGCCCCACCTGATTCCAGCTGTTTCATCAGCTGATCTTGGCTTTCAGGAGACTCAGGTGTGGCTTCTGCTTGTTTGCAGATAAAATCCTGCACACCAGCTGTTTGCAGATACACTGTGTGTGTGTGTGTGTGTGTGTGTGTGTGTGTGTGTGTGTGTGTGTGTGTGTGTGTGTGTGTGTGTGTGTGTGTGTGTGTGTGTGTGTGTGTGTGTGTGTGTGTGTGTGTGTGTGTGTGTGTGTGTGTGTGTGTGTGTGTGTGTGTGTGTGTGTGTGTGTGTGTGTGTGTGTGTGTGTGTGTGTGTGTAGGTTGTGATGCTGAGCTCAGTCACTGACTTACTGCGCTACATTGAGGAGAATCAACTAACTTCTGAATTTGGAGGCACTCTGGAATACTGCCACAGTGACTGGATCTTCCTCAGAACTGTACTGCACTGCCACTCACACCTCCTCTATTTCCACATAATACATGACAGCAGTGGTGATGTTAATGAAAAGGCGTCTCATCATTTTGCAGGCTGTAGAGAGTTTTGCAGTGACTGTGAAGGACATTGCTCAGATGCTGCAGGCCTTTGGCACAGAATTGGCAGAGATGGAATTATCACAGGAGAGCAATGCCATCGAGTTGCTGCTGCTGTCACACACTGAGAAATACAGGAAATTGAAGGTATAGCTGAAAGTCCAACCTGTGTGTGTGTGAAAAATACCTTTTTTAGGTTTACATTTTTACATCTTATTTTTTTATAACAGCAGGCCTGAAGCTACTGTAGTGCTACCTACAAGACAAATTTGTGCTTTCTGGATTCTTGGTAAATTTGTGATTTAAAAAGAAAAATAAATCCAACAACAAAAATGTGGATGATGAAGTTTATAGCTGCTCTAATGTAAGTGATGACAGGAATTAACTTGCCTGGGAGATGTTCCACAATATGCAGTGTAATGCTAAATTCATAAAAAAGGTATGAAATATTCTATAATTAATATGATTCACAGGTTCTTCTAACCTGTGCGTGTGCAATCACTCATTTCAGAGCAGTTCAGATCAGCCAGGAGCACTTGGCTCTCATAATAACTGTTTTTTTTTCCTGGTTTTTAAAAGCTCAAACTGAAATGCCTGTCAAAACAGAGACAGACTCTCTGCCACTGAGATTCGCTACCAGATACAAATAATGCTAACTAGCTATATTAGCTTGGAGCTTAGTGAGCTATGTTAATTTTTCTCCTAACTTGTTAAATTGTATTAGCATAGTGGTGCTGCTTAGAGTTAATGCAAACACTAACCAGGCAAGGGCAGGGTGTGTGTGAGAGAGAGTGTGTGAGTGGTTTGGTAAGTGCGTGATTGGTTAGGTGTGTAAGTGTTTGGTTGGTGTGGTCAGTGATTGGTTGTGTGTGTAAGTGTTTTGTGGGGTGGGTGAGTGATTGGTTATGTGAGTAAATGTTTGGTTGGGTGAGTAATTGGTTATGTGTGTAAGTGTTTTGTTGGGTGGGTGAGTGATTAGTTGGATGTGTAAGTGTTTGTTTGGTTTGGAGAGTGATTGGTAGGATGTGAAGGTGTTTGATTGGTTTGGAGAGTGATTGGTAGGATGTGTAAGTGTTTGATTGGTTTGGAGAGTGATTGGTAGAATGTGTAAGTGTTTGATTGGTTGGGTGAGTTTTTGATTGGGACTTAAATGGTTCCCATGAAATAAATCTAAATAATTAAGCTTAAATTATTTTAAATTCAAAACATTTGCAATGTCTCCTGAGTGTTTCTTTGTTGCTGCATGGCTAGTCATGAAATACTTTTCTCTATGCCTCTGCCAGGACTGAGACAGATGTTTGTGTTGTTCTTTGTGAGTGCAGGACGCTATCAGCTCAGTGATGAGGGAGGGACGCTACCTGCTCTCTAGCCTGGAGGCTTCTGGGAAGGAGGAGAATAAGGATACACACTGGGACATAACACAGGACTGGGACACAGTGCAGAGGTGTGCAGTCCCCATGACTAATTCACTGTACTGACTCTGACCTACAAACCAAAATACAAGAATGACTTTAACATGACAGCTGAGCAGAGAATACTTCATTCTATTGGAATTATTTTTTTATTGGCCTTTATGTATTGTAGATCTATATTTGATATATATAGATCTATATATGTAGATCTATATGTACTTGTGAGTGAATATTAAACATTAACATAGTTTTTGTTCTAAACTGTTTTAATTTCTTCCAATTGAATTATGTACACATTATGTTTTCATGAGTTAATCATTTCAATATACGTCTCGTGCTTTGCACTTTGGTCTGGAGGCATGAGATTTTGTCCCTCTGTATACATGTGAATTGGGTAAATAACAATAAACCTGAACAGACAGGAGTATTAGAAAGATGGAAATCATGAAACTACACTAAATAAATAAATTGGAAAATGGAAAAGTTATCTCTAAAAGTTTGAAGTTATTTAGGTTTTCTATTTTATTTCCATAAGAGGTCATTTCAAAATAAAAGATAAAATAATGTTTTATTTCAGCTTTTATTTACTATGTAATATCTCCAGTTGATTTAGTATTTTGTGTTGTTGCCTTTTCATGACAACTTAAATCAAACACTTGAACAAGCTTCTCATAATGCTTTCCCAGTGTTTTTGATTATTTCACTTGATAAAACTGGTGTAACTCAGTCAGGTATGTGGGTCTTTTCAGTCAGACATACTTTTTTATTTCAGACCACAAATTGTCTACTGGGTTCAAGTCAGAGTTTTTTGATGGTCACTCCAGCAAAATTAACTTTGTTGTTTGCCATTTTGTTCAGTGCTATGCTTAGGATAATTGCCTTAGGCCTCTGCCAACCAGTTTAATTATTGTTTTATCTGACAGAGAACACTGAAAACTCCTCCAAACAGATAGTGTAGCTTTTGATTTTTTTTAATGCCGGCCTGAGAATAGTGGCTTCTTCCTTGTGCCACAGCCAAATAGAGTATGGTGATGTACAGGGGAAGACTTTTAATAGTGGATGTATTGTACAGTTCACACTTTGGTACCTAATGCCTCCAACCCATTCACTAGTCTTTAGATATCATCTCTATTTAATATTGTGGCTTTTTACATCCACAGGTCTCCCCAACCTCCATTAAATTTTTATAAGGCAGAAACTTTTAAAAGTCATTACGTCAATTTCTGGAATCCTCCAGATTGGTTACTGACATAGTGTTAAATATTAGACCCATTGACATTCTAAATAAAAGTTGGAATAACTCTCTAAGGTTAAATCTCTCTCTCTCTCTCTCTCTCTCTCTCTCTCTCTCTCTCTCTCTCTCTCTCTCTCTCTCTCTCTCTCTCTCTCTCTCTAATTGTTAGTTTTACAACTACTTCTGATGTAAACAAAGTAGATACCCAAACTGACTTGCAAAAAGAAGGGTATAAATGTGTGATTGGTTGAGGCCACTGATATATCTTTGGTCTAGATGTATGTAAACATTTGGCTTTCACTGTTATATAGTATTCTATAGAACCTCTTGTTTCTGAATTCTGTTATAGACTCCTGGCACAGCTGAGGGACATGGAGATGGCTTTTGATGATTTCTTTGACAAGCACCACCTCAAACTTCAGCAATACCTGCAGTTACTGAGATATGAGCACAGCTTTCAAGAGGTAGGCAGAGTTTCTGAGCCCAAAAGTAACGTAAACAAAGCCAAAAATGCTGTACTTGATGTCTATTTAGGATCTGTATTGTCTCTCACAGATGGAGAGTTCATTGGAGAAGTTGAGTTCTCAGGAATGGAAGCTCATTGTTACAGGAGAAACACTGGCACAGACAGAGCAGATCATCAAAGAGCTGGATATTCTAGAGAAACGAGCCCAGGTAGCTTAAATTCACTCTTAAAAAGGGGAGCTGTTGTAAAGCTTTACATAGACCCTTGTAGGACCCGAGGGACAAAGGACCTTAAGTGTTCTAGAGTTGCCCTCTAAGAGTATATATCCATGTTCTCAACTAATGTGCACTATTAGCCACAAAGCATTAGTGAGATCAGACACAGATGTTGGGTGAGGAGGTCTGGGGTGCAGTCAATGTTCCAGTTTATCCACCACAAAGTTGTTTATTGGGGTTAAGACTAGGGCTTTGTGTAGACTATACAAGTTCTTCCACTCCAATCTTACCAAACCATGTCTGTATGGAACTTGCTGTGGACAGTGGCACTGGATTGTGATTCTACAAAATTGTTTGCTTCAACAGTTTGGGGAAGACGTGCAGTTTGGGCTGTGATGGTCAGATGTCCACAAACTTTTAGCCATACAGTGTATATGAGTAAAATATTAGAAAATATGTTTCAGGAAATTCAGGAAAATGTGTTATGCCACATACCACTGACTTTTTAGGTTTCATTTCAAGCTCAATATATTTTTTTCCTATAAACATTTTATGAGGGAATAGATGAAAAAGTATAAATATTACTAGTTTAACATCTTTCTGATGCCAAAAATGGCATGTCTTATCTTTGACATTCTTTTCTGTGTCATAAGGAGGAAATGACTCGGGCCCAGGTGATGATATTGCATGGACACCAGATGGCTGCAGGTCATCATTATGCCACTCCTCTAATTGTACAGCGCTGTAATGAGCTCAGACACCACTGTGACACACTAAACTCTGCCATCAGTGCTAAATGCAAAACACTCATACAAGTGCAGACCTTATTGCAACACCTCGAAGAGGTAAGATGAACACAAGCTCTTCTACCTGCTTCTGTTAAACTCAGAAATCGGCTTAAACAAAGATTTCATTATTATTTGTTCATATTCCAGATCAGTATTTGAACTATTTGTCTGTATGTCCTGTGTGCAGGCCCAGAAATGGTGTGATGATGGCACATGCCTCTTGGCCAATCAGCAGTTAGAAAAATTGAACTCTAGAGAAGGTGCTCAGGCAGCTCTGAGCGATTTAGAGAAGTTCCAGGAGGGGGCGCCAACGCTCTTTAATGCTGAGACAGACTTACTTTTTATGGAATATGAGGGAGTCCTCACTCCTCACTTACAGGTAAACTTTCATGTTCATAGTCAGTCAGCCCACTCCTGACGTATTATACTCACACACACGTATATACTGCATGTATAGGTAAAGCTGTCTGAAATCATTGTGTTTCGTGTCCATTTGTTTGCAGACTCATATAGAGAAGACATTTGAGAAGTATACCTCTGTACAGAATCTATTCCAGACTAGACAGACCTGCCTGAAGAAACTAGCAGACAAACATGTGCGGCCAATACAGCTGGTAGTACCTCGACCAGAGAATCCACCACGATCCAAGTCCCCAGTCTTTTCTCCCAAACATGGTACACTGATGGTATACTTATCTACCTTAAACTAACACAAAGGACCTCAAAACACTCAACCCTTAACCTGTAGTGGCACTTAGATGGCAATTAATAATGATTAATCATGATATCATGATAATTACAAGATTTTCTATTATTGTTGAGTTATTATTAAACAATATATAACTGTATAGTTATTATTATTAGTATTAGTAGTAGTGGTAGTAGTAGTAGTAAAGTGAGTAAAAAAGGAATTTCCTGGATCATAAGATGCTATGTAGCTATCAATAAAATATCATGTATTACAATATGGAATATTAGATCATGGTGGATGCCAGTTAGGTTATACTTGAGTTTCAGAGTCATAGTTCTAAGGTTAATTAATACACACATTCAGACTGTGCAGGACTCAGAGGTTAGGAGGTTAGGAAGAAACCATTTAATCTTAAACTCAAGAACAGATACTGACCCCTGCCATGTAAGATCACATCAGTATCACTCCTACTTCCTCCACACATCAGATCAATGAGGGAGCTGAAATGCTTATTTCTGAATGATCTCTTGTACCCAAAAAGTAGCTGGTTACTCTGTGAACTGTGTAGAAGCATTGTTCTTAACAAATCTACAAATCAGCACAAATTCTATTGTACGTGCATGTATAATTACACTGCCACTTAAACATCTTTTTATACAATATGTTGATTTTTATTTGTATTTTTTTTTAAATATTTTTTATTATATGTATGTGATAATATATATTATATTTTTAGTGTATTAAATGTTGTGTTGTTTTTTTTCTTCTGCAATACAGATCTTAATTCAAGTATGAAATTCACCTTTGACTTCTCAGGCAAAAGAGCAACTCGGAAAAGCCCAAACTCCAGGAAGGTAATAGAGTCAGAATGATTTATCCTTTAATATACCATACAGCTGACTGCTTACATGATTAACATTTAATATGTACTGTACATTGTCATGCATGTGACATGGGTGTATGTATAATAAGATGGTCTTTTGCGTGTCAGATTGAGGTGTTGCACGACTATCAGAACCGCAACGCTACGTCCTACACTGTGGATGGCGTGGATGGAGCAGACCTGCGGAAACAGTTAGTCTTCTCTCCTTAAAAGAAAAAATTATCTATCGATATATCTACCTCTGTCTGTCTGTCTGTCTATCTATCTATTTGACTATGCTTTGGGAGATTCTTCAAGACTTTTATTAAGTTTATGTGAGAGAAATAATGACCAGCAGTAAGAGTTTACTGTGTATAGCTGTTGTAATGCTTTATAAAGGTCTTGCCGACCTTTCACAACATTATCATGGAGCTAAACAGCTGTGTGAAAGATGTCACATTAGAAATTGTAGCTGCTGGTGAATTTCTCCGGTACAAAATGAGAAAACACTTTGGAGCCTGCTGTTATAAGAGATTAATCAACATCTACATTCTGTTTATTACTTAGATAGTTGACTTTTAAATGCATGTTATAAATTATTTCATCCATGCATAATTGCTTCAAACAGTATTGTTCATCTAAAGGTTCCTGTAATTTCCTGTAATGATCAAACTACACAACAATTGACCAGATATAAATAGAAGGTTATTACACATCTCTGTCATTCTTCTGTTAATATTTAATTAGGTTTATGGCTCATCAAGCTCCCTTTGTTGTCATGCAGCCATCTGTTCTATCTGCTTTTTTCTAAAATGGAAACGAGCTGTAACATTTCTGTTTAATGAGTACTGAAGAGCAAGTATATAAATGCTATATATATGTAAACGTGTGTCTCTGTGCATTTTCTCTAGTCATGTAATGAGGGAGCTGATCGAGACAGAAAGGATATATGTAGAAGAGCTTCTGACTGTGTTGCTGGTAAGAATTCTGAAGATGCCAATAAAACTGCTCTTTTTGATGTCATTTGCTTTTGGTAAATATTAGGCATGAACATGGTGCTATACTGTACCAGCAAGCTGCTGCTCAGTGCTGAAACTGTGTTTACTGCAGGGCTACAGGGCAGAGATGGACAACCCCTTGCTCTCTTCTCTCCTGCCCACCTGCCTGCGCAACAAGAGAGATATACTGTTTGGAAACATGCCTGATATCTACAGTTTTCACAGCAGGCAAGACCACACGCAAACACACACGTCGTCTTCAAAACTTTATTATAACAAGACTGATGAGCAGCGTGGAAACTAATCCAGCACATGGAGGATAAGTAATCCCTGTTTCCTATGAGATAAAACATCCTGTTAAAAAAAACTCACACACACACACACACACCCTGGCTCAGTGGCTTGGAGCATCCCATTTTCTCACACACCTTTTATTGCTTTCCCCACCCCCACACTTTCAAACGCAACTTATCATGTTTTCTCAGCTTCATTTGTTAGTGCCTTTGAGACCAGTTTCTCCTGCTGTGTATCTAGGTCTGCTGGGCAGGATTGGCAAATTGGTTGCCTGCATTATGATGTTCTGCCAATTAAAGTGTCTTAATTATCACTTAGCTGCTGGTGAAATAAGGATTTGAGCAAGCCAATGAAAACACAGCTGGAAGAGTGGAGATCAGCCCTGGGGGTGGGTTTCTGGCACACTGCTGTTTGAGAATGATTTAGAAAGATATGCACTTTAATCTGACTCAATAGTAGAAATATTTGTTCTAATTTCATATACGTTCATGTTTTTGGTGCTAATTCGATGCACAGATATCTAGATAATGAGAGTTAATAGATTAAAAGCCTTTATTTTGTCACATATACATTACAGCACAGTGAAATTATTTCTTCACATATCACAACTTTTTAGGTTGGGGTTAGAGTTCAGAGTCAGCCATGATACAGCACCCCTGGAGCAGTGAGGGTTTAAGCCTTGCTCAAGGGCCCAACAGTGGCAGATTTGCAGTACCCCAGAGCATAAACCACCTAAGACACAACTCAAGTGTCCAGTGTCTAGTGACACTTGTGATATTGTGGTGATTAGTGTAAATTTGTCTAGCAATCAGTCAGGACTCTTAAATTTGATCCAAAATGACTATGTGTGATTTATGGTCTGTTTCTCCAGAGTATTCCTGCAAGACCTGGAGAGCTGTCTGGACACGCCTGAAGCTGTGGGAGCATGTTTTCTAGAACGGGTATGACATTTTAACAGGTAGTTTAACATTTAACATTTTATGACGGGTATGTAGTTTAACAGCAGCCATGTCAAACCCTTTTATGGTACTCTATTCCTGTGTAACCATTTGATGGATCTGGAATTCACTTTTCTTTGATTTTTAGCTATAGTAGTATGAGAATTGTGTTTATTTTGTTTCAGAAAGAGAACTTCCAGGTATACGAGCGTTACTGTCAGAATAAGCCACGATCCGAGTCCTTATGGAAGCAGTTTTCGGACTGTGCATTTTTCCGGGTATTAAACCAACTTATTTTAATGGAATTCTACAAAGTACATAAAATTCGGTTTGGATTTCATATTAATGACAGGCACTGACTGCTAACTCTTAACTATTTATAACATTTCATGCAGGATGGCTTTGAATTCTTAATTTAACCCAAAGCTTTGAAGATGATCATTTATCTAAATTAAATAATAATTTGTTTGATGTTTTATGACATCCCAGCAAGAGAAAATATCTTAAATGTAGTCCAGTTTATTTAAGATTTCCTGTTATAAGATTATTGTAAAACCAGTTACAAATTGATTAATCCTATTTCTTTTATTAAACCCATTTCAATCTTGAAATTGGACTTTGAGTAACTTTGATTATTTGTTTCAAGAAAGATTATTCAAGAAATGATCAATTCAACATATGAATATTGGAGAAGTGATCTAATATTCTAAAAGTTAACAAATTCTTCTAGTTATTCTATTTAAAGTTGTCTTAATATATATATTAAAAAAATAATGTACTTTGACAGCATAAACAAACAAACAACAAAGCTGCATGATGTATAGTATGATGTTGTGTGTCTGGATTTAGGTTGAGTTGTGTTGTTTTCTGTTCACTCGTGTTTCAGGAGTGCCAAAAGAAGCTAGAGCACAAGCTGGCTCTGGATTCATACCTGCTGAAACCAATTCAGCGTCTTACCAAGTACCAGCTCCTGCTGAAGGTGTGCCCAGGCGTTACCACCCACTCCAGACACTCTCAGAGATATAGATAGGAAATCGATAATATATTCAGCTGAGCAGGTTCAGGGATTACGGAGATTTGAGTATGTTGTGTTTCACAGTGGATGTGTTTATATTGAACAGGAGTTGCTGAAGTACAGCTCAGGGTGTGAGAGGGTCTCCGAGCTGCAGGGTGCACTGAACGCCATGCTGGACTTGCTCAAATCTGTTAATGATTCTATGCACCAGATTGCCATCACAGGATATGAGGTGAGCACTGTGTTTTTCTGCATTTTTATGTGTGATTCAGGTAGATGATGATGCAGGTTCAGAATGTACAATGTGCAGTATGATGTTTACAGTATGTTCTCTCATATCAGCATTAAAATAAATGAGGAATGAGGTTCTTTCCAGAGCATTCAGGTCCTCAACCAGGAGCTTGGACTTTCTCTGGACTTATAACACTCACTATCTCAGATGACTAATTGAATTATTGCTTATTTTAATTTAATTTAATTTAATTTTTTTTAAAAATCATCTTGAATATATTAGGTATGATAATGTATGTGACCAATAAAATATGATATTGAATTTGAAAGTAAGTGTGTGTGTGATATCTGATAGGGTGAGCTGAGTGATTTGGGCCGAGTCCTGATGCAGGGCTCCTTCAGTGTGTGGATCAGTCATAAGAGAGGCGCGACACGGATGAAGGAGCTTGCACGCTTCAAACCCATGCAGAGGCACCTGTTCCTGTACGAGCGTGCACTCCTCTTCTGCAAGCGCAGGGAGGATCATGGCGAGCACGCTAATAAGACACCTTCCTACAGCTTCAAACATTGTCTTAAGGTACTGTATGGGCCACACACACAGTATCCAACTAAACCTGGTGGACCCATTACTTATTTGCTCATTTATGTTATGTTCAAAATAAAAATGCAGTAGTAACTTTTAAAAATGATTAAGAATAATTATACAGCCTGTGGAAAGCAAGTGATGACTGAATATAACAGCATGGAAAATTACAGCATCCAGAATAGAAGCCTTTATTTTGTCGCATGTACATTACAGCATAGTGAAATTCTTTCCTTGCATATCCCAACTTTTTGGTGGTTGGGGTCAGAGCACAGGGTCAGCTGTGATAGCCAGTTCCCCTGGAGCAGAGATGGTTAAGGGCCTTACTGAAGGCCCAACAGTGGCAGATTGGCAGTGCTGTGGCTTGAACCCTGTCATTAACCACTTGAACAACCACTGTCCATCGCCAGCTGGAGATAACAATAGTAAAACAGATTGAGTTAGACAGGACAAGCTGTGTTCGCACCCAATGCATATCCAGTTGTCACTGGGTATGCAAAACTTTTTTTAATCCTGGCTATTAGTAATCTGACATTTCACACTGTACAATCCTAAACCATGGTGTAACCTCAACAACCATGATTAAATATTGACTTGTCTTACCCTAATGTATTAGTGAAAATAAAATGTAAACCTACGTATGTAAGCAGGGTTTCAGTGACTGTACAATTCACATAATATGAGGCACATGTTTCTGATTGGGTCTCTGTTACTAAGCACCTAAACAAAACTTCATTTCACACAGCATCGTTTCACTCTGTACACATTCGGCAGCGCAGTGATGGGTTAACAGTAGGGTTTATCCAGGAGTAGGGTTTCATAAACATATATGCTTCTAAATTACAAGTGTGAAACCTTCCTCTACCCGCGGTTAGAAGCAATGTTTAGAACAATCATAACCAGGGGTTAAGTGCACTGTGAAAAGCCCTGCTGACTTTTTCACTTGATCTTTCCAATCAAGTATAAGCCTTGCTAGCACAGCCAGCTCCAGATATCATGTTTCTAGCAGAAATCAAGGTGTCTGTTCTAGTGGTCTGTTCTAGTGGTGTTAAAGGAGCTTAGCGGTTCATTTGAGTTCAGCTGTAGAAACTAGTACTGTCGGGATTGCAGTTATCTTCACTTCTGTTGACTTCATAAATATTTTGAAAGGTCCCATCTGTTTTATCTTGATTTATAATTAAGACCTAAGATACGGGTCATCTTTTGCCTCCTGTGTGTGTGTGTGTGTGTGTGTGTGTGTGTGTGTGTGTGTGTGTGTGTGTGTGTGTGTGTGTGTGTGTGTGTGTGTGTGTGTGTGTGTGTGTGTGTGTGTGTGTGTGTGTGTGTTTGTGAGAAGTGCTAATTGGCTAGAGTGAGTGTTTCTCTGTGTCCCCTTGCAGATGAGTGCTGTGGGCATCACAGAGAATGTAAAAGGAGATGTGAAGAAGTTTGAGATCTGGTACAGTGGCAGAGAGGAGGTGTATTCGGTGCAGGTGAGGTCCTCATAAAGAGCTTGATTCTAGGGTGAACATATTTTATTGTGAATGTACTTTTTTTTTATCAATGCAATGCTTAGAATTTGACTTTTTCTTATCATAAGGCACCGACAGTGGAGGTAAAACTTGCTTGGTTGAATGCAATTAGAAAAATTCTCACCAACCAGCAGAAACTATTTAAAGGTGACTACAAATGACTAGTACTAAAGTTTATATATATATATATATATATATATATATTTAAAATACATATATATTGCTTAAGAGTTCCCTCACCATGCGATTTGCTTAGGTGAACTTTGTCACTCCAACCCACTGGCTGAACATTTTCCTCTGTCTCCGTCCCTCTCTGAGAGGTAAGACTTTTGAGAAATTCACGCCTTTTATACAAATAGAGCACTGATAGCACATTTAGCAGCTGTTTACCTGTTTTCTTCACAGCTTCTTTAGCCTTTGATTTCCTAACATCTCCCTGTCCTGCTCTTACACTGCCTATTGCTTCAGTTATAAATTGGAAAATGCATACGTCTCCTGGAGAGCTAGCAGAGGACCGGAGTATAGATGTGAAAGACATGCTGAGGAGATTCATCTCAAATCATCTCTGTGCTTCATTATAAAATGGCACAAAGAAAAGCACTAAAACATCAATATTCAGCCAATAAACATGCAGTAAAACACGGTGATATAATAATAATAATAATAATAATAATAATAATAATAATAATAATAATAATAATAATAATAATAATATTCCATTTAACCACTTCAACTAAAAGATATATGTACTCAGTTGCCACATTAATAAATACACTTGCTAATTTATACAGTTATCAGCCAATCATAAACATTTGTTGTTGCCCATCAGCACTCAAGGTGTTCTGTGATGCTTTTCTTCTCATCCTGGATATAAAGAGTGGTTATCTGAGATATTATAGACTTCTGGTCAGTTTGAACCAGTCTGACCGTTCTCCTCTGAGCTTCCTCATCAACAGGCCAGTTAACACCACAGAGCTGCCACTCGGTGGAATCAAATTCTGATTGGAAAATTGCATAAATGCACAGTGATACAGGTGTTCCCATTTATATGCTTTGGATGCTGCGTATATACTGTAGGTAGTGATAGTAATAGTTTGTAGTTAGTATAAAGTACATTAAAAGTGTGTGGTGGTGATGATGATTATGATGGGGAGGATGAAGCTGCACTGTGTGTGGTTGCCTCTCCTCCTGCAGGGCCATGCGGCCTTCCCGTGGGGTTCTTACAGGTTGCCTGCCACGTCTGGACCTTGTGTCCGTGTCAGCGGGTGCGTGTGTTTGTCTGCGCTCCCGAAGCCCACGCCTCGCTCGCCCTTCCCAGCGCCAGTGACGCTCCGCGGTAAAGCGGGTCGCTCTGATTCTCTTTCATACACACAGGGCTGCAGCAGCTGCACATCCCTCATGTCATAGCTTACCATCAGAGACCTACTGTACTTCATGCACCATCCATAACACAGTTCTGCATGGTATGCAAATGATGAGAAAATTCAGAGCCTCTGGTATGGCTCCATGGTTTTGGCTGCTGAAACCATGCTTAGAAGTAATATTTCAATCACAGTGCTTATAAAGAAGCTGATGTTTGGCATGATGCTTAGTAATTAGCCAATGATAGCTTTCATCGATCGTTAAGCACATCATGTCCTTTCGGGGTTTGAATGAAACATCCCTTTATGACAGAGCTCACTTTTTAAACCTGAGACCAATACAATTATTTATTTTGTTTATAATTCTATTATGACTCACAGGCAAGTGGTGAACAAATAAGCTTTGAAATAAAAACCTTGACAAATCGCATCATACTGTAATTACTTTTGTTTCATTTTGGCTCAGCATGTGGCTGTGCTCTAATAAGTTCTTCCTAGGTCTGAATGCAAGCTTGTATATTCTAATGCAGTTTATGTTGGGCTGCTGGACAACATGGCTTATTTCTTTGGGTAAAGTGTTTGTGTTTGTTTGAGAGAGCATTTATTCAGTTTCTTTAGTATATCCTCTTCCTCACCTAATACAGCAAGAAGCAAAGAGCGTCAGTCAGCTCGGAGGAGACGGAGTCGGGCCACAGCAGTCCAGACCCGTTTAGCCTTTCTCCACAACACAAGGACAACAGACACAGTGTGTACACACACAAAAACCCACACACAACACACATACTGGATATTGGTGCCTAGGGTTAGCTTTATTACTGCGTTTAGCTTTCTGAAATTTGAAAACCAGGGCTGACAACACACATTAGAAATTACCGAGCACTGCAAAAACAACCTGAATAAGTATTTAGAATAAATTTGTTTACTGTTAAGGTTGAGGCCCATGATAGGAAGAATATCTATGTACTAGTGTTAAGACATGAAATAGAACGTAATATGACCAACATGTTCGACAATTCATAAATATTAAAAATGAAATGTAATATAGCATGTTGTCATGGTATGTTTGACTGATATATATATATATATATATATATATATATATATATATATATATATATATAAAACCCTGACAACATACTATGTTATATTTAATTTGCAATATTTATGAATTGTCCAACATGTTGGTCATATTACGTTCTATTTCATGGTCATATATATATATATATATACACACACAGCTGATATTTTGTCTTATTTCTGTGACATTAGAATGTGTGTGCACTGGGACTGATGGATTAGTAGCTGGTGTAGTTGTAGCGTCTCTTTCGGTTTCTTGACATACAGTATAAGCACACACAGTGTATTTGTTCATCTTGAGTATGTGTAAAATGCCATTTTTGTTTCAGGTGTAACAAGTATGTACATTTATATGAACTGCTGTTTCTCTTATTCACTTTTATTTCATGTTAAGACAGAAGCTGTGCACTTATTATATTTATACCGAAGCTATGCTTTATAAAGTTAGACAGTAGTTAATACATCAGTAATTGTACTCATGTGTCTCTAAATAAGAAGAGATATATAGAAGTCAAGATATTCTTACCTGAACCCAAAATTAGGCTGTGTCCCAAATGGTGTACTGCACACTATGCACTAACACTATATACTATGTACTCAACTGTCTACATATTCAATGTTTCATTTTATATATATATGTATATGTGTGTGTGTGTGTGTGTGTGTGTGTGTGTGTGTGTGTGTGTGTGTGTGTGTGTGTGTGTGTGCGCGTGTGCGCGTGTGCGTGTGTTAGGTTGGCCAGGTGCCACTCACTCAGTGGATATCTGTGAAGATCTGGAGGACTGGAGTGGAGCTAATCTCCCTAACATGTCTGACACTGAAGAGGAGGACACTGTTCGTTTGGTGAGTGTGTTTGATCTCACACTCCTGAGTCGAGCCATAACTACCAACACCTGCTCAGTGTATTTATTCTCAGAAATGTTCTCTTTATACTTTTTCCTGAATTTACTGACATTCGCTTCCTGTCTTGTTCTACCAGTCTCCAGGTAAACACAAGGCTGGAGCAGGCTCTAGCAGATACGCTCCAGATGACCTCATCATTAAGTGTGGTGATATCATAGAGCTGCAGCAGGAGGACAACGACGGCCACTGGTGTGTTCTGTTTACTTCTATTTTGATTTAACATTTAGGTAGAGAAACAAAATCTGGTAATATGGGTGTTGCATATTATTTGCAAGTTGTGCATTAGTTGCTTGTTCCTTCTTAACACTTTGCTAGAGATCACCTTTTTACAGAAAGCACTCAGAGGTATGTAGCAGTGTTTGTGCTATAGCATTGTTTTCAAACTGATCCCTGGTTTTGTATAGGTTGGTGGAGAACCTGAGCACTAAACAGGACAGGCTCTCTGCTGCAGGCCTGCATGGTATTATGGGAAGGTGCAGCAGAGGACGCTCTAACCAGCTGCACGGTGTGTAGAAAAGTAATAAATCACTAATAATAGAAAATCAGTAGGATCAAATTCATCATCCATTTCAGTCTCTCTAGTCTCTTCGCTAAGTATAAAGTCACTCACAGCATTGGATGTCTCTTCGTTGCACCGATAGCTGTCTGTACTTATAGTACATCGATGCTGATATGATCTCTGATTAATTTACAAGTTTTTTGTTGTTGTAAAGTTGTCGAGATACTAAAGCAGGTAAAAATCTGCCCATTTTTATTAATAAATCCCCGACATAACACAGTGTAAGGGTAGCAGAACTGTAGCACCTACTCACATTTTTTGAATGTAACACTGTAATTATTAGCGGACAAAGTCCATCTTAGGATTTAGAGCAATATAAAACAAGAGTTTCTCTCACAGACGTGTCTATACAGAAATACTGCAGTGACATGTTTTCCCAAGTTGCAGTGTAAATATACAGGACAAATATACACTACAGGACATATTACACTATAGGACATATTGCAGTACAGGACATATTGCACTACAGGACATATTACACTAAAGGCATATTACACTAAAGGCATATTACACTATAGGACATATTACACTACAGGACATATTACACTACAGGACATATTACACTATAGGACATATTACACTACATGACATATTAAACTATAGGACATATTACACTACATGACATATTATACTATAGGACATATTGCAATACAGGACATATTACAATATAGGACATATTGCAATACAGGACATATTACACTATAGGACATATTACACTATAGGACACATTACACTACATGACATATTACACTATAGAACATATTACACTATAGGACATATTACACTATAGGACATATTACACTACATGACATATTACACTATAGAACATATTACACTATAGGACATATTACACTACATGAATCACTTTTCATTTTTGATGCTGTGTTTAGTCTTATATCTTCTCTGTTGGTCTGTTTGTTTTACAGAACCAGGAAAACTGAAAACGTGGAAGCTGAGCTCCCTCTAGACTGTCTTTCGGCATGTTCAGCCTCATGGCTATGTGAGCTTTATCCAAGACACTTGTGTCAACACAATAGCTGTTCTCTGTTCTATACCTGAGTGGGCACCCTGTAGACAGAGAGGTTTTTTTTGTTTTTTTAATAAAAAAAAAAAAAAAAAAAAATATATATATATATATATATATATATATATATATATATATATATATATATATATATATATATAATGTTACATTATGTTACAATTTCCTGGATTCTGATGAGAAAATAAGGGCACTGTGTTTATTTTGAAGGTCTATATAAGTCACAGCAAACTAGTGCAACTAGTTTGTACCCATGACAGAGGATGCACCTTTATTCCTATCAAGTGTCTTGTCTTTGATTAAGTATTCTCATGGATTTAAGAGACCCACAGCCACTCTGTTTTTCCACCTGGTGACTGGACATGATGCTTGGTGCATTTGGACATTGCAGCCAGGCTCCATGCCACTGTGTGGCACCATTTAATATATTAGAGCATTTTTACCAGTACTGTATCTCATTATGATTTAAAACTCCTCACTGTTTCCACATTCTCAAAACGTGACTGATTTCTAAGATCCAACTTCTAAAGACTGACAACATGACCAGCTGTTTGTTTGTTACTCTATTGCTTCTGCCAGCATTTCAGAGACGAGTTGCATGGCTTTTTTATTTTCTTCCCTCTCTCAGTTATTAGAGGTTAAATGCATCTGAGTCACACACACACACACACACACACACACACACACACACACACACACACACACACACACACACACACACACACACACACACACACACATACTGATAGACAAAGAAATCCTAAGGTGTGGCTGATTTTGATTCTTTTTGAACAGACTTTAAATATAACGTTAACAAATAATTGTGTGTCTATAGACAGGCTATTAAATGGCCTCCCATTTACACAAAGATTGGACTTGAGGTGCTTATTCCAGAAAAGTTGGACAAAGTTTAACTGAATTCCCTTTCAGGACAATAACACGTCATTCCACAAATCACATCATTACCAAACTGAGTGCAGTATTGTAGGTTTTTCTGGCCCCAGATTGTTTTACAAATGCACTTAAGACAAACTTAGGGTTAAAGAACCTTCTAAATATTGAAAGTATTAAAGTCAGACCCAAAAAGAATTTTGGGAGACAGTTAGAGTATTATTAACACATGTATGCATGAAGATCCGTAATTAAGTCATGAGGGCCAGAGATTGACGTACACGTTGAATTGAAACATGCTCACTTTTTTTTATTTAATACATCTTTGCTTCCTATTAGAGAAGGTTTTACCGCAGTCATGAAATGTGCCTACTGGGTTCAGCGCATAATTAAATATTGATTGTGGACTTATATGAATTTACCACATCAAATCAAGCCCCCAGTTGGAGGGCTGGCTTTGATATGTCGGTGTTTGAAGTGGAAATGAGTTTGGTGGAGCAGCAGGACCAACTCCAAAGTGCACATTTCTTTACGGTGCTAATTTATTTATTTTGCTCGTAAGTTACTTACTTTACAGCTCAGAATGTTATGCCAGGCCCCAGAAAAACTGTAGCATCTCTGTGATATGGACACTGCACATTGTTATTTCCAGTTTAATATGACTGATGAAGAGCTTTAATTTCTGTAAATAAGTACTGTATGCACTATACTGTAAAGGTAGCAACTGTAGCACTTATGGAGAATTTTTATATGTGGACGGTTGTATTACATGAGTTTAAATAAAAGATTTTCTAGAAATTCTGTTTTAATTGGAGAGTTCTGCAGACCCACAACCCCACCACCACCCAAACACACACACCCCTCTCTTTCTCTCTGAAAAGCCCCTGAAATGGTTGAAAAGCCTTGATCTGTGATAGGGGAGATCCAGCGGTTTTTCAGAACTGGGCCATGAGTCTTTTTAGGCACACACAATCAAAAAGTAGGCTTTGAGTGTCAGATATTTGCAGCATACCGCATTTCTTCTCTTCCTCTGAAGTGTGTGAGTTCAAAGCTATAGCACGGCTTGCTTTTTGGGCTCTGTGAGATGAATTTATCAAGTGATTTCTGTCAGTCCAGGAAGGGAGGAGACAGGAGGAGGGGTGTTGCATGATATGCATTTAGAATCCTGTCCTGTTTTTATGCTTGCTTTGAAGAAATACTAAGTACGTTTTTGTATTTTTTCCCCTGTCATCATCAAGAACAACTAAATGGAGAGTGTAACTAATTCAAATATATGACACTATTTGATGGCTAAATGTTCATTCTTTTTGCAGTCTATATCAAGGTAAGAATGATTTTTTTTTTGGTGTAGCAGAAGTCTAAAAGCTGCATTTAATTTAAGAAACCGTTCATATTTAGTTGTCAACAACTCCAACAAAACCCCTATATGAGGGAGCAATCCCATACTGATTCACACATTACAAACAACTTAGAGATGCCTACAGCTACAACACACGTCTTTGAACTGGAGGAGAAAACCCTCAGTGCACAGGGAGAACATGCAAATTCCACACACATGGGGGAGGCGGGTATTGATCCCCAACTCTGGAGGTGTGAGGCCAACATAGCCACTGTGCTATGTTTTGGGGGTGGGGGGTGGGGTGGGTTTGGGGTTAATATAAAGAGAAAAAAATCTTCAAATTATAACTCAACATCATTAGCTGGCTTGTTTTTGGTGATCCCCATGACATACTGTATCCATTTGTAGTAGCTGCCTACCCGTGTGTATACGCCATACTTTCCTTTTTTGGCGCATTCCTCCCCCCAGCTAACAATGCCAGTAAGGAACCATGTTCCTTTATACTGGTTGACATGGGGTCCCCCACTGTCCCCCTGACACGCGTCCTTTGATGCGTCCTTATAGCCAGCACAGAACATGAAGTGTGTGATCCGCTCACTGCTGCTCTCCTTACAGTCACTTCGATCCACATAGGGCACGTCAGCTATCTGAAGTATTTCTGCAGTTCTTCCGTGAAACAGCAGCCGGCCCCAACCACTAATGGTGGCCGGTGTGCCAGAGTGAAGCAGGCTCTCGCTAAAGCTGCTGGGTCCGAGGCAAATGGACCGCACCTGGTTGTTAAAAACGATGGAGCGGCCAAGGCGCACAAGAGCTATATCGTGGTTGTATAGGCTGGTGGATGGGTCATAGCGAGGGTGCATTATGGCCTTCTCCACTGCTATGTCCTGCTCTGTGTCCTCTTTCTTGCTGACATCGTGCTCACCTGCGAGATATGCAGATTCATACAGAACACCATTATATTTGTCACATTCTAAATGACCTGAATCATATTTGCCTAATTTAATTTAGGTACAATTGATGGATCATTAATCCAGGAATAAGATTTACTGTAACTAGAGAAGCTAAAAGAGAGGGAAACAGGTTTACTTTTAGTTCCTGAAGTTTAGGTGAAGACGTATAGCATTGGCATTGGGCATATGGCATTGCCTGCTCTGTGTAGGTGTTTACTTTCAATGTGAAAATGTTGCTGTTTAAACCTTGCTATATTTGGTGTCATAGATGATGTCTCTATTAGCCAGGAGTCTTACCTACTCTGATAAAGAACTCTCTCTGCTTGCTGTCTTCTATACAGTGTGCTGCAGTGATTACCCACTGTGCGCTTAGAATAGATCCTCCACAGAACACCTGCTGCGTGGAGCGCTGCACCAAGGCCACCTACAGAACACCAATCAGCAATGCCATGTTTATACATTGTCCAGATAACATGTCATACTGGATGTTAACTGCTTAATCCAGCTGTTGTGAAATTGCCCGGACTCTGTACCTGCCAGGGAATTTCTCCAGGCGATGCCGAGTCTCCACCAATGATGCGAGTCCTGTTGTTGACCTGCTCTGTGTTGTTATGGTACCACATGGGTAGTTTGGAACGAGAAGTGGTGATTTTTCCCTTCGTTTGGCTTATCGTTTTGTTAGCAATGGTAACTTTCTTGTGACTAACAATACTTTCAGGTTCTGTCCTGTTAGGCAGTTTGGAGCCTAAAGCTCTCACAACAATCTTTCTGCTCAATTCTCTAACACCACAGGGAAACTTCACTGTAAACACACACAATAGGATTACATATTGAAGGATTAATTATTAAATGATGCAGTCTCTCAGCAGACTATTATTCTGTGCGGTTCTGAGGGAAGATAAGGTGTAAATAAATTACCTTCAGGCACACATGTAACCTCCTCAACCAGTTTGTACCCAGTAGCGCAGGAGCACACTGCAGCACGAGTCTCCAGTGTGGAACAGAAATGCATGCAGCCTCCGTTGTTAATATCACACTGCCTGGCAGTCACTAATCAGAGCAGTATAAATAATAATGGATCATGTTGGGGACATGGGGGAAATTACTGACATATATATATATATTTTGGAGAGATCTTTAGTCTCACCTATTTCACAGTTCTGTCCAGTGAAACCTGGTCGACAGTGACATATGTACGTGCTCTTTTGGTGCTCACATGTGCCCTGGTTTTTACATGGTGTTGCTTTGCACTGGTTCCCATCTGAAATAAGAAAACATTTAAGATCTAGTGTGTGTTGAAAATTTTACCTGAAGCAATTTCTATATTCTAGAACTTTTAATGAAGTCACATTAAACAATTAAAAGGAACTTACAAGCATAACTTGACCAAAACTCCATCTGTAAAACCAGAATAAGTTTAGCCAGTGATCGGTAGAGTTCTGAGATATGTGTAGTACTGTGAGTTCTTCTTTTACTCACTGTTTTCTCATCATTTTCGAAGACTTCTCTGGCCTCCTCCACGCTACACTTCTCCTCTATGCACTCTCTTTCCAAATTCCCTTTAAAAAACTCCTCAAAAGCACCTAGGTTTGCCCTCCTGTACCGCTGAAAAAGAGTATCTGCCTCCCACTTATCCAGGAACACTGGCCCTGGGGAGATGTTGAGAGTTGTTAAGTGATTAAGATTAAGCACGGATCTCTAAAAACATACTTACAGTAGGCACTTATTCTTCCATTACTAGTCTATAAAGCATCATTTCATGTATCGTTATTTATGGACAAGAAAGCCAAGAGCTATTTTGATTGCATGCTTGTGTCTACCATTGTATTAGTTTGAGCATTGTGAGATACTGGGTGTCTTACCTGCAAAGATCTGGAGCTTTTGCTGAAGCAGAACCGAAAAGAAGAAAAAAACAGAGAATGTAGCCATGCCTGCGGAGAGCAAATTTATTCCACGCTTTAGTCAGAGGCTAAGTAACCAGAGCCAGCACTCCAAAGTGCAACCGTATTGTTTGTTCTGCCTACACAGTTTTGTGTGTGTTTGTGTGTGTTTGTTTGTTTGTTCGTGTGTGTGTGTGTGTGTGTGTGTGTGTGTGTGTGTGTGTGTGTGTGTGTGTGTGTGTGTGTGTGTGTGTGTGTGTGTGAGAGAGATAGAGAAAGAGAGAGATTTGGTTTAGATTTAGCTGAGATAAAGTAGAACAAGCATCTACACATATTTGTTGAGATTTTTTTGACAGTTAGCCAACATCCAAATACTTTTAGCAATCCATGTGCAGCATACATTAAATATTTAAAAGCATAAGTAAACAAATTCAAAGTTTTTGTTTGTGCACTAATTACGAAGTGCTAATAATGATATATACCGTTTATCCTCACCCGCATCTACTAGTTTCTCAGCGTATTAAATACATTAGTCCTCCACTAGATGGCAGGCTTTAATTTACTTTAATTCCCTTCTCAAAAGAACATTTAGTAATTTAATTAAATATCATATATACGGCTCAGGATCTGGTCCGGAGTGAATAATATAGTTATGATTTTGGTTATGAGCTAATTACAAAAGTTTGTGCAGATTCTCATTAAAATCATTAGCTTATAAGCATTTTTTTCCACCTCAGTTTCTGCCTTTTTATGAAAATTAAAAATCTCCATCAGTATACCTGGAGCTCCAGGAGCACAATAAAATTAAACCTGACCTAAAAATGGACTCGCCGAACCCCATGAAATGCAGGTAGCATTAGTATCATCAGTAGCAAGGAAGGAGCTGAATAAGCAGACTGGAGGAGAACCCTGGAGGCTACAGTTTAATTCCACTGCTAACCAGCAGCTTTAAACCCCTTAGTATCTATCCCAGGATCTTCCAGGCCTTAGGGATTCCCTTGGCTTCTAAGATGGAGCGGTCATATTGACTGTGGGCTGTTTCATCTCATCTAGCCAATACTCAGATAAATTATTCATACTCATGCAATTAACACTGGCCATCAACCCTACTGTGAGAGCCACTTAATCTAGGTAGGCAACAGTAGCTGAAAGTTTTTTTTTTAGACGTGAGAGGGGGTGATAAGTGCCTCTCATATGAAGCAATTAACAAACAGTGTAATTGTAGCCCTAAGCCATTTCAGAGGGCGTCAATAATTAGAACTGTATCACTCCAAACTTTAAATTGCATCATTTAATAGCAGCTGCAGCTTTTGCCTTTGAATTGTTCTTGAATGTTGAGGTTGTTATGTAATGCAGACAGAAGCTGATCATAACCATTACCAACAGCAGAGTTGGCATTTCTATTTGAAAAAAAGGTGAAATGGGTGATTGACATGTGCAGTGTCACAGCAGTGCTAATGTATCTGAGAAGACCTGAAACCAGCAAGCCAACAACCTCTATTTAGTGAGATTGATGCAGACACACAGGCGTATAAAGCATATTCCTAATACTTTCTGTCACTTTTCACCTCTTCTTCAGGGTGAAGGTCATATAGCTGTAGAATACAGTGCAGGTCTGATGTACAGTATTGATGCACATGTCTTCAGGAAGACTAATGTCAGGATGTAGATGTGGAGGCTGATTTATAAAGCAACGTCGTTTGGCACCATCTCCAATTAGACCAGTGGCCAGGCCGGGGGCGACAGCCTGCTCCTGTAGATAATAAATACCAGGGAGATTAATGGTACAACACTTATTCAACAGAGAAAAGCAGGTGGTGAGCAGAGCAACTGGCCTTATCTACTCTTTGTCTTTGCCTTTCTAATTGAGGATTTCAGCTAGCATCGATGGCTGTTGTTTCAGTTTGTATCAGGCTTGTAAAGATACCCTAGCTAGCTGTGTATTTAAAGGAACACTGGTGTTTTTATGCAGCACACATGCTATTACCACTGACACATATCTTACACATTTGAATGTAATGAAAAAATTTATAAAACCTGTTTACTTGTGATCATTTACAAATGGAAGTCTAAAGGCAATTGTATAAAATATGTGACTACCAAATACTCAAAACTACAGTAATCACACCCACAATAAAGCTGACATGAGGCAGATATGAGATTATATGTTACCACTACCCTACTGGAACAGTACAATTAATATTTTTAATTACTTTTTAATTTTTAATATTTTTAAATACAATTTCTTCCTAGATCTTCCATAAAATCAGAAAGAGACTGTATGAAAAGATGTATCTCTTCTCTCCTTGTACATTTTGTAACTTGCATCTTCCTTATCTGGTCCTTTTATCTACTTACTCTTCCTTGAGAGGTTTTTCTAACTTTTTCCAGCAATCTCTCAGCACAATGTGATGAGAATGTTCCTGGAACAGTTGGCCATATGATAAAAATACTTCTTTTAAATACCATTTTACTCAATTGCACTTTTAAACAAAGGTTCCTTAAAGCTGATTTGTTTGTTTTCTCACTAAATGTATAGCCTTGACTTAACATGGCTTATGGCATATCACCTGCACCACATCCCGCCCTTATATGGGTCATCTTCAAACTGTTGCCTCAAAGTAGGAAACACAAAATTACATAAGATGTCTTTATATGCTTTTGTAAATCTATTGGTCTAAAACCTGGTCCAGCCTGACAGTACCACTGTGCACAAAGCAAGCTTCATGTAGACATGGTTTGCCAAGTCTGAAGTGGAACAACAATCTCTGGAATGAACTGGAATTGTGACTGCACCCCATGCCAACTCATCTGATCAGTGTCCGAAATCACTAGCACTGTAAGTTTGAATCCAACAGTAACTGGGCTATCAATTAAACTGACAAGCTCTTATTAAACTTGGACAATCTGTATGGAATATTTCCCAAATCAGTTCCATATCCATCTGCTTCTGGAAGATTTTTCATTTTTTTAACATCGTGTACATCATTAGAGCTTACCGGGTTCCAGATATCTACAGTTTTTTTCAACCTAAGCTGTCTACGCTGCTAAAAAATCCAGCTTGCTCAGACCAGATGCCAAAATACATGCTGAGCTGATCTCGCTGGATGGTAAGTTATTTACCATTATACTTATTAGTAACTAAACTGATCCATAAATGTTAAGATCTTTTTCTAATTGCTTTACTGTTGTGTTATTTCTTAAATATGTATGGTGTAGCTGCAGAAGTGCTAATTCAGAATCCATTCCTTTTTTATCCCTTCTCCTGGCACTTATAAGCTGGCAAAGATGGTCTACCAGCTTAGCCTGTGTTTTGGCAGCTGGTCAACAAAACCGGATTTTTTATGGTAGTGACGTAATTTGTGTTTAACCTTGGATTTTACAGTCTCCAACGATATGAGGTACACGTTGTGAGCACATTTGTCATGCGGTTTCTGTGATTGTGCTCAGAGGTTGAGTCATGTACTGTGAATTGTAGTAAACTCATTTGCTTTACAGGTTCAACCCAGCTGAAGCAATTCAAATCCATTTAATTGTTCTGTTTCCCTGCAATGTTTCAGCTTTTATTTTCAATTTTCAGCAGAATGGAAAAAACAACATACCTTGCCGTCCCAACAGACAAGGAACTGATTCTTTAAACTGAAGATTAGTCTAGCCATGAAATTTTTTAAACCATGTGGTTTTTAGACAATTGACATTATTATTATATAATTGTTTACATAATGTTGCATGTGATGTCATGTGACTAACCTGTTCACATGTTTATCTGAGATCAGATATAATCTCAGGGCACCACATGTGACCATATAAATCTGCATGATGTCAAATGGTCTTCGTGCAAATTACATGTTTGCATGGGAAATTAATATGATTTTTTTTTAATTAGAACTGTCATTTGGTTGATAATGTATTAGTCAAGAATAGTAGATGGTGATTACAATTAGTATATTGGTGTTTAAATACTGCAGTCCTTTAGGTATAATAACAATTTTAAACATGGAACTACTGTATATGAATAAATTACATTTTATTTTAGAGTTAACAGATTGTCGACACATAGATGACAGTATATCTTCAAAGCCTTCACAGCCCTATGAGACTGGTTGTGGTATATAGGTGTATCACATTGCTGATGGTATCTGGAAAGACATGACAGTGATAATTCACTGCCTGTGGTTTGATTTCTGACTGGTCTCTTCAGAACTACTGGGGAAAAAAAAAGAAAAAAAAAGAAAAAGAAAAGCTACTCTGTGTAGTTTATCTGTTTCTGGTCATCCGGGCATTTTCACAGCAGTAATATCAGCATGTCCACTCAGTGGCAGTATTAGACGGCAGTGGCAGTATTAGACTATTTATTTTATAAGGACCACAAGAGCACCCACTGAGAGACTTATGGCTATTCAAGTCATTCAGCCATTGCTAAAGTTACTAAGTTAACCAGAAGAGGTGGTGCCTTTTATGACTAATAATCTCTACAACATACCCTAACATTCAATCATTTGGTCACTAAAGGGAATATTTCACTGTCTTTATGACAATAAAAAAAAAGGCTTATGGCTGAAATTGTTTTCTAGTCAAATATGAACAAATGTAGTTTGGTTGTTCATGAAGCTGCTTGAGAAGATGCAGAACTACTTCAGAAATACTGATGAGAATTTTTAAATGTATTTTATTTTACTTTAAAAACACTGTTCTTGGTCACTGCCTGTCAACATTATATTTCTGTAATAAGAGAATATATTAATAATGAAGAAAACTTTACAAGAGAATGGCCCAAACCTTTAGACTGTGTAGATAGACTACAGTATGTCACATTTTTCATATGGTTCTGAATCTGTTACTTTGGATAACATTAAGTTTAAGGTTTATATAATGAGGACACTGTCTGGTTCATGTTCTCTTTAGAAAGGACTGATTGGTCCCTGGAGACAGAAAAGTAAGAGATCAGCTTAAAATCCTGATAGAATAAATAGCTGTAGAAGTATTAAACCTGGCTTGAAAATAAAACATTGTAATTATGAGGATGTACAATAAAAGGTTCGGATGAATGTTTTCAATCACAGCACTGAAATGAGCACAGGTTATCTACTAAGTTAAAATGTACTTTTGTAGATTTGTCAGTTTTGGTGACTGAAGTGTTTTATATATACTGTATATATATATTTCACTTTGAATCTGATAGTATTTGTAGGAATTTGTGGCAGAGTTATTATTTTGCTCTAGACATTACCTGTTAGGCAGACATGAATTTGTGAATGGTTGAAGATTGAGCACTGTCTGGACTCGAATGTGTATTCTGCTTCAGAATAAGTGCTGAATTAGGTTAATGAGTGAAACAGGCTTCTATCTTCCAGACACTGCAGGACTGCTTTTCTCTGTTTTATACTGTACATGCAAATCTCCAACATTATTAGTTCTGTTTCTCATAACCAGACATTATTCTGAAGACTTGTATGATATCTTCCATAAGTGTTACTCTGAAGTCATTTAATGTTATTAGCCTTGTCATCAATCTTGCTCACCTATTATTGGAGTTACAGGAAAAGACTGCAGGCCTGAATAGTTTAGCTCATGTTTCAGGCCCCCTTACATTGACATTAATGTAGTATTTGATAAAGAACACCTTTGTTAATTAGTGCAGCCAATTGGTTTACACCCACAGGACCTCACTGCCGGTCTGACCCAGCCCATTGCTGGCAGCTGACATTTAAACCGTCTGCTTCATATTTATTCTGAAGGTGAAAAGATGAAATATATACTTTGAACATGCTTATAATTTCTCTAGCTTTCATTATGCATTATTTCTATTTTTAGACTATGTTGAGGTGGGAATGTCAATCTCAGCTGATTTTGGGATGAATGCATAGGTAAAGATATAGGAGAAGATGGATGTATGGATGAGATCCCTGACTGGAAATTGACACGTTTTTAGTCTTATGTTGTGTGATTGACGTATGTGTGCACACACAATGTAGTAATTATTGACTTGATCCTATATATAATGTTTTATAATGGCATTGTTATACCTTTTCTTTAAAGTAAAATCACTTATTTTCATTTGCATCAGTTATATATCAGGTATAATAGAATTATACCTTTGTTACTTCAGACACATTCTGCACTGTATTTAAGACTGCACTGATCAGCCAATGTTACTGATTGTGACCTATAGTTCTTAAAAAAGCCCAGCTTTTATGTACTGAGTGTCAGTCATAGCTCATTAAAATCTACTGTAGGAGGAAGGAGGAGGACAGAAAATTGAAGAATGACAGCAGAGGAAAAGAGAAAATTGAGAAAAAAAATTGAATAGAAATTGAGAGCTATTTTTAAATAATAATTAAGAATGATATGTTCTAATAATTTACATTTTTTTAAATAAAGCAATCCTAGAGCCTAGCAGATTTAAGCAGCATCCATTTTATTTCACTGCATACAGACTACAGAATGTATATTAGTTATTTTTATCAGCTTCTCCCAGAACGCAGAGCTTTTTTAAACAATTTGATCTGACCCAGGCACAACATTAGCCTAAAACATCCCATTCTTTTTATTCCTTTAAAAAGCACTTTTTCTCTGTCCCAGAAAAGTATTTTAAGAACATTCCCATATGCCCCCAAAGCGATAGCTGACAGGATTTTGAGACAGAACAAGATGATTAAGCATGGTTACTCTTAAACATATGGAGAGGGAGCAATAGAATGCCATGGTTTTAGGTAAGTAAAAGTAGTGGAACAAATAGTATTAAAGTACATAACAATTGATATTTGTTACAATTGATGCATGTCTCTTGCTTTTAATAACTTCATCAAGCTGGAGACCCAGTGACATCACAAATCTGGTGCATTCTTCTTTTGTAATGCTTTTTGTCAAGCTTGTACCTCAGCTTATTTCAGTTGTTCATTGTTTCTGGTAGGGGACTGTCTCCCCTCTGTCTTCTCTGCAGGAGTTAAAATGCTGCTCAGTTGGGTTACCGTTGGGTGATTGACTTGGCCACTCTAAAATGTTTCATTTTTCCATCTGATGAAGTCCTTTGTTGTGTTGACAGTGTGGTCTGACTCACTGTCTTGATGATTATGTTCTTCCCAATTAGATTGGATGCATTTCTCTGTAAACTGGCAGATTGCACATTTCTGTAGCCTTTGAAATTCATTCTGCTGTTACCATCATGATTTATATCAATACAGATTAGTGATCCTGTTCCAGAAGCAGCCATGCAAGTCCATGCAGTGGCACTAGCCCCACCATGCTTAACCAATAAGCTCATATGTCTGGGATCATGAGCAGACCCTTTCTTTCCTCACACTTTGGCCTTTTCATCTCTTTGGTAGAGGTTGGTTCCTTTCTTCTTGCAGAAAGGAAGAAAAAATGCATTGCATTCCACACCAAAACCGTGTTTCAGCTGTGAAGCATTTTATAGGTGTTAAGCTTTGAGTCTGTTTTGCCTCCAGGCCTGGACAAATTGAGGGAACACTGAGGGAATAACTCAGTGGAGAACAATGAATTCAAAACTTTATCTAGTGAATGAAATTTCTCATATCCAGGTGTATAAATATAAAAGTGGTGGTGACATGGACTTTGACAGCTCCTGGTGAAACTACAAAAGGTTTGTTTATAATGAACTGTAACCCCGTGTGAGTCCATAGAATATTGTCAATACTTCCATCTGCTATCTGCCTGAATAGGGAAATGGGGTTTAACAATGCTTTGTTACTAGATGATAAAAAAAAATTAAATTATGTGCAATATCTGCATTCTGTTGATTATTAATGTCATGCAATTGCACTGTTTGAACACCAGAGGTCCCAAACTATGCAGCCCATACAGTTAAAACACCAATCAGCCATAACATTAACACCATCAGCCTTATATTGTGTAGATCCCCATTTGGCCTACCCAACAGCTCTGACCTGTCAAAGCATGACTCCACAAGACCTATGAATGTGTGTTGTCGAATCTTGCACCCATGTGTTGGCATTAGATCCTTTAATCCTTGGGCCTCTAGGGATCAATTTTGTTTCTCCAGCACATTACACAGATGCTCGATAGAAATATTGGGAAATTCGAGGCCAAATCAAGGTAAGCGATGCACACACACCTGGATGTACACATGATAGCCAAGTTTTCATGCTCACATGCCCACATACAGCAGCTTAGCTTGCTTTAATACATATATATTAGAATTGTTTGGATATTTGGTTGAATCTGTTCACTTTTAAACATTAGACGAACAGAAAGCAGGTGAACAAGTAGTTTTATATAAACAGAAAGAAGGCGAACACCCTCAGATGCCACAGCTTCTGACCGGATCTCAGCATGTCTGGCAGAAATTTCATCATGGATGACTGCTCATCAGTTAAAGCTCAATCCTAGCAAAACTGAACTTCTGTTCATCCCAGGTGATTCATCCCCAGGTCATGATCTTGCTATATCCTTGCACAACGATCTGATCTCCCCTTCAGCCACAGCTCGCAACCTTGGGGTAACCATGGACAATCAACTGTCCTTTTCATCTCATGTTTAATGTGACTCGCTCTTGTCGGTTTCTTCTCTACAACATTAGGATTCGGCCATTTTTGTCCACACAGGCTGCTCAGGTACTTGTTCAGTCTCTTGTCATTTCTAGACTGGATTACTGCAATGCACTGCTGGCAGGTCTACCTATGAACGCAATCCGTCCTCTGCAAATGATCCAAAATGCAGCTGCCCGGCTTGTTTTCAACCTGCCAAAGTTCTTGCATACCACCCCGCTGCTGCGATCCCTCCACTGGCTTCCAGTAGCTGCACAAATCCGATTCAAAACACTGATGCTGGCCTACAAAGCCAAAAATGGACAAGCTCCCTCTTACCTCAAAGCCCTCATCATTCCTCGCACTGCACCCCGCAACCTCCGATCTACCAGCACTGCTCGACTGGTTCCACCATCTCTCAGGGTAAGAGGCAAGTATACTACAACTATACTGTTCTGGCACCAAGGTGGTGGAATGAACTTCCCCTAGAGGTCCGGACAGCTGAGGCACTGGCTATTTTCAAGCGGCGGTTGAAGACCTACTTATTCAGGAAACACTTAAACTAGCACTTCTTTCCTTATCTTTTGCATTTATAAAAAAAAAACAAAAAAACAAAAAAAAAACCTTTGACCTTTCATTGTAACTTTGAACAAATGTTTTAAACTCATGGTATCTTAAGTATGTAACCTAGTGAACCAGCATTAATGTATTCAATGTTAGAGATTTAAGCACTTATGTACGTCGCTCTGGATAAGGGCGTCTGCCAAATGCTGTAAATGTAAATGTAAATGAACAAGTGGCCTTTATGATTGGCCTGTTGGATGAATTTATTTGCTACAGTGAATCACAGTGCAGTGTCATAGCTGACATGTTCATTAGCACACACACACACACACACACACACACACACACACACACACACACACACACACACACACACACACACACACACACACACACACACACACACACACACACACACACACACAAAGAAATTAAATGTCCTGGAGGTTAGTGGGTTTTTTTTTGACTAATTTAAAAGCAAATAACAGATGCAGACAAATTAGTGGCCTTGACGTTCGAACACTACCACATAGAACACATTTTTATTTTCCTTGATCATTCAATTTGTCTTCATTTATATGAAAGGAAGCCTTTATTCCTGTGTCCGTCAATAGACTCAAGTTGTTACCAGACAAACTGTAACTTTGTACACCAAACTGTGTACACCATGACATCTGCAAAATTGACATTTCTGTTCTGGAAGACTCATTTGGTGTGTCACCTGGCTGCTGACACTACAGTTCATTTATTTAGAGCAGGATGACCTGCATGACCTCAAGCTACTAAACATGCTCAGCCATATTGATTGACATCTCAGCATCAGTCCAATATATTATGTAAGACCTAAGGTCACCATAAGCTATTCAGAGTCTGACTCATGTGCATATCTAAATATTGAGCTTGATGCTTTACTGCTTATAAAAGCAAAAGTGTACAAACACCCCCCCCCACACACACACACACTCACATACTGTATGTGTTTGTGTTTGTACACTATATATACATGATATAATGTGTATGTATACTTTTGCTTATATGTACACACACGTAACAGGTAACAGAAATTGTGTGTGTACATATAAGCAAAAGTATACACACACACTTAATTTTTTATGATTTTGAAACTATAAAATATGTAAATAAAAAAGTAATCTAGCTTAAACTAATCAAGATTACTGGCTATCACGACATGAAAATGCTTTTGGATGCTTGCTATGATTCTTTAACCCCCCCCCCCCCCCCCTTCTTCTCCCAATGCATTAAGTTGTGTGAGATTCTGTAGCATGGGCATGCACTACTCTTTTGGGGTCTATCAGTTGACTTGATGTTTAGTTTGAGGTACTTTTAGGGCCATGCTAAAACTTTCGGATTGAGTCTCTTGAGGTAAACCATTGTGGGGTTTGAGGTGTGTTTAAAATCATTATCTTCATTTAGAATCTTCAGCTTTTTAAAAGACTGTGTGATGTTTGCTTTGAGAATTAGCTAGTGTTTAATTAAATCCATTCTTCTCACTATAAGTGAAATGTTCCCCATGCTATTGGCTGCAACACAAGCCCAAAGCATCCAAACATACCGTTGCTTATTGTGCTTCATTAGTCTAACAGACTTGTTTTGAAAGTACATTAATTTTGTTTAGGTGTTCATTTGCTAACTTCTGTCACTTATTTTTTGTGAAAACACAGGAAAAGTTTTTTCCTGATGACTCATACAGTATTTCCATGATGGTCATGTTTGTACAGATGTTGCTGGTATGTTGGTAAAGGCTGCTGATGTCATGCTCCTCTCATGCTATTTATCTACTGGATAAATAAGCTTTGTATCCTTATATATGTGAATTCAATCAGCAGTAAATCCAGAACTGTTGGCACCCTCCATGAAAATTAACATACCTCAATTAATCTTCAGTAGCTCTCTATTCTGTTCTTGTTTACAGTAGATTAGGGTCCTATCCTCGTAACTCTGGGTTTGTGGTGTAAATACCCACTAAATTGGAACATCACAGCATGCCATACATACACACACTCTCATATACACAGTATAATATTTCCACGTACTTGTGTGTTTTTGGGAAGAAACAGGAAAACCTAGGGGACCATGGAAATCTGCAAAGATTGTAACCGGAGCTCATCAAACTGACGACCCTGGAGATGTGAAGCAGCAATGGTACATTATGTAGTGTACAGATGTGTGTATGTATGCATAAGACACTATATGTAAAATTATATACCAATGATACGAATTCTAAGCAAGGAAATGTGATCTACAACACAATCTCCAACAGTACTGATTTCCCTGTTTTTGTTTACCCCCTCATAAGCCCGATGATGCTTAATGATGGTTGATGAAATGGCCTAGTGTATTATGCATTATTAATTCCACAGCATATGTTTTATCCAGAATGTCATAGTTAAATGAGATTAGTACATTTGAAAACACTGAGGATTGTGACTATGCTGTTATTAAATTCTTTCTTTTTTTTTTTTCATTTTTGATCTTAATGATTCAAGAAATTCCTCTAAACAAACCAAGAAAGATATAATGCAAATTTTGGTGATTACCAGGCAACTAGCCTTCTCTGTTTAAGTATGCTGTCAGGGCATGATTGACTAGGGCATGACCTCTAAGGAAAAGCTGAATACACTTAAGAAAGGGCAGTGGTAAACAATAACAACCTCTTGCTCAAGGACTCTGGTATCTGATTTCGTGAATCCTTGAAAGAGGAGACATACTTTTAAACCCCACTCTGTTCTATTGTACCTGCACCTCTGCTATGACCTCCTTTTCATCTCCTATCTACCCCAATTGCCCAAGGTGACTACACAGTGTACAGTATGTGACCTCAATATGTCAGCTTGCTTTTCAGTACATTTCTAGAAAATAAGGACAGAAAATAGCTGTAAGAACATCATCATTTATCTTATATAATCATTATGTAATTACATTATAATACACTACTGCTAATGGAAAAAGATCCTGAGAAACTGTACTTATTGACTGCCTGTTGATTAGCTGGCTAGCTTGCTGCTCATTTGGCCCACACTGATTTGTACATTAAGGCTAATAATCTGTTGAAACTGTCTTTGATTCCTTTTTCCTCCTCATCTTATAAGTTATATATTTAAGTTAAATATATGTTTAAAATTATATTCATGGAAAAAATATTGACAACTGCTGACTCCACTATAGATATAGTTTCATGATCATGCAGGATAACTAAAAATGATACTGAATTAAAAGTAGAATCTTTGAAATTTTACATGAATTCCAGTGTTTCTTAGTATTTGGTATGTCCAATTTTTTGCAGTTAAGCTAAGACAGGCTCCACGAGTTTGTGTAATACCTGACAATCCATGTTAGAGTTGATCCATAGGTGTGTCTGCTGAACATGTGCTTTCATTGGAATGGAGGCTCATTGAAAATCTAAACTTTTGTATAAAGAAGTTAACATGCTCATTATCACAAATTTGCTTACATTACATTATAAAATTTGTTAGTGAGTACTAAACGTGGTCCAAGGATGGACATCTGGTGAACCATTGACAGGCCTATGGATATTCAAGGCTCATAAGAGCAAAGACTAGCCCATCTAGGCCAACACTACAGAAGAATTACTGTAGTACAAATAACGTTGTCTATGATAGAAAGATGTCAGAACATGCAGTGCATCACAGCTTGCTATGTATGGGGCTGCATAGCTATTGACCTGTCAGAGTACCCATGTTAACCCCTGTCTACTTCAAAAAGTGAACATCAGACCTGGTCCATGGAGCAGTGTACCAAGGTGAAAAGCATGTGAGGGAAGAGGAGATCTTGTCAACCTATAGTTGGACTTCCTCTTGGTCCATACCAGACAGACTAGTTGAAATGGACAGAAGCTTTACAGTGACACCAAGGACCTTATTCTAGATTTATTCAGTAATTTCAGGTTACAAGTCATAACAGGCTTGAGATGAAAATGATGGTCAAATCTGCTGAAGTGGAGTGCAAGGGAAAACACTTTTAAGTCTGACCATTGCAGCAGCATCATAACTGGCACCAGATGGATTGTCCAAGGCCCATCTCATGGGAAACAATGATCTTCCAACCCTTAGATCTATGTCCTTGATGCTGAAGGGTCAGCTGGTGCAAAATGTTACTTCTCACTATTATCTCTGAGCAGTCAATAAAAATCCTTGGCAATATTGTTGACACCACCTGATCCAAGGGGAGGTTCTCGCAGGTGCTGAGGAAGCTCGTGCTAGCAGGATGGAGGACTTTAGACAGCAGAGAGCATGGACAATATGGAAATCTGCATTACAGCACAGACGAGGTCATCATATTGCCAGCAGACAAGTATTGTGTCTGGTTTGTAATACAGACTGTTTATGATGGTTTGCCAAGTCCTGCTACCTTCTGTGTCAGAGGAAAGAGCAAAATATCACTAGATTAAGGGTCACAAGAGCACAACCTAAGCTGCTGTGCAAAGGACTTTGGTGAAGACCACTGGGGCCATGTGTACAAAACAGTTGCTAAAATAGCCTCAGGTATAAACTGGCTGTAGAGAACACCAGAGAGTAACATCACTTTTATCAAGTCTGAAGAGAAGCCCTCTTCACAGCCAAGACAGACAATAGGTCTCCTTGCATGAGCTGACAATTACAGCTGGGAGTAGATCTAGGCAAGCTGAGGTTTCCAGACTGTATACTGTAACTGCTGCAACATTAATGGTACCTGATTGTGCACTGGGAAAAGTTTGTGGAGGAGATATCTGAAAGGGAGATCAGCAAAGTTGGTGGAGCAATACAAGATCCATCCCTGGATTTTGCATTTGTTGTGAGACAACAGTAGCAGGCTGAGCAGTATGTATATGTAGGATGAATTTGTGCATATACTTATCTATATACTCATGTTCTAAAAACAGACTATGTCATTTTTTGCGATTATTCCATTTTTAATAGTATAATTTTACAGAATAAGGAAATTTTATTTAAAGTTAAAGAAAATGATTAATAAACAAGTCTGATTCTTTTGTTAAGATGTGTAACTCTTTCAAGTTTATTTAAAATGTACCAAAAAATTAACGTGTTTTTTTTATTATTTATTTATTTTTTTATTTTACACATATTACTGAGATTTACTGAAATTGAAATGATGGTTTTTGCTTTACAATGTGTAGTCCTGAAAAATACTCACTGTGTATACAAATACGATACAACCTACCATTAAAGCAAACCACCCTGGCAACTCTTCCAGGGTGGTCATGTTTCAGATATTATCTGGAAATGCAGTTTCTGGACTAATGCTGCCGGTTTAAATCCTAAAGGCTCCTTGGGGAAAAGCCTTAAGCAGGCGTCTAGTTACTCCTAAAAATAGGAGCATGCGGATCCTGCACCGTTTCCTCACACCCGAAGGGGAAAAAACACCAATCCGGTCAGGTGATGAAAGCACAGTAGTTTTCAGCCGGATTTTATCAAGTCATTACATTGTCCTGTAGTTATCAAATGCTGACAGAGTAGAAAGCTGAGTATTTCGTTCAGTGGCAGCCGTTACCAGTTTTAGAAGAAAGAACAGGGACATCCGTCTGTCTTTCCATGTGCCTTTTTTTTATATATATTTTTTATAAAGACCATCAAAAGATTTGCAGCAGTTTCCTCAAAGTCAAAAGGTAAGCAGGCAAAGTCAAGTTTTAAGGACCCATGGGTTTGGGTGAAAATGTACAGTTATGCACTGGGATACAAATAAATTACTACTTCTTTTATAAGTCTCACATGTATGTGTTTAATAATTTCTTTAACACATGGAAAGTCTGAAATAAGAATGCAAATATTTTTCTACATGTTGGTAAAAACGGAGGTCTGTGAGAAAGATGCTCACGTTGCATTATTTGTTATTTACTCTTTAAGTGTTTTAGTGGCTGCGCTTTGTTATGCATTTGTTATTCCACACGCAAATGGAAAGGACACATGTTGCGCATTTATTTATCAAGACCACTGTGAGTCGTGTATAGAACAGATTACTCTGTGTTGTTCTTGTTGTTAGTTATACAGCACATCTGGTTTGGAGTATTAGCTTCGGGATCCTGCAGAGCGCTATGCAGACCCCATCCTCAAATCCCAGAGCGCATCATATAGAAATTCCACTAATGACCTTACATTTCGCATCTCTTCTTTCATTCTCGTCTTCATTGCCCTACTGTAGCCGGCGCAGATATCACCTGGGAGGATGTACATTCATACCCTGTTGCATTGTCTGGATTTTCTTGTGAGCTTGTGCAATACCATAGGTCCATAGGTCAGAGCAAATTTGCCCCCGGTAGTAGACTATATTACATTCCGCGTAAAGGCTATGATATCATCTTTTCTGTAAATTCAGTAGGTGGTTCCTCTGCTTTTTGGTTCGTGTGTCACAGCTTACGTCTGCGGACACTCGGTGGAACCCCCCTCTTTCCTCCTCTCCTCGCTTTTTGTTCGCTCCTAGCAAAGCTGGAGAGGGGGGTCGCGATTTTAGATGGAACAGAGCGACGTGCGCGGCGGATGCGTCTTTTTTATGCGAATGTGCATTGATGTAGGAGGCAATGTGGACGGGATAAGGTAAGATTCTGACACGTAAAAAAACGAGGTTAATATACATACGAGGTGTTTAGTGTTGACTTGAAAACAGAGCGCGCTTTTGAAACTCGCCGTTTTTGTGCATGCAAAAGCTGTATTCACGAATATACCATGCTACGGGTCGATGATCAGCTACATTGGGCTTCTTTTTTTAAATGTCAACAAATGAATGACTTGTATAATCTCCCAATCTGTTTTGCAGAGCCTTTATCTCATTACCTGGTACCTTTGTTTTGGATTTGGCAAGGATCTGATAGAAGAAAGAGCTCAAACAACGGGGGGATTTCGATTCCAGTTTAAATCGGGGAATTACGCGTCCAAACTGGGATCTATGAGCGCAAAAGTGGCGAAACCTAAAGAAGAAAAGGATGCTTCCAAGGGTAAGAGGCGAGGCTTGCGATGCTCGAGCGCTGCCTCTACATCCTTCGGTTTAAAGCGACCGTGGTTTTTCACACCCCCCGCCCCCCACCCCAACTTCATTGCATTGTCCTTCCAGGCTTCTGAACACACACTAGATCAATACAGGCTTTTGATATCTATGCTTTATGGCTTTTTGTACTCGGCGATAATTTTTTGTTAAGTTGTAAACGGTGGCTAATTGAATACCTATTGGCTTTCTGTATTTAGCTAGATTTATTTAAAACACACAACCAAAAATACTCATCCATTCTGTAGCATGCAGGAAGATGATAGCATCGCTTTAATCGAACGCCTATAATGTCACAGGTTGACGACCCTGTGGAATTCCCCGAGCAAACCTTTTTACGCACCTAGTCGCAGGTTTTGGTAACCAGGCTGATCAATAAAAATTCAGATCACATTCGCGCTGATGTGCGATGACGCTGTGTGTTTACTGCGCAATGAGCCATTGCGTAAAAGCGATCTTCGCGTCGCGCGAGCAGACCGTAAACTGGCCCGCCATTGCCATGGAGACGGGGAGGCTGCGGGGTTGCCAGAGAAACCAAGCCTCTTTTTCGACCTCACGCGTTCATCAAAAGCGTTTATAAATACAAGGACACCACTAATCCAACAGTTGGGTTAAAACCATTAACAGAAAATTAGTCATGTTTTAAAAGGGTTTTAAAATGTGGAATACAAATAACACAAACTCTCATGCTTGCAGGCCAGCACACATTTTTGAAGGAATAATATAATTATGGAATTTCTGTGGACGTGTGGAAAACACTAATACTTTGGTATTTTTATCCATCTTGTTCTGGCACATAGAAATGTATCCCCAGGTCAAAACAAACTACAACAACAACAACAACAAAAAAACGGTTTATTTTGAACTGCTGAAATAATCAATGTTTCTATTCCACAAAAAAATAAACAAAACAAACAAACAAACAAACAAACAATAAAAACATCAACAACTATGACCTTTGAAACCTTTGCAATAGTTTTTAGTGTAGATGTCCTTTATAAGTAAATTTCTTAAGGGTATATGTTCAAACACAGTTATAGTACATACTGTATTTTAAGTTACATTACTAAGATAAATTAAAACCATGGAAGTCAGAAGTTTGACAAATTTGTTACCTGCAGTCATTCATAATATCCCACAGAAACCTGCATGCACTAGAGTGGATTGCTATGGAATCAGTCAGTGGATATATAATTATCTGGGTTGACAGCACATGGGGACACTTAAGTGTCACATATTTTCAGGTTGATGAATTGATCCAGACACAGAGCCAAAGCAATAGATATTCCTAGCACAATTTAGAGAAGCTTTATTAATCATAAAGCAGCAGAGATGCTTTATATTCTGTTCTGACACCTGCTCTAATCTACCATGCTGAGTGGCTGGCTGCTGCTAGAGGAACTTAATTCCTGCTGTGGGTATGTAAGAAACACCTGAGGGTAAAATGCTGGACCTTAAGTCCATATTACTACAGAAAAGCACTGCCGAGAGCTCATTCATTAATTGTTCTTTTATGCCATTTACATTTGACAAAATAACCTGGAAACAAATTTTAGCCTTGGAAGTGACTCTATAAATATCAAACCATGATAAACACTTACACTGCAAAACCACATCAGAACTGATGTACATCTGACTGTGTAGCCCTTAAGGAAGGCTCCATCTGCTTCATAAACCTGCCACTTTGCATCAGCACCCTGCTTACTGAAATGTTTAGGAAATTTTCTGGGCCTGTCAGTTTTTCACATCACTAGACCCTGTCATCAGTGGAGGTGAAGTTGTATTACAAGTTCATGTCTGTCAGTAGCCTATGTCCTTAATTTGCCTATTCTCAAGCCCCAGTACATGTTCACAAATGACAGGCATTAAATTTTTGACAGAGCAAATACATCCCTCTTATTTAAATATTTGCCATTAGTTTTAGCCAAGTAACTTACAGCCAGTCAGCAAGGACCCTTATTATTTAGCATCATTTATTTACATCATATTAAATAATTACACAATATGGCATGTCCACAAGTTCAACAACTGGTGGCTTATTTAAGATAATCTTTTTTTTTTTAAACTAATCAGTGCTACAGAGAATTTCTTTTGAAGTTGAAGTCCATAATATCTGGAGCTGCTCTACAATGCCCCTATGGTTGCAGTTGTATTTATTATAAATTTCTAAGGTCATGTACAGTAACACAAAGGTGTCATTTAACTTTTACTTTGCCTTGATATTGCTTTGCAAATCTGCATGATGTTAATGACGTTACAGAGGCTGTTTTGGATTGTACCTGCAGAGAGAGAAAAGCTATTTCTCTATAAGTTCAAATCAAACTGAAACAACCTTCTAGCCAATTGTCTTAGAATACTACATGTTCCAGCATGACGATGCCCATGTGCACAAAATGAGCTCAATGAAGGCATGGTTTATCATGATTTGTGTGGAAGAACACAAATGTCCTGCACAGAGCCCTGACCTCAGCTCCACTGAACACCTTTAGTATGAATTGGAATGATGGACCACTAGACCTTCTCACTTGATATTAGTGCCTGACCTTTTGCACCAACGGTAAATATGCAAATCCATAGCCTCATTCGAAAATCTAGTGAAAAGCCTTCCCAGAGGAATGGAGGCTGTTATAACAGCAATGTGGACACAATATAAATTACCATAATTGTTTAAAATGGATAATTAATACTCAGATGTCCACATACCTTTGGCTATATAGTGTATATACCTTATAACATAAAGCTATTACACCTGTAAAGATCGACAATGAGCCATGATTATGCTCCATAAGGTAATTTATACTCTTTATTCACAACAGTTAGTTCTGATTTACATTTTTTTAGCAGCTGTCCAATTATATGCTTATATTTTGAATAACAAGGACATTTATTACTAATTGTCCATGTTTGCATTTTTCATGAACGCAACTACTGACTTAAATGTGGATAATCATAAGATGTAAGTGTAAAGGAAGAAAGGAAGACAATTCAGCCGATTCATTTAACAGGAACATACCAAACATTGTAAATTAGCTAGTCTGAAGGGCAGTGAGTGTGGTTTCTTTTGGATATATATTTTAGTTCAAAAATAAAATAAATTATTTGGACAGTGTGTGTCCAATATGTCAGTTACTCAATATTAAATTCTGTGTAAAAGCAATATTGGCCTATATCATTCTGTTATACTGATATAGGCACAGCTGTGATTTCCTTTGGCTTTAGGCCTACAGCAGTATAACAGCTCTCTTTGCACAAAGCTGCTTAAATAACGTGTGGTTGTTTAACATTTTTTATGGTGAGCTGCAGCTGTATGGGTTAATGTGGTGCTCTTTAAAGTCTGTCTTTGTGCTGAGTTAAACTTAATAGTATGTAGAATCAGTGCCTGCTTTTTTGTGAGAAAGTTACATTTTTTTTGCTATCTGTCAGAAATTCCAGTGGCTTATACATAAACTCTGACATGACCTACCTGGTGATGTGGGTGTCGTAATCTGAACAGCTCTCTATGTCTTCTGCTGGGAACAGTGATGTAAGCGGCCCTGGACTCAGTCTCTGCTCTCATTCTCAGAGAAGCTTGATGAGGCACAGCACAATTTACTAGGCCACATCCCTCATCTTAAAAGATCACCACCTGATATTCTCTTCATCTGTCCCTCTCAGCTTCCTTTTGTTCCTGCAGGCTCTACAATACTTAAGATATGTGGACTTCATTTAATGCCAAATGAGCCAGAAAACATGACTAATGTCTTCAGCCACATCTACAAGTTTTACAAAAGCTCTTTTATCCCAAATACATGTTACTAGCAGTGACAGCAGTTATGTTGACAACCCCATTTTTTGGATTAAATGATTATTTAAAGATCTTGAAATTCGTCACAAGCTTCCATTCACAAATATATCTTCAGCATTAATGTATCGAAAGAAAAAAAGGAAATGAATTGAAAGAAAGAAATGTCATCCATCGAGTTACTAATATTGCACTAACCTTAACTCTGATAAGCTAAAGATAATTCAGCTTTTCACAGTTTCTTTTTCTTTTTTTCATACAAAAATATACTTTTTAATCTGGATGTTTAATAGCATCTTCATTTCACAGATTTGTCCATGTGCTGAAGGCTTTTCCACAGAACAGAACAGTATGAACTGTTACTTTGAGAGGATTACAGGATATTCAGATAATCACGATAATGGATTTCACATGTGCATTTCAATACTCACCAATTAGTAGTAGTGAATATCTGTTTCTTAGTGATTGGTAACCTGATTAAATGACTGTTTCGATTTTAGAGAGCATTTGTTTACATAGTGTTAAGACATCATTATTTATATTGCCCAGTTTAAATGACATTAGAAGACAAAATCTCAGGGAACACGGGAACGAGCAATGAGGTGTCGATGGTGTATAATATCTCATGTCAGATGCAATCAGAGCAATCATGCATAGTGCTACCAATCTGGCCTTTTTTTTTCTTGTTTAAGCTGAAAAGAAGTATTTCACCACAACATTGTAGGTTGTAGACTATTCCATTGTTTTCCAACCTTTTGTTTTGAATTGGTTTAGCAGCCTTCAGTTGATAATGTGATCAAATTTTGTACAGAATTTGATGTAGGTCTACCATTAATTTGCAAACAATGATTAAGTAGAGAAAGACTATGGGACTAAGTTATGGGCAAATCAATGACAAGCCCATTAAATTATTTACCTATCGGCAAAAACATATGAATTATTTACACTTACAATTTATTTCTGATTGCATCAATTAATTTTAATCACTGCCTTTTAATTCAATACATCAATCCAAATATTTGGATTCTTACACTCCTATTTTACCAACATTACAAAGTAGTTGATCTTTTTGAACTTAAAATATATAACATATAGGTGACTGATATCAAATAGAGTAAAACCTAGAGGCTACATCAAAGTAATAGATTTTAAATTCAGCATAATTCTGGAAAAGCTTCATTCAGGTTTCCATGCATCTTCATGTTCATGTTTCATGTGCTTTCACTTGCAATATTAGGTGTCTAGCAGGTTTCTAGGAAACAAGGAGAAAACACTGCAGGTGAGATCTTCATTAAGTTAGTGCAGAATTAGAAATACAAAATACATTGAATTGCTCTAAATAAATAGCAAATCATCAGGAACATAAAAGTAATTGCATGTAAATGTTAATTCCATTAATACACATGCAGGTCAGAGAATAAACAATCATAAAGAATTCATAATAAAGCAGCTGTTTCACTGCTATTAAAATGTTGGAGTTCGTGGCATGGTACTGTATGTTAAGTTATCTCTGATTGTCATAGACTACATTTAGCCGATATAACATTTGTTACGTTTTTCCCAGTGCCTAAATAACTTCCTGCTCCAAATCTTTCTTGGTATTAAATGTGAAATTTACATCAGTTATGACATAGCAAGCTTGTTGCTTGTCATCTCTCTAGCAGTGATGATGCTGTGCCTATTGTTCCCTCCTGTAGGATGATGCTAGGATTGTATTTCTATAATTGCAGTGCCCACAGGGATTAGTATTACACAGCATAACTGGATTATAGTCTGTACAGCAAAACTACAGTATAATGACGCAAACTGTTTATGAAAGGCTGGTCAAGATGATAATTTAGTGTCCAATAAGCATGAAGATTGCATCATGAATAGGCTCATTGCCCTTTATTTCAGCTGTTGCCCTCCAGTATTTTCAGTGTGACTAAAGTTTAATTTCTTCTTACTGTTTGTACATACAGAACTAACTGCTAATATCTATGGAAATGAACCCAATAATTAAAATGATACTTCTACATACTTACATGCACTACATACCTATAGGAAACAGAATTCCTGATTGTAGTATAAAGTAAAATATTTTGCTATTTAAAATGGGTTGATCCATTACAATGGTCATGGTGTTCTGCACAATTTAGTATCCATGCAAACCAGACATTAAGGTAAAAGTAAAATAAAATTTAGATATATGTGACTGTAGAAATGACTTTTCAAAACAAATAAATCAAGTAGAAAAATTTGAAGGAATGATCACAGTCTTCCTCAATGAAGGTGCACATGAATCAAACCAAATACTGCAGTGCATTATGGGTATCCAAAAGCTAGGGTACATAATGTGTGCAGGATCACCTCTGGTGTATTATAGGCATATGTTCCACAAACAGTGCAGTATATACTGTAGGGAGAAGGGTGTATTTTGAAAAACTATGAAACTTGCCTTATAGGACATTAGAAGAATATGGCATGGTGGTGCAGTGAGTAACAGCTCTACGGCACATGCTTCGATCCTGAGCTTGGCTTAGTCTTGGTGGAGTTTCACATGTTCATTTTATGCCCATGTGGAGTTCCCCTGGGTTCTCCAGTTTCCTTTCCGTCTCCCAAAAACATGCAGATAAGTGAATTTGCAGCTCTAAATTGCTAGACTTGTGCGCTTCAGATCCACTGTGATCCTTCTAATGAATGAGGACAGTTTGAGGTTGAAAGGTTCCTTCAGTGTTGCTTAAACAGCTCCAGCCAATTTAACAGCTAGCATAGACTTTTTATTCTTAAATGACATACTGAACTAATGTACAGGACAGCAAATAACTCTTTAATTCCTCAGGCCATACTGTCTGCTACATAGATCTCTTTCACTCCTTCGGACTAGAGTTCAATAAAGTGATCAATAAATTACTCCTGTGCCTTAAAAGCCAATTCTCACTTTATTTGTGGTCTAAAGATTCACTGGAAATGTTCTTCCACCTGCAAAAAGGCTAAGCTGAGGTCACACAAGTAATTATGAGGAATCTAGAAATTTGTCAACCTTACGATTGCAGCAGTAGGTCATTGTGTGTGTGTGTGTGTGTGTGTGTGTGTGTGTGTGTGTGTGTGTGTGTGTGTGTGTGTGTGTGTGTGTGTGTGTGTGTGTGTGTGAGAGGAAATCTATAATACATTTTTTTGTGCTCCACAGAACACTGTGTTGCTATGCAGGAATTAATTTCCTGTTCTGAAAATGAACTAATTAAAGTTTTCTAAACTATGAAGATGATTAGCATAAAGTAACTAAGTCAGAAGATAAAGCACAACCAGTATTCATAAACAAAAGGCTGTGTTTGTTGGTCAGGAGAGTAGGTGAACATTGTGTGAAAGGCTGTTCAATGAAGGTGAAAGGAAGCTTAGATATTGTCTCCAGTTGTCTGCTTAGTCTAATGAGCAGAAGCCATGTTCGCCCCATATGATGCCCAGTGGAATTACCTGACATAAAATGGACCAGAATGTATTCCAGAAATTGATTTAATGTCTTGAATCCCATCAGTACTTATCCTGACACACCTGGATGAAGCAAAGCCTGTGTAAATTTATATTATAGTTCTTGTAACAGCTTCAAACAAGTGTCAGAGACATTTGCACCTCCATGCAGATCAATACTTACTGTCTATCTTTCTTTTCAGCCATCTAAGAGCAGCAAATATTTAGAGTATTATGCCCAGGTTATTGACCTCTGCCATCATTTACCAAGGTTGTGAGCTTAATGCCTTGACTAGGAATACTAATTAAAGCATAGGATTGGTCTTGCTTTGTCTACACTGGACGTTACTCAAAGGGTAAATTGCTCATAATCACATTGGTCTGTGACTCACTCACTTCAAATTGCTAATTTGTTTAATCCTGAAAAAATGCCTCTAGAAATCACCATTAAAAGCAGAAAGGTTCGGAGCACTAGCTGGATGGAAGCAACTAAGTAACCTTTTTTTAATCGAACCTTCTTTTTGTTGTGGTTTTTGTAATGTGTAATATTCGACTCCTGATATTTGTCACATATACTATGATTGTCAGTCCAAATTATTTACTTAATGTTACTACAAAACTAGTATGTAGTCGTGCATTTAGTGCAAGAACTGTCAAGAAATTGGTTTAGATATAGTTTTAATGATACAAAAACAGTTCACTGATTGCATCATTGATATAAGTGTTAATAATAAGAACATTAAAGCTTTCACATTCAGTATTTGACACTGGACATGTATAGATATTTCTGTACAAGAGTCCATGTGTTTCAATGCTATTGGTGTGTGCATGTGGCTCTCCACTGGAGCGTTAACTGTGATGAGACCATGTGTTTGTCAGCAGGGAATGAGGCATTGTGTGAGGAACGGTTACTATAAATAGTGGTCCAGCATCCAATTCTTTAAAGATGATTTCACATGGTCTACAGTGATACACATGACAGGTGCCGCAGTCCTCCAGTATTGTACTCAGGAGAGTAAATCATTTTCACAATGAGATGTAGCCAAGCAAGAATAAGCCATACATGATGACTTACATTGCCCCTATGGAGTTGCCCATATGGAGTTAAATCATACTCACCCTAGCTTGACCCTGAACACATGAGACATGAATGAAAAAACATTTTGTCTTATTGTATTTGCTACTGAAAATATTTCAATCTATTGGCTACGAGACACAGCTGAGTCACGTTTGCCTGGATTGATTGGTGCTAGTCATTAGATGGCGGTTTGCATATACATATTACAGTAATCAAGTAACATATAAATAATAAATAGAAAATCTGCAGTATTTGTGTGTATGTATGAGTTTGTAAGACCTTGAAAATATTATTAAAAATAGACTGCAAATTTTTAGTACTACCGCTTCAAAAATTAGCATTACTTTTCAAATACAGCAGTATATTTGAGAGTGCTATTTATTTATTTATTTATTTATTTATTTATTTATTTATTTATTTATTTATTTATTTATTTAAATAGTTTGAAATTGGGCTGGTTATTAAGCACTGGATTTTTTTGAGCATTTTGTGAAACAGACCTGGCAACAAATGGATCTTCTTTACTGTTACTTCTGTTACAACTTCAGACTTGAATGAACATTGAAATGAAGTTTTTCACAAAATATCATTTGTAAATTTTAACCTAAGAATTCCACTGGAATGCAATACCATCTTGGTGTCTGCACCAGACATTGTACAATCTGCCCTGACCCTCTGCGTTCTTATAAACACTTGATTTCAATTTATCTTTGAAAAGGAACAAAATTTGGTATTGCTGAAATTTCAGCCATAATTGCAGTTGTTTGCCAGATAAAATTAAGAAGAATCGTTTGTCTACTCTTCTGTGAAACTGCATCTTGCAGATGGTGTCAAATTTTAGAAGATAAAACACAGCTCGTACATGTAAAAATCCAAAACATGAAACAAAAAGCAATGACTGTGAATCAGCATCAAAAATATGTTTTGGCCACACTTTTTGCAATTTTATTTTCTTGTGATTATAAGATGCTTTCTTGTAAGCTTGGTGACAGTCACATACTAAAGAAAGCAGTCAAACATAGACTTCAAATACAAACTACTTACTGTAATACAGAAAACTGCACTGTAATAAGTTTCCCATATTTGAATTGAGTTTCCTGAGTTTTGTCAATAAGCTATGTTGTTATTAAAGCTTCTTCAGTATGGAAGCATGGCATTTAGTGTTGCTAAGAAATGATCAGTGGCAAAAAGGCAGTAAGCCAGACTTATTCATTTTTAAGTGTTGGATTTAATAGCTGATCTATTTGTGTGTGTGAGAGGGAAGTGATTTCCTGTACAGCTGTGGCTGGCCCTTAAAGAAGAACAGAAGTTTGGTGGTGTAATCATCAATGCTTTTGCTTTTCTGTAGTGTCTACTTTTCTTTTTTGCACTTTATATTCTTTTTCTTGTTTTATGTATGCTTGAGGAAAATGTTTCCATGGTGGCTTTAATGTTATGCTGTCTTTTGTTGTTATAGTGGCACCATGGTCACACAAAGCTGTTTACTAACCCCACGGGTTTTTATAATTGAGTTCTCACTGTGTGAATCCTCTCTGTTTGTGAGAAGAGCTCAGGTGGAAAGGATGCTTCTGCTTGGCCAATCTGAGGAACCGACCATCTTTCAGCGTGGTTGACATTCACGTAAAAAGCATCCCTTATTCTAGAGGGTAGGGTGGGGGTGAGGAGTGGAAGGGGGATGTAAATATTTAAAGGCTTGTAGCTGGCATGGGGTACACACATGCACATTTGTAGGATTCATAAATTCATAAAGGTCCATGAATTATTTATTTATTTATTTATTTATTTATTTATTTATTTATTTATTTATTTATTTATTTATTACCTCTTAAGTAATATTCAATAAACATCTGAATATCCTATCTGAACTGGTTGTAGTGTAGTTGTGCTGACATTATATATTTAATTCCAAAGCTAATGTATGTATGCTACAGAGATTTTGACTTAGGAATGTGTCCTAATGAACATTTTTGAATTGTAATCTTTTTGAAATATAATCTAATTCTGTTTTGTTTATGATTAACTAATTGGAAAGTAAAATACTGCTTTGTGGTGAACTGACATTTCATACTGTATGCTCATTTACTGATCAGTTGAGGGTTAAAAGCATTGCTTGGTGAACTGATATATTTCTGAAGATTTGAACTGAAAACTTTTACGTTCATTAGTTCAAAGCCTTAAACCATAAGCCAGCACTATAATATTATACTGTATGTATCTTAACTTGTAAAGCAAAATGTTTGCATGTATGGCAAGCAAGTCACATGCACAGACTGTTATATTTTGAATTAAGACAGTGATATAAAAACATCACATATAAATAGTGCTAAGAACAGAGAAAAAGTGTGGCTCTTTAAGCCTACACGTTTTGATGTGCCTGCTGGTCTGGAGGCCAGTAGGAGCTGTTTATGGTTTAATGACTGATGGTTTTCTTTATGGTGTGGGTGTCCTTTCTTTGAGCTTCACACTGTGGTCCAGCACATGTCTCTGCTGGAGATCCTCATTAATGCACACCAGCCCCCAGTCTGTGCACCCACATGTACACACTTTCATCCACAAATACCGATCTTCGAGAAAATTTCTATTCTTATCCTCACTATTCCAAGTGTATTGCTTCATAGCATGGTGCACTCACACTCTGATACACACACATATATATATATATATATATATATATATATATATATATATATATATATATATATATATATATATATATATACATATATATATACATATACATATATATGTGTATATATATATATATATATGTATATATATATATATATATATATATATATATATATATATATATATATATATATATATATATATATATATATACTGTGTATAATGGGTAGGCTCCAGGCCACCTGCAATCCTGTGTAAGACAAGCAGTTCAGAAAATAGATTCATATAAATGCTTATCCAGGGTCTAACAGTACAATTGCATTTCCACTTCAATAGATATGAAAAATAGAATTAAACTTACATGTTGCTTTAACATAAACTATTGTACGTTTTCACTATTTCACAGCTGAATGCAAAGCAGAGGACCGTTATCACCACAGAGGTTATTTTTTACAACAACAGCAAGTCTTAGTAGTTGCAAAGTTAGTTTCTGTTATCACTTACCATTCAACAGCTATAAATGCTATAAACCTCCTCTCTAGCTTCTTTTCTTAAAACACAAATATTTGTCATGTTACTTGTCATGGAACTTTGGGTTTTGAGAGATGTAAAGTATAAAGTATCACACTGGTAGGCACAGGCAAGAGTAAAATAGTTTTCACAATTTATTGTGCTCAGCTGCACAGCAGGACCAACACTCCACATATAGCATGAAAGATGAAGGGCCCTGATTATTGATTACATCAAGATTTTATAGACAGAACTCAAGTAAAGAAGATATGTAAAAGCAAAACATCATCAAAATATGGCTCAAAATCGCCACATGCTCATCTCCTGATCAAGCTGATCTGGATCGGGTCAAGGTCTGCTAGAAGATTTACTATACGTTGTTTATGCCTAATTCCTGACAACTCGTCTCCAGTCCCTACTGCCCTTGTCATAATCTTAAGAAAACAACCGATGACAATGTCAGTCTCTGGTCACAAAAGGTACAAGGTAAAAGCATAGAAGGGCAAGGCCTTATAAACATCTTTAGAGTAGAAATTTCCACCACATACTACAAAATTGTGAAGCCTTCTGACCTAAAGAAATTACACTGTCACAGATTATTATTGGTAATAATATAAACATCTCCCTACAGATTTTCCTTTTTTTAACCATATCAACCATTATAGTTTGTCAATGTGCAAGCTGTTACTAAAGAAGTTACAGTTTATTAAAATCAGTCCATTGGTTATTGAGTAGAACTTTTTAAAATCACAGACTTGAATAAACAACTATAACTGTTTAAATCCAGTTATTATAAAATACTTCATATCTGTTGCCCACTTTAGCCAATAGGACCTCCTCACAAGACAAACACATACATACTGTATATATTTCAATAACATTCTGCTTTGTAAGCCATTCTTGGGTGTAAGAATATAATGAGCTGCTGATATAAAGACATATAATAATAATAATTATTTTCCATCCCTGTTCTATGCATACTCTGAGGACAGATGGCCCTTCTGCTCCCCTGCAGCTCTTTCTGCTTCTTGGCTTTGTGTTCATCCTGCCCTGGCACACATTAATTCAAGCTCTTCTCTCATTTCTGAGCTTCCTAACTTCATACATTCCCACACAACACTGCTCCAGATGGCCTGACCCACAGTCACAGGCTCCTGCCACTAATGCTAACCTAACATATGAACTAGACTAATAAATATGAATTAATAAATTATTCCTGTAATTTACATCAGAAGGCTACTGGCTACACAAATGATCAGTACAATTTCTCACACTTTATGCATCTCAGGTATATACTGACATGGGAGAGATCTTCAGATACAAGCATAAAAAATGGAAGGGTAGTGAATTGTATCTCCCAGCACTACCCTGAACACAGTATTTCTGTAGTGTAGCGTTAAGACGCTGTCAGTAAGGTAGCTGCCGCAATCTGGTATAAAGAGAAACACTACTGATAAATCTTAAGATACAGCTTTGATAACTATAGAAATAGCTATCATAGGGAGTTAGTGTAGCCTCTTGTCTGACACAAACTAGTTTCTGCATATTTTATCCAGTCAGTGCTTGGGACTGACAACCTTATACTGTATATCTGGAGTGATTCTCAAATTGATTTGTTATGCTACATTACAGCGAACAAAAAGCAGTGGAAATAGGTACAGTCTAAATGGATAAATATAGTCACATCCCTTCTCCTTATCACCTTGTTTAAGGCCTCAAACCACAGTGACAACCTTAGTATTGTATGTTATACATTGCCTTTGGAGACTAGCAGGTTAGAGGAAGTCAAGAAAAAGTCTTTCTTTTCATGTACACAAATAAGTGTAATTGTAACCCAAGGTCATACACTTTTCAAACAGCTGCAACACATTGCAGTTCATCTAATATTGTATATGTAAATGTATTTCATGATGAATTTACTATGTGGTTATGAGGTAAATAATTTCAGTTTCTAAAATCTAAAGCTAACATTGTCTTCCCATTTGTAATAAATTCATGTTTTTTTCCCGAGTATAACGTTATTATATAAACTATTAAGGCCCACATACATTTATCTACTGAAATGGGACAGTCATGTGAACATTCTTGAATTAATTAACCCATTCATAGTGTAAAATATTGTTACCTTTATTTATATTATTATTTCATGTCAACATTGAGTTATACAAGTAACCAAAGACTATACTGTACAGAGATTCAGAAATGAAAATTTTTTTTAAGAAGAAGTATTTTCTATCATCTGCCTCTACTATCAAATACTCTTTGATCCAGCTGTGACACACATGTTGATTTGGGAAGAGTGTATATATAGTGAGGCAATATGGACACACTCACCGAGACAGGAGGTTCATGATTTATTCAGATGCCGAAGCACTGGGCTGCAATGAGTGAGGAAAGCTTGTGTTCCCAGGCTGCACATGAATTGATGACTACGACTCATTCTTGCTTCACTGACTAGAGCTACAGTAGATGAAACCTCAAGCTTATATACAACAACAAACTACAGGACAGTGCAAGTGAGAGGAGGAGCAGGATTAGTGGCATTCAGCTCATTGCTTTGTCTCTCATTAACATCTTTCTCTATTAACTGTCTTCTGTCTCTCTTTGTCTTGCTACAGTGTGTTTGTGAACGCTGCATTGAGAATGGACCAGATGTGATTGTTTGTCCAAAATTTGTGCCATGAGACCAGCTCTTGAGCACGTACTGAAAATCAGTTCAGCTAGGAACCAGCTAAGTTTAAAATATGCATAGCATCAAAAAGAAAAAAGTTAATTCCTCATGGATCGTTCATTATTGCTTTCCACAGTAATGAACAAGGGACAACTTGCGCTCATGTTCCTGTAATTGCACCTGATCACTGGCACATACTACGATTGGTTCGCCAAATGGGTAATTGTCCTCACAGCAGCCTTGATCAAGTGTCTGCTGTCTGTTTAATCACAGTGACCAAAGGAAACATGGCTCCTAGTATCAGTGCTTTAGTCCATATTGCTCCGTGATGCTTAATTACGCCCCCCATTATCTCTACAAAATAAGTATGTGCCTTAAATTCAAATAAGATGCAATTACAGCAGTGCTGTCTTAATGTTCTAAATTTGGTGGCAAACTTATTAAAGACTGCATTGTCATTAATTATGTTTTTATAAAACACCATCTCAGTTTGTTTATTAAAGGAGGTTCAGTAGGCGAACTGAATGCAGTCCTGTTGATGTCCTGACTCAGGTCATGCTCACCTACAGGCCTGGGCTCTATGCCTTTCTAGATCTGTTTGAAAGAGAGTCACCTCCAGCAGCACCTTTTATGTTCTACTGGAAGGGTGTGAGTTCAATTCAATTCAATTCAAGTTTATTTGTATAGCGCTTTTTACAATGGACATTGTCTCAAAGCAGCTTTACAGAACATAAACATAGAACAAATGGTTAATATAAACAATAATATAAAGATTAATAGAATACAAAATTCAAGAGTAATATTAGATATATTTAAATTTGTATGTATGAGCAAGTCTGAGGTGACTCAGGCAGCAGTGCAAGGAAAAACTCCCTTAGATGGTAAGGAAGAAACCTTGAGAGGAACCAGACTCAAAGGGGAACCTCATCCTCATATGGGTGACACTGGAGGGTGTTATAAATATACAGTCTGACAATTTGTATTGATGTAAAATATCACATGCAGTTCACATCTCCTCTATAGTATCACAGAGTCCAGCTGGAGCTGGTAGATCTGTAGATGCCTCAGGACTCACAGAGTCAGCCTCATCTCAGTGGAGGTCCAAAATCTTCATTGCACAGAAGACGATTGGAGCTGGTACAATTTCTGGATGCCTCGGGATGGGTAGAAAGAGAGAAGCAGTGGAGAGGGATTATCATATCTGCTGTTCATAATATTTGCAAGTCTGATGTAATAGTGCACAATATTATGGGATGTATTATGTGTACTGTATGCCTGACTAAAGAGCTAAGTTTTTAATCTACATTTAAACTGGGAAAGTGTGTTTGAGCACCGAACACTGTCAGGAAGACTATTCCAAAGTTTGGGAGCTAAATAAGAAAATGCTCTACCACCTTTAGTAGACTTAGATATTCTGGGAACTACCAGGAGCCCTGAGTTCTTTGATCTCAGGGAGCATGAAGGATTGTAACATGCTAGAAGACTAGTTACTGTAGATACATTGGACATGAACCATTAAGAGCTTTGTACATAAGTAGCAGCAGTTTGTAATGAATTCTAAACTTAACAGGTACCCAGTGTAGAGATGATAAAATTGGGGGTTATATGATCATACTTTCTTGTCCTAGTGAGAACTCTGGCAGCTGCATTTTGGACTAACTGTAGCCTATTTATTAAAGATGCAGGACAACCACCTAGTAATGCATTACAATAGTCCAGTCTAGAGGTCATGAATGCATGAACTAGCTTCTCAGCATTAGATGCAGACAGGATGTTTCTCAGCTTGGCAATGTTTCTAAGGTGGAAGAAGGCTGTTTTTGTAATATGGGTGATATGATTTTCAAAAGACAAGTTGCTGTCTAATAGAACACCCAGGTCTTTCACTGTCGAGCTACTAGTAACAGTACATCCCTCTAAATGGAAGTTGAATTGTGAGAGTTTCTGTGTACTGGTTTTTGGACCGATAAGTAGTATCTCTGTCTTATCGGAGTTTAACAACAGAAAATCACAGCTCATCCAATTTTTAATCTCTCTAAGGCACTGAGTTAATTTGGGCAATTTAGCTATTTCATCTGGTTTTGATGAGATATATAACTGTGTATTGTCAGCATAACAGTAATGGAAGCATGTGTATCAAGAAAAGCAGAGGTCCTAGGACTGATCCTTGAGGGACCCTATAGTTAAATGGCAATAAACTGGAGGATTCACTATTTAATTCTACAAAATGGTATTGAACAGACAGGTGGGATCTAAACTGACTTAAAGCTTGTCCATGAATACCTGTGTAATTTTGTAAGCAATCCAGGAGAATGTTGTGATCTATAGTGTCGAATGCAGCACTAAGGTCAAGTAGAACTAATAGGGAGATACAGTCTTGGTCCGAAGCTAGGAACAAGTCACTTTCACAAGTGCAGATTCTGATTCTGATGATGGGTCCTGAAACCTGACAGAAACTCTTCAAATATAATGTTCTACTGTAAGAAGGAGCTCAGTTGACCTTTCCTAGTATTATAGACATAAACAAAAGATGTGATGGTCTGTAATTTCTTAGTTCATTAGGATCTAAATTCTGTTTCTTAATGAGTGGCCTAATAACTGCCAACTTGAAAGATTTAGGGACGTAACCTAAAGATAGTGAGGACTTAATAATATTAAGATGAGGCTTGCCAGCTTTATTTAACACTTCTTTCAGTAATTAGCTGGAATGGGATCTAGTGAACAGGTTGTTGGTTTAGCTGTAGTAATAAGCTTATCTAACTCTTCCTGTCCTGTACAAGTAAAGCACTGTAGTTGTGAGTGTAGAGCTTTAGGTGAGACTGGGTCACAAGGTGCTCTCATAGGATGAACATCAACTGTTTTGTTCCTGATGTTTTCAGTTTTATCAGTGAAGAATCTCATAAAGTCCTCACCAATGGACTGTGATGGAAAAGTGAAAGTGAACGTGAATGGTAAAGTCTCCTACAATTAATGCTTTATCAAAATGAACCAATAGGTTTGAAAGAAAATCTGCAAATTCTCTAAGAAAATCAGTGTAGGGCCCTGGGGGTCTGTACACAGTTGCTAGAGCAAGAGACATCAGGGATTTTTTCGTGCGCATGTGCGAGAGTGCAACATTAAGAACAAGTACTAAATCTATACCATGTTCTCTGAGTAACAGTAAGTAAATCACTAAAGATAGTGGCAACAAAACACACTGAGTGTGTGAATAAAGTATTGATTAATTTTCTATAACAACACAGCTCTATGGCTGCGAGGCAAATCAAAGGTTAATATTAATGCATTTATTCTAACATGATAGTGTTTCTGTTGTAACCAGTAACATGCTGGTTTGTATTTCCTAAAATAATGTGCTTTTATTTAACATAGAAAAACATTTAATCATTCATATGGTGAACTTATCTGTAATGATACATTTACATTATTATTGTGTGTTTTGATTGTTTTTTTAGTACCTTCTGGAGAAATAAAACTTAAGAGGCTTTTGAAGGAAGAAAAGCTTCTAGCTGTTTTAATGTAAATGGTTACCATAATAAAAGGGTTTGTACAAATTTGTTTGTAACTATAAACTGCTAAGTAGTTTAAAACTACTTATAAGAGTTAAAACTCTTATGTGTTGGGACTATTCATCTGTGGTATAAAATTATTTGTGAGAGAAGAAATATCACAAATGTGACAAACTTCATTTGTAGTACGAATGCATTGTGTTTACACAACAGAGTCAAGTGTCATCACAATTGTAATGCAGACCCAGCAACAGAGACTTTTAATTATATAGGTTTGGCTCTTTTCTAATTTGACATTTCAGCAGCTTAGCAAAACACATTATTAACACTAAAATAGGTTCAAACACTACTATTAATTTGTGTCCAGGAAGTGATTCAGGATTAATAAGACATTCATCCACTGTAGAAAGACATAACTAAATACACATACTGTTGGTGACACACTGTACAGCTGACAACAGGCCCATCAAGTACAATATAAATGTTGGTCTTTTGTCTTCACATAAATAAAATGCAGAGTAACATTCACATTACTACAGTAACTCTATAACTGCTATAAATCCCTACCAAAATTGTGTAGGAAATGCAACACAATGCAACCTACTGTATATAAAACTTTCCGAGGTTACTCTCGGGATGAAGTGGAAATTCAAAGGAAACATGTATACAGATACTTTACCAGGAATAAATATTGGATTAGTAACCTCATTGTACTGTACCACAATATTTTGTTGTTGTTTTTTATTTATTTAGCCATATTTATATAGAATATGTCTGAAACACCAGTCTGTAAAAGCTGTCCACAAAGAAGCATGTCAATAAAAAGTACTAGGTTGTATGGCCAAAAAGTCCAGCAGTAATATCAGCAGCAATTTGTTGTTATGTCACATTGTATTGTGTGGATTATGTGGATACGTGATTTTCTAACATAATAGTATTCTATATGTAACTGTTATGGGTCAAAGTCTGTCTTAAGAAAAATTACAGCTTGTGTATTGGATTAAACATCATACTGTCAACAAGTAAAAGGGGGAAAAATGCAAACTAGTAAAAAACTAGATTCACTCAGCTGGTGGTAACTGTGAGTGACAATGTAGTAGTTTAACTTTAAATACTGATATTATCGATTACACTTTCACCAATGCTTGCTTTGAAATAATGATCAATAACTTCTCATATTGCTCAGTCACCTCTAGTAGAGAGGTGAGCAACATTTCAATGCAGAACCTAAATGTTTATTTTTAGCTCTGTCCTCAATGAAGAGGGTTTGGGGGCACAGTGGGCAACACCATCCACTTTTAATGCTTCTTTTCTCTCATACACACTTACCTTGCCTTTAGCTACAATAAACCTTCTGTGTGAATACACACATGAACTAAGCTCACTGCCAAAACATATAGATAAAAAGCAATATTGCTTAAATAGTAAACCGATGGTGTGAATTTAGCCTGAGTGCCATCCATATTATTCAGAATACATTTACTGCTTATAGTGTGCAGTGTATGAGATTTTTGCAAATCAGTCTTAGTTGTATTGCACACAATGTACACCTGTGTAAGAACTGATGCTTGTTGATTTTGCAGGCTGATTTGTGTCTGAGGGCGTGTGAGACGGTTGCTAAAAAAGGAGTCAGCTGCCGTTCTCAACATCTGCAGTCCGCCCATGGAAATGCAGACTTACACAAACTCCATACCACTGTGACATTTAACAGAATGAACAGTATTGTTTGATGCCAAGTGGATGTTAAACCTGCACCATTCATTGATTACTGATGATTGACAATCATTTCTCATCTTCTACTACAGGTTGCACTCAGCTAACAGATGGCATGCACATACCTGTACATTCTTCTACTCTGTACTGTAATTGGCAATAGGTTTACATAAAAAAGCTGGCAGAAAGCCAATAGACACAGAGAAATCCAGTGTCCAATATCCTGTCAGGTTTTCTAGGTGTTCCTAGAACACTTAAACATAACAGTTGTGAACATTTCAAAAAATTCCTACAATGTTATCAATGTTTTCTTAATGTATTGTCTAACCTGTCAATTGGTTTATTAAATAACCTATTATTATAGATACATTTTTCAATGTATGTTTTCAGTAAATTTCTATTACATTACAACCTTACAACATTAGCAGGGTTAGAAGGGTTGAGTTTACATGTTCTCCCTGAGCTTCAGAGATTTCAGAAAGATACTCCGGTTTCACTCACCAGTGCAAAGACATGCATTGCAGGCTGATTGGCATCTCTAAATTGTCCGTAGTATGCAAGTGTATTTATGTGTTTCCTGTCATCTACCCATGGAATAGTCTCCAGGTTCCCCATGACCATTATATTAAGTGACACAAGAAATTGGAGGGATTCATCAATAACAAATACTTTGTTATTATAGTTATTATTATAATACTCTGTTAGCTACAGAGGGACTACATTATTGGAGTAGTATGCATTATGGAGTGTAGCCAAATAAACTAGCCACCTATTATTTTTGCACAATTGTCAGCTGGTTTAAATGATCTGAGTGCAGTTTATTAGCTGTTTTGCTGCCTAAATACACATCATCTACTGGAGATAAACAAAGCTGGGGATATCTGGCACAGCTGAGTAGATGCTAGAAAAACAAAATGCACTAAGTGTTCTTTCTTTAGTTTGATGTTTATTTGCTCATTGTTCTTGCCATTATCATTTGCTTTTCTCACTATTTGTTTCAGAACCAATGAGTTGCTAGGCTGAATAGCTGTGAGGACAGGGGTTTGTTGCAAAATGGAGTAGAAAATGAACCATCTGGAGAGTGAGACACCTCCCTGTCAGATGCCTATTGGCCAAATATGTTTGATTTATTCAGTATGTATAAAAGTATATATTGTGATAATGTATTGGCTGCCTTCTATCTAGGGTTACTTCTCCTCTAGATCAACACGTTCCTTTTGGTCTCCTGGTTTTTACAATTTTATAGCTAGACTATGTAAAGGCTCAGCTCTTATCCTGCACCTGAACTGCATCCTTCCCAGAATTCATGGTCCCTAATTAATGGTTTCATTCATGGACAGTCTACACATAACCTGCACATTAGCTTCATGTTGTGTCTCTGTGCCTGGATCATTTCACAGGCAGTCTAAAAGCTTTTGTCTCATACTGCCTCTAATGCTGATTCGAGCACTACAATCACAAGGCATAAGATGGCAAACAGTCAGCTTGATGTGTCAGAGCCCTTAGACAGAAGTCCCTATTGTCTCCTTTTATTCTGTTATGTTGTAATTGTTTACATTTATTGTCTTTCTGACAAAATAGTTTGTTACACTCATATAAGGATGGCCATTACTGTTTCTGAAGACATGTTTAGATGCTGTGATCTGAGAGTATAGATGTGGTACCTTTAGAGTTACCATTAAAGTGTCTTGTTAGTTTATGAGGCAACAAATGCAGATAAATATATAAATATATGTACAACAAATAATTAAAGCTATGTGCATGAGAATATGTGCTAGTTGTATATAAATTAAATATAATTTTTACTGATCAAAAACTTTACATTGTTTGAGGGAAAATCGATGTCTTTATCAGAGGAGTTAGACATTGGACTTTTTGATCTGTTCAGTAAATACTTAATTTGACTAGCTATATTACATTATAAAATTTAATTTTGTATTAGAAGAACATAAGATTATATGATGGCCACAACACTATTCAGTGTGCTTTTCTTCTGTTTTTTTTTTCTAGTTCTTCTTTATCTTCCTACTCAGCTGTTGGCCTTAAATTTAATTCTCTATGCGTTAACAAAGACAGTCTGCTTTGTTTGAGATAGCTCTTAACTGCACACTCTTGAACCCACTAAAATAATTAACTGAACAGTTGAATAGTTGGGCTCAAATCTTATCTGGATTACCAATATTGATGCAGAGGAATAGACTATACTTACCAGCAGATTAAAGCAGGTCAAACTCACTTTTTAGGCAGGCTCTGTACTTTCTTTACTAGTGTAAACTTTTATGTAGAATTCTACATTTTTACTTTAGTGCTTAAAGCAAATAAAACAAATAGAAGAAAAAAGATCACTTTATTATTAACGTTGTAACAGCTTTCATGTCACTTTTTATACACCCTCAGTAAATTACACTAAATGAAAGAGTGTAATCACTGGCATCGAAAATATTATCCAGTAAAGGTCCATAAATAGTCAAATTTATCTGATTAAATATGCTCATGTCCAAGATTGTTCCACTATAATTAGAGATACTTACCTATACCATTAGTGTTACAGTGGAACAATATGTGTTCATTTGTGCATTGGAAAATGTCAGGCATTAAACATGCATAAAGCGTTGCTCCCTGATATGCTAGTACATCAATGCTCAAGTGTATGATTGAACCTAACACCTATAGGCCTATGGCTCATGAGTCAACTCATGAGATTTAGTCATCATGCTGGACTTTGTGCAAATGTCTCTCGCACTTGTCTGTAATTACTTAACCTCTAAAAAAAAGGTTTATGATCAGCAAACGTAACTGCTCTCAGCCTCCTTGTAAGTAACTAAAGGTCAATGATATGTCTGGAACCACTCATCTGTCTTGTTGAAGTTACAGTCGCCCAGATTTATTTATCATCTAGACAGGACCCAAGTACATTCTTAGTCATACAGACATGTCTTGATGTCTTAGCATGATGGTATGGTATGAATACTGTAGCTCTGAGGGAGATTTGGCAGTGCTTTCCAGTGTTGTTTTGCCTGCTGCTAATGAATGATAAAAACTGGCTTGCTTAAAGCTTAATATGAGGGTGATGTGCACAATGAACCTGTACTCACTCTGCAGATCACTCTCTTTTATGGCCTGTTCCTGTGACCCAGGAACTCTGTTCTCTGTCTCTCTTTCTCTGTCTCTCTGTCTCTGTCTCTGTCTCTCTCTCTCTCTCTCTCTCTCTCTCTCTCTCTCTCTCTCTCTCTCTCTCTCTCTCTCTCTCTCTCTCTCTCTATCTCTCTCTCTCTCTCTGTGTGTGTGTGTGTGTGTGTGTGTGTGTGTGTGTGTGTGTGTGCATGTGAGAGTGTTCACTAGCACACAGATAGATGTACAGGACAAGGATTGAATAAAGCAAAGTATGCACAGATACATAATTCTAATATCACATCTGTCCTGGTTTCTGTAAACAACAATGTATATCCTATCCTAACCATGATTAGTTTGTCATTTTATATTAAGTACATACCCTCCAGAAATATGTACATTTTGGTCTTAACCATTCTTATATTGAGTTTGATGTTTATCTTGTTAAAGACTCTATCAATCCTGGCAAAGGCAACTCTGTTTAACGTTCCAGAATTGATTGGGCTGTTCCTAAAACAAGAAGTAAACATTGCACACAATAATTCAAATATTCCCCTTAGGTGAAATGTTCCACTTAATGTTTATTTCTTGTTTTACGAAAAGCCCAATACATTCTGGAGGCCCTCCTTTTAAACATGACTTGTAATTCACCCTAAAACAGTAATCAGGTATAGAAGAGATTTGCCCTCCTACCCCCTCTTTCTGTCCCCTGTTCCATTTTCAAGTTCTTTCAATCTCTATCTACTGCTCTCTTTAACCTACATGTCTGACTAAACCTAAATCCCTGCTTTATCAGATTATTTCTTGCTCATTTGCTTTCTATCTTTGTCTTTGCTTCCTTCTCTTTCTGTCTCTATACAGTATATCTCTCTGTTCAGTTTATGTCCCCTGTGCAGTGCGATGCCTGAGGCAGTCTCGCTGCAGAGGTCGTCTGCAAGCCCTTTCATTCATGTATTTATTTATCTTGGCTGTAACTATACATCTCCAGCAGTATATGCCCTTGTCCCAGTACAAGGCCTTTGCTAGATTATAAAATTATCTCTGGATTTATTGCAGAGGTCTCTGGCAGTTCGATGTGGCCCACGTTCAGATTGCAGTGTAAGACTTGAGTTCCTGTTGAGGCTTATTTTTCAGCAAGGATATTGTAAATATAAAGAAAAGAAAGCTAAACCCCAAATTCTGAAAATACGTCAATTAAAGATCAGCAAATTCTCAATTATACAAATATTGTCAAATAACTATACATTATACATCAGTGGTGTCATTTCAGTACTGCTTTTCTATTGCTCTAGAGCATAGAACTGCAACACTTTGTGATTTTGTGAAGTATTTCTTTACAGAGTAATCGTCTCATGCAGAGGTTGGCCTAATTCCCTAAACAGTTGTTTGTCTTGATAATGTGTAGTTTTGCTGTCTTGTTTGGTGCAAACAGTAATCTAGTCTAATCTTCCTTTGTATATGTATGTGCATGCCTATCTCTGTTTAGGGTCTTTTTTATAAATGACTTTGCGTCCATAGAGCTGACATTTAATAAATCTGATGAAGTCTTCACCCATGTCTGGCACACAATTTCTTTACCTCTGACAAACAATTTACTGCCTCTATGACCCTCCTGCACCAAACATCACTGAAAAGCTTCTCCTCAGCCTGTTGAGCTCTGATAAGCCATTATTAACACTATTAAACAAAAGGTGTGAATAAACAAATAGTTTCTCAGCCAGACTTAAAGACAGGGACTGTGAGTCCTGAACACTAATTGAGCTCAGACTCAGTAAGTATGTAAACTAAACCTTCACTGTGTATTTTCATTCTTTATAGTCACAAGAGACAAGAGATGGATGAAGTGTCGATTCAGAACAAATTGTAACAGAAAACTCAGTCATAATGATATGTGTTTCAAATTTGAATTAAAATTATTTTGTTAAAATGTAACTCATGTATTTTAACAGTTTGATTTGAAGCAAGTGGATGGAAAATTTTACATATAGTTGCATCACAGATTTTGGCTCTCTACTGCCCAGAACTGGGATACTGGAGTTTTGGGTGAAATTAAAGACTGAATTCAGCATGTTTTAATCATACTGCTGCAAACTTAGTTCTCCTTATGGAACCATTTCCTTATTTTGCTTAACTAACAGAAAGAGAACACTTTGTTAGGCTTAAGCTTCATCATGTTTCTACTAATTTCTCATTTAGATAGTTATATATAAATTTAGCTATAGATGTTGATATGCTCTTTAAAATAGCCTGACCACCTTCTATGTGTATTACACACATACATCCGGGTTAACAGACATGAGGCTTAGGTCCCACTGGGCCTCTCTGTGAATACTTTACTTTTGTAAAGCATCTCTTTTAATGAATGGACTATAAGCTTTTTATCACCTTCTGCAGTCAGCCAGAAAGTGGCGATGTAGTAATTAACATTGGATTGATATGTTTGGTTTCAACTAAATGGTTATTGATCCTTGCAACACTGTGTTGTAGACTGGCATCATGTGCTTGTTTGAAGTCCTCTTGTGCCAAATGTGATGATTGGTATATAAAACAACAAAAGTCCTCAGTGACCTGCTCTTTCTGGCTGGAGTGAAAGATATGACAGTGAAACAGAGGTAACATACATCAGTGAAACATACATCAATACATGTTTATTATTATTATTATTATTATTATTATTATTATTATTATTATTATTATTATTATTATTATAAAAATAAAATTTGTATGGCATGACGATGCATACAAAGTTTTACCGTCCTCTATATTTTAGAGTCTGTTTCTAAGTTTATTTCTTGGCACTAGTGATTGGTGCTGGATTGTTCTAGAGAGATGTGGGCAGGGCAGGTCCACTGGCGTCCCTTACCACTTTCACACAATGATCAGAAGTGCTGCCTTTAGCCCTGCCTGCAGGAGTTCTCCTTCTCCCTCTTCTTTTACCTCTCTCTCTCCCCCTAGCTATCGCCATCTTTCTCTCTCTCTCTCTCTCTCTCTCTCTCTCTCTCTCTCTCTCTCTCTCTCTCTGTCTGTCTCTCCTGTCTCTCTCTCTCCCTGGTTGCTTCTAGCTCTTTCTCCCTCCTTCTAGCTCTCTCTATATTTCTCTGTCTTTCCCCTTCTACCCCCCCCCTCTCTCACACACAAATACACACACCCTGCATCTTGTCTCACTGAATTAAGTAACGTAAACAGTCTGTGTCTTATTCTATTTTGAGTATGAATGTGATCTGTGCAATGTTAAGAGAGAACGTTTAATATCAGAACACTTGGCATGTGCACTGAGTTTCTGCTTCCAAACTATGAAAACCGAGTGTGTGTTGACCTTCTCGAGTCTCTGTTTCACTTGTACGTGTCTAGCTATCAGTTCCATTGGTGATGCTTACCAAGATATCGACTGCATCATAAAGGCTTGGAACTGACTTATTCTGAATAAGATAGAAATATAAAAGTTAGAGGTAACAAAACAGTCTGAGCATAAATATCAGATGACTGTAATAACACTCATTGATGCTTGTAGATTAGCTTTATAATGGAATTATCACAAGTTAATTTTGTCATCTGGAATATTACTTGATATTCTGTTTGTTCAGAAAAATCTTCTGAGAGGATAAGTGAACATATACAACTATGTTGTTGTTGGGATAAGTGCAAATCTATTCTGAGTATTACAGTATATCAAATAATCTTTATCATTTTCAATATTTCAAATTTGTGTGAGAGAGAGAGAGATGTTTTTTATTATGCCTTTCTAGTGGCTTATCGTTTCGTGCTAACACAATCTACAGTATGGTGTCTGTGAAGTTGATTACAGCAATCTGAGTCAACAGCATTGTTAGTGTTAACTTTGGCTAAGGAGATCTCTTGACCTCTTCTGTCTCAGGATCTGTTGCACCCTGTATGTTCTTTGTGTATCCTTCGCTCCAGGTTCTGTTGGTGAGCTCTCATTCTGCCTGTCCCTGCCTTTCTGCTGCTGCTGTTATAAATGTTATATGTGAACCTCTTGCAAACACAGTGCAATGTCTTTCTCAATGTTTGCATTTGAAATTCACATTAAGCATATTTTTGTGACTATTCAGAGACACACAAATGTGTTGCAAATAAGACACGGTTCACTGCCGAGTTTGTGCAGCTGAGTGGAATCATTCCCATGGGCCTGGTGAACTTCTTGAAGTGGGCCAGCTCCTTCAGAATCACCTCCTTTTGAATGAATGGGGCACATTAGAAATGAAAACTCACATTGCAGTATGCAGACATGTATCAGGGTTCCTTTCACCCATATTCCAGTAGGGATCAGTTCATTGACAAGGCATTTGGGAGTCAGAGTAAATGTATTCACAGCTGACATGCTCTATCACTGCTAACAGTACCTCCACCACCTGTGTTCCACTATCCAGCACATACCTGATGTTTCCCGCATGGCATCCCACTCTCTCTCTCTCTCTCTCTCTCTCTCTCTCTCTCTCTCTCTCTCTCTCTCTCTCTCTCTCTCTCTCTCTCTCTCTCTCTCTCTCCTGCATTTAGTTGTTTACTGCGTGAGTGCTTCACTTATTACTTTAAATAAGCAAGAAAATACTTGTAAACATCATTACTTATTTTATCTTACATACATTTCCTTTGGACATGCTCTAAATTTGAAGATCCTTCATATGATCAACAGATGCCTTGAGAGACTAGTAATAGTGTATTTCATAGACATTTCCAGTTTAAATAACAAATAAAACAAAAAATCAGCTTAGGATACATCAGGGAGTTAAAACTGACCAGCTAAACACAGACACCATAACCAAGCATTGGATCAGGTGCAGACTGTAGAGAAAGATGTAGTTGTATGAAATATGTAGGACTGGAGTTGAGAATCTTTGCTAGTTACCTTGTCATTAGTTTGTCATTTCTAGTTAGCCAGCTAGTTTTTCCTTCTAATGGGAATTTTCAACATAACTAGTTTTTTCCTGTTTCCAGGAGTTTTCCTGTTAAGCGTGATATCCACAACAACCTATGTAGTTACATTTAGCCACTTGTCAATTTTAAGACAAAAATCATGAGTGTTACTTATGTATTTTATCTACAAAAAATAAAACATGAAAATATACTTGAGCTTGTATAATTTCATGTTAGTGGTCAAGATAGAGCTGCCTTTAGAGGAATTTTCTTTGAAAGCATGCTGTACATTATTAATACTGCTTGTAATAGATTCTATAACAATCACTGGATGAATATGTAGGGCATAGTGAAACAGTTCAACAGATGACTTACTGTAATAAGACTTTGGCCTTTTGTCTTAATAAGATTGCCATGTGCCTTAATATGATTGTATATTTCTGATATAGACAAATTATGACTAAGGTTTAAAATAGGTATTTTTAAAATAGGTAAATTTACCATAAATGCTCTAAAAAAACATTTTTTTTTTCTGTACATCATCTATGAGGTTAGCAGCACAGAGTGAGAGTGTGGTTGTGTCTGGGACAACACATTATGTACTATTTCTGTTATTAGTACACAGTGGCTGACAGAATGGGGCTATTAATAAGAGTGCTAAGTTGGTACATTTTTGCAATTAGATGGTTTTGCAAAGATGTGACAAATAATTTGAGTTTTTATTTTGCAACTGGATTACAGTTGGTACATTTGATACTTGTTGATCCAGTTTCCTACCAGACTAAACATTAATATGTGCCTAAAGTCAAACAATTTTTTGTTTGAAGGGAAATCGAAATGCTGAAAAGAATTTTAAAGTCTTTTTATAAGGTCAATGTATAGGGCAACCTCTACAGAATGTGCTATTGATATCCATTGTTCTTTCTGCATGCATATTAAAAACACCCATTCCACTATTCCCCTGATTGGTTTTTGACAGTTTCCCTAAGCAGCTGCTTTATTCTTATATCACCTCCCATGTGGGCTGTGCATGTCTCTGACACTCAAGATGAAAAGCACACACAATGCTGAATTGGACTCGAAGCATGATCTCTTGGCTGCTAAGGTATTCATCGTTAGCATTCATTGTCTCCTTGCCACACAGTGTCTAATGAATCAAGTCCTGAATGCTTCAATGCAGTCAGGTAATTCCACCATGACTGTCCATCTCCATACAAAGAGGTTAGATGAAGGAAGGTGGAGCAGGTGAGTTTTTCTCTTCAGATCTGCTATATTTGATGGAGTGTGTAAACTGTTTTTGAGCTGCAGAGCAGTCCCAGTTCTCGTGATAAGCATTATTTGTGACTCACTTCAACTAAACCCTGATGCAGTCTGCACAATGACTGTATACATGAGTAGACAATATGGCACCCTTCACTCCATGTGTGCATCTTTGAAGCCTTTTTTGGGTCAAAATGTGAGTCACTATCTTGCAACCAGATACAGACAGATAGGCAGTGGGTTCAACTCCCACCCACCCATATTAGAAATGGACACTTATCTCAAAGTGGTGAGAACAACATTATCAGTGACTATATAAAATGCTACATATAATGCTAGATTGCTACATAATACTGTATGCACAGGTGTATTGCTTTGACTATTGTGCGTAAAGTGGTTTAAGGCTTTGATTCATGACTGATTGGTTTCCTAGTTTCCTAATTTTCATCTAACGTCAGACACCAGCATTATGTTACTATCTTGATTTACTATGATACTATCTGAGTTGAGAAGTACACGTTCTGTTAGTACAGCTTGTTTATAAAAGAGCTACCAAGATATTTCAAGTGTTTTCTATGTTTATACAGTCAATTTTAATTTCACTTTAGTGATTCATGTTGGTTTGCTAGTTATGATATTAGTACACCAAAACATAAAGAAAATGAGCAACATACCAGAAAAACTGCAGAGAACTATCCACTGGCATTTCTGCTACAGCAGAACAACACACAGCTTTGCTACTGAAGAGAAGCTTTACTACTCTCAAGAGATTTAGGTTCATGTTGGGTAATATGTGTATGTCCATGAGACTCAGATACCACATACAAAACTAAGTTCAACAGAGAAAAAGTGAAAGAAATTACAACTCACTTGCACTCCTGGCCAAATACTCTTGTTAAGACTGCCTTCTACAAGGAAAAGACTGAAGGTTCTTATAAGATCATCATAAGCTCCACATCGTCTCTTAAATATTCACCCCCTGGCTCCACCTGCTTCATCGTTCCTGACTGCTGAAGACTTCACCTCCTTTTACAATAAGAAAATTGCGAAAATCTGCCTAACCTTCACTTCTGCCCAGACTAAACATACTGTACTTTACACAGCCAGGATTCCCCTACTGATTCATTGTCATATCTCTCAACCATAGCAGCAGAAAATTATACAAGTCATCCAGTCTAGCAATCCAACCACATGCGCACTACATCCAATCTTCTTCATTATGCCCACTGGATACAATCCCGCTCCGGACCATCTTGCAAGTTCTCCTGCCCATCATCACCACAATCATCAATAGATCCATAGCATCTTGTCACTACCTTCAAGAGTGCAAGTGCAATTCCTATCCTGAAAAAACCTTTGCTTCCTACCTGGAAGGTTGCTAATATCATGGAGGGGATCAACTGCTCCATGTCAGCATGTCTGGTGGTCATTACATCGTGGATGTTGGCTCATCAGTTGAAACTCAATCCCAGCCAAACTTCTGGTCATCCCAGATGATCCATCCCCAGATAATAATTTTCCAATATCCCTTCACAACTCTCTGATTTCCCTTGATAACCTTGAAGACCATCCATGTCGCAACCATGGGCAATCAACTGTCCTTTTCCTCACATGTTGATAATGTGGCACGCACATGTCTGTTTCTTCTTTACTGTACATCAGAACGACTAGGCCATTTTTATCTACAGTACAGAGGTGCTTGTTCAAACTTGTGTCATTGGAAGACACATTTGTGTTTTAGGCTGATGTTATCCTAAGTCTGTAACCTAGTGAACCAATGTTTTTTGTATTCACTGATAGAGATTTCAAAGCACTCTTGTATGTCACTCTGAAATAGCTCATCTACCAAATGCCATAAATGTAAATATAAATGAAGTCAGTAGAGCGCATGTGATGCATGACAAAAGATATACATAATACTTAATATTTCTCCTCATTATGTCAAACACTCTCTATCCAGAAGGTTTCATTTTAGCGTTAAGGAAACTGATTTGTATTCAAATGGCATGTTTGTTGTACCACCCACTTAGTATGGCAGCCTGTAATAGGAACACCTACTGGTGACTTCATAGAACAACGACTGCTGACTTGTAGTGACAAAATTACTGCATATTAGAACTTAGCTTAAGAGCTACTGTATCTGCACAAATTTTCCAGCTCTACTACAGAACAAAGCAGAATTGTTGAAGTTTTTGAAGGATGTTGGACAGAGTTTCAACCCACTTTCAACCATGTTCTGAATTTCATTCACATCTCATTTCATATGACTGTTTCCAGACAGAATGCTGCTATCTTACAGCTTCCGACAGCTAATTGTGCTGGGATTGAAAGTAAAATAGATGAGCTGCTTCGAAAGTATATCTTCAATCGGAAACACAGAGGAGGTGTTGGACACCTCTTAAGTTTGGTGTCTGAATCAGAATTTGTACCAAAATAGATGTTCTTTTTGTGAGTACACATTAGAGTAGACAGAGAAACAGATCATCATATATCTCAAGTGTCTTATGAGGATTGTAGCAATAAACTAGAAGGGAAGTCAAGACAAATCTAGACAGTACAAGACATTTCTCCCTATTTTGGTAAATTTGAGTGTGTATAAGTGTGGGTTATGTATGGTCATGAATATGTTACAAGTGGTACAAATCAATGTATTGTTATGGCTCTTACAACAATTTAATTCATTCAATTTCTTTGTCCTAGCCAGGATCATGGTGAACACTAAGCACAAACCAGTTATATGGGATGTCAGTCCACTGAAAGTCAACTTGCACATTCACATAATCATTCAAGTCTCTGGTGAATTATTTGTAACCAATCCACCTGCATTCTTATTTTGGGAGCTAGTAATAAACCCTTGTGGACACTGGGTTTAAAATACAAAACTCACAAAGCACAGACAGCAAAACGTTCAAAAGTGAAACCAGGAACCTCAAGCTGTAAAGCAACATTCTGTGCACCCTGCTGAGCCTCCAAGCCAGCATGACTTAACAAGATTCAAAATACAAATTCAGTTCTATTTTTTTTGTCTCTTGTCTTTGGCATATCTTCCTGCTAGGAAAAGAGTTTGGAACAGCATGAATGCTATGTCCATCCCAGATTGTTTGTGTTGAATGGTACGCATCTGGTGCTGGGTTTAGTTTGCTCACAGTCGCCATAGTTCCATGTTGTAAAATGCACATTTGTGTCCAGTCATAATTTGATGCTAAACACCAATCAATGATTTTCCTCCCTGGAGCACCATTGACCTTTTTTATATGCACCTCCAAACTACTCTAAATCTATTGCTGAGACAAACCAGATCCTGAATACACAGACCTGAAACTTAAATCCTGTAAAGCCACTGGTAATCACTTTGGCACACTGTTCCAGCAAAGCTTATGTATTCCTGTTTCTGCATGCATTTTATTTAAAGCTGACTCACTTTGATGAAATTTAGGTGTTGAGTCTGATTGGCAGGTTGTTGGAAGAGATGAACTGACCTCAAACTTTAACATGGTTTGATGCTAGGACTTTTCCTGAAGACATAATAAGATGGAAACATTCCAGCTTTCTCCAAGCTTGACTGCACAAGAGGTCCTTCTGTGATAAACAGTTACCAGCATTTCCATAATAAGTGGCAAAAAGACACGTTCGTACTGATAAAACATATCTAAAATGAAGTTTAAGAGATTATTATTTTGGTTTTTCTTTGTTAAGATGCCATAATTCTTTTTCTTTAAAATCAAGATTAAAGCTGGAACACTCTTGGCCTGAAAGTGTGCGGCACATAAGGCTTATTTCACACTGATTTTTATATGCAGACACTAACACTGTGTAAAACAAAGGTGTTACTTTAGCTCACAAAATAGAACTCAGTGCAGCAACTGTCAAAATTTCTTTCTGTTGGTTTCGATTCAGGCTTTGAATTTACTACCACTGAAATAAGAGTAGTTAAAAGGCTCCATATATCCATATCTATATAAAATCTATATAGATCTTAATGTTGGGTGATGCCACGCCTTTTTCTTCCAGTCCCTTAAGTCCAGTGCATAAATTAATAGCTGTAAGGAAAATAAAACCAGAGAACATCCCAGAACCCAAACCCCTAAAACCAAAGAACATCCCAGAGAATGGTAGTGTGACCAAGAAACCTAAAGTCTACTGGGGCAAGGTAGCAAATGGCATGTTACAGAACAATTGCCTGAGTCTGAAACTACTCAAAATCAAAGCCTCCTGCTCAGCTTCCAGCAATTCATTCTTCATTAGATTATTTAAAAACTGGTGGCAAAGATTTCCCCATAGGGAAAAGCCAAAGAACCCATAAGAATATGAAACATAAATTGGACCTCCAAAACTGTACAAATATATTATGCTTTTTCTTTTGGGCCACAAATCAAAATGAAATTTAATATAGACCACAGTGTAAAAAATCCCTGATATTTGCAATAAACCAACACAAAGATTGTAGTCAAAATTCTTGCCTGCAAATGTGAGAAGTTAAGGATAAGTGGTAGGTTTATTTTGTTTACATTGTTTGTCATACAGGAAAAAAGAAAATGTGCACATGATCAATCGTCCACCCTCAGTCTATCCTTTCTGGTCTATAGTGACAAGAAAATTTCCAGACAGCATAAACAGAGCTGTTAAAGGCTGCAGGCTGAGGAGCACAAGCAGAGCAGAGATGAGCTGCCTCAGTTGCCTGCATGTTGTCACATAACTGTTATGAGACTGCTGCCTGAGTAGCAAATATACATTCCCAAACAGACACACACAGCGGGGTCTGACAACAGGCCAAGTCCCCTTCATTAAGCAAGAATCTATAACCACGGGGGATTCAGCTACATAAGCACCCAAGCTTGTGTTGCTCAATACAGTCTTCTCTATTAATACAAAATTTCCTCTTTATACTGTTGTTGGAGTTCATGTTTGAGGGATCATACAGCAACATCACATTTATCTTAGTTTGGGAATGAGACAAGCGGGATAAATAAAGCTATGCTTTGGTGATCCTACTATGTGGACAACTTCTAAAAATACAGGGTTAGGGTTACGGTCTTATTGATTCATTTGGTACCACTAGTAAAAGAGTGCTTTTTATGCCTGCAAACAAGTAGATGTATTTGTAGGTCTTTAGCTATGCAGGCTACCAGGCGAGATGAATTTTTCATTGTGCTAAGTGCAAGAAATTGCACAACAAAGGTGAGCTAATTAGAGTAACCTTGTTTCAGTCCTCTGAAAATGTATGTTTATTGAGTTAGGCCTAGACTCACCTATAATAGTAATGTAATTATGCAGATATAATTTCTTCTGTTGGGCTTCCAATTTTTTGCAATTAGTTAAATAGTTTCAGACACTGCGATCTGAGGCTTTTTTTTTTTTAAGTATTTTTACTTGATACTGATTAGTTGTTCAAGTGAAGCTAAGGAGTTTACACTGTTTGCATACAAAGAATGTAAATAGTTGTGAATATGCTTTTGAATTACTTCTTATATTCGTATACAAGGCAGTGGTGGTTCAATGGATAAGGCTCTGTATTACTGATTAAAAGGTCAAGGGTTCAAGTAGCATCCAGCCATCATTGTTGAAACCTGAAGGCCTTTAGCCATCTCTGCTTTGTATCATAGCTGACCCTGTGCCCAGTAAAGAAAAGAACTTCACCATGCAGTAATGTATACACTACTGTATGTGACAAATTAAGGTTTCTTATATATAATTAATGTGCTATAATTAAAGTCTTCTCCACTGACCATTTCACTTCAATAATATATTTAGTTATGTAAGTGAACTGATAATATGACAATTCCATAAAATGGAAGTAATAGTGGCTTCTTCTGTTGGTGAATAGGAAACATGCCTAAATTTAAAGCTCCTCAAATTATTTTGGGAATAGTATTCTGCTGTTTCTGTAAGTTCAGTTCATCCTGATCTAACCATCCCACCAACCAGCCTGTGAAGGTTTCCTTCCAGTGAATGTATTTTATAGACATTATCTGATGATAAATAAAAGGATGTGGTTAATGAGGTGTTGGAAAGTTCTCTCTGATTGCTAACCCATCTATTAGCCAAGAAGCAGGACAGGAGGTCTTCTTGGCTTTAGTAGACAGAGGGCAGAGAAGGTCCATGGTTAGTGCTCTACAACCATACAGTATTTGCAAAAAGTTGAACTTTTCTCAACTCTCCAGTGGTCACTGCCTCCCATGACTATATATAGTGTTGTTGTTTTATTTCAGAATACTTGTATTGCATGCAACATATATTCTGCAGCTTTAAAGACAAGAGTTTTACTCAGTATATATTTTTCACAAACCACAAATCTTGCCCAAAGACAGCTTTACAGCACTAATTATTGCTACACTTTTGTTAACCTCAAGAATGAAACAGAATGAAGACAAATTTCCCCCCTCACTGCTCACTATCAGTATATTCTGTTCAGTTCATTATACCGTAAAGGAATCAAGCAATTTTCAGGCTTTATATTTTCTATATTATCTCTGTACCTAATACAGTATGTCTTTTTGATGAGGCCATAAACCTTAGTGTCTTTGACTATTTTCACATTAACCTTAGTTAAATCGGATCACATTAATTATTGTAAGTAATTTGTGTATTGTCATTATTGAGAACAAATTTGTGCTTTGAAATAACCTGGAGTTTGGAGTTTTGTACCACTCATGGAGTTTGTGGCTTAGTTCTAAATGGAAAGCCTGCTAGTTTTATTTTTCATTGAATTTTATTTTTCAGTTCTTCAGTATTTGTATTGATTGAACCTGTAACCCCCCAACCCCCATTCCTGCTTATTAAACAAGAAACAAGAATATATACACATTAATCATTCCACTTAGCATGGAATTTATTTGTACAACTTGTGCAGCTGGTAAACTACTACGCTGCTTTATTATCTGTTTGATTTGCAGTTGCCTTATGGTCCGGATCTTTATTATCTTCTGCCTCTACACTTCTTTGCACACATTCATTTGGTTTTTAGAATTTTTTTATTTATAAGAAGCCACATGCTCTTACTATAATTAGCATGCTGTAAAAAAAAAAAAAAAAAAAAAAGAGTGAGTAAATGGTCATTGCCAATTGTATCTGGTTCGTCAGCTCATGGTTAGAGTCAATTGATGGGTAGGTTTCAGAAGGTGTTCTTTTATTGTTCTACTCGATGAATAGACTAAAGTTATGCGGAAGAGCAGGGCATCTCGGAGTGGGTTATTGAGAGCTGGTGTGCTGTTGCTAAGTACTCTATGTAAGAGATCACTCATTCATACTCCTCATGCCCATTCAAACATGAGAGGATGTGCCTCCATGATGTATTATAGGAGCACAAAAACAACATAAGACAGATAAAGAGACTGGAGAAAAAATGTCAGCCATCTATCCAGTCAGTGTTCCTTTTTGCTTTTTTTTTAGCTGCTTATTATTTATTGCTGTATTAAAAATCTGTGAAGGCCTGTTGAAACATGCTCCCTCATCACATGTTTAGGAATACATTTCTCACCAAACAAACTGAACTGTGTTTTAATTTGATTCAATATTTTTAATATGGTTGTAATATCCACTGTATAAAAAATGTGGGTGAAAGATTAGCTTCCAACACTGTCCAGCACCGTTTCAGGCCAATGTTTGATTTGTTCACGTCAGGACACAAATGGATTAATCAGGCTTTAACTGTACAGAATCCCATTAGCTCTAATCATCTGTTGATTAAACAGTAAATACTGTCCCAGACAGTAATCCGTAAACCTAAATCAGCACTGTGAAAAGAATAGGTCTTTTACTCGAATTAGCTTTTATGAAGCAACCAATAAATTTGAGACTTTATTAAAATTTTAATAAAAAGACACTAATGTAATATGTGGTCATGTAGGCTGGTGGCCATTTTTCCTTAACAGGGTTTGATGCTGTCTATAAAGAAGCCATAATGTGGGCTTAATAGGCAACTCATTAATGCATCATGTGGAAGGTGGTCTGGAGGAACTATCCATATCTACACAGCAAAGAACATACAGAAAGTGAGATTCAGCTTTCAGTGATCTTTATTGTCTTACCATTTAATCTCCTTATACGCTTAGCTTTAGATTATGAACCTTATCATCTTTCTAGTTGAATATTGAGTTTTGACACTTGGCAGTTAGAATAACCCAGTTAAATAAAAGCCATATTACTCAATGATAATTGCACTGCTTTTAGCCCATTTATCTTTGCATGGGTCTATAATAACCTTGTCCCCATGATCCAAAAATTGGATCCAGAGCTACTGTTTTAATTTGTTTTCTCTGTGGCATGTTTCATGCCACAGGAGTCATTATAATCATGTTGTGTCAGTAGATCATGCAATTATTTATTTATTTATTTATTTTGCTTTGGGCTATAAGGAAGTTCCCAGTTGTCCAATGTACAATGTGTAATATAACAACACAACAATTACATGCGGTAATTACCACATATCGCACATATCGGTTTGAAAATAAATTTTGTTCAAAAGGGTAATTAAGTGAGCATTTTGATGAAAAAGACGCACATACTGTACACACAGGAGGAAGCATGCTAACAATGTTGTATAGTAGGTTCTTAACAACACTGCATTCTAACAGTAAATTGCTAACAGTATTGCTAACTTTTAACATTAAATAGCTTGTAATGATAAATTATATGCACTTCTATTTTCTTAAGATAAGATAGCATATTGTCAAGATATTGTATATTGTCTACAGAGAAAAAGAGCAACAGTGCCTCCTCAGGATTCACTGAGACTCTGAAGAGGTTAAATAAGTTAGTTACTAAATATGAATGAATGAATAAACTAATGAATTAATGAATGAAGTCTTTTTAAAAAGTTATCATATGTGTAGCAGTTAAAAACACAGTCAAGGTTACTGGCTGCATCTGAAAAACAACCACCATTGCCAGCTCATCTACATCTAGGTCATCTGGATTTGTATTACCATACAACTCCCTTACTTAGCTAAGTATATTTTTAAAGTAGCTTGTCTAACACTACATTAGTGCGTGCTGGAGAAAGGCTTGGAGTCTGTCTTGGACTACTGAGGCCTCAGCAGTGACTCTAAGATCTAAATGCTACTCTTCCGTATCTTCTGGCACTGGAGCAGGGGCAACTCATTTATATCCTTCAGCACATAAATTTGCAGTGCACAGTGGGTTGTGATATAATTTACCTCTGCCTGAAATATGACCAGTAGTAAATGTATAAGGGAAACATTATATTAAATTATTTTGGTACATTAGATTAGATGTGCCAGTACAATATTCCACCTGGATTTAATGAACGATTAAATGCAGTTAAGCTCATTTCTCTGCCTAACATGGTATGCTTTATTGGCCTTTTAAAATATGTAATTCAAAAGTTTTGGCATGGGGGCACAGTGGCTTAGTGGTTAGGACTTTCGCCTCACACCTCCAGGATTGGGTGTTCGATTCCCGTCTCCACCTTGTTTGTGTGGAGTTTGCAAAAACACAATGTTACAAACACACAGAGAAAAAAAACATGTTTTATTGCCTGATTCATATTGTGTGCCCATGATCATCATTTGACCTCAAATGACTATAAGATTGGAAGAGAGAAACTGATTTTGTGATTCTCTCACACACACACACACACACACACACACACACACACACACACACACACACACACACACACACACACACACACACACACATATACAAAAGCAGGCGAGTCTTAAGGGAGCAATGCTGTAGGCAATATGATACTCTCATGGTAATAAATTAGTGCACGGTAATCCTTTGAAGGCCACCAGGACTAATGCTAGTGCTAATCATGCATTAGCATGTTTATTTCATCTTATTTATGTTGGTCCCCTTAAGTACAAAACTTTGTGTTATAATGAAAATTATTTTATTCATTATTATAAGTATACTGAGTTACTGAGTCTGCACTGCCCACCTTCTCCTTTGTACCATTCAACACTTCAGTGAAGTTAGAAAATATGTTTTTCACTTATGAGCATATGGTAGAGCTGGATTCTATCTATGAAGAGCCTGCGGCGAGTCAGCAGAGAACTAATTGCTTTTGTTCTATGCTGCATTCTCAATGTAATGGGTCATCGATGTGCTCTCCTTAGTGTTAGCTGCTTAACCACAGCTGAGATTTGTAATTGCCCTTTTCACACCAAACAGCTTTCCACTTCTCACTTGGTAAAAAACCTTTTGTTGCCTCTTCCCCAGCTGGCATGTTTATCCTTCAATGCTCCTATTTTTAAGCCATTTTTATATCAAGAATTTACAGTAATACCCCATCTTATATAATATAATCAGAATCAGAATCAGAAGCCAATATAATCAGAACCTTCCAGGAGTTTTTTCTGTTTGTCATGGCCAAAAATTCACTGTTTTTTCTGTTCATTTCTGCACCTGTGAAATCCAGGATGGAATGAATAATGCTATAAAATGGGCAAATTATTTTAACTGAACTGATTCTCATGTAAAATTAGCATAGTTTCCTGAAAAGGGAATTTTTAATAGCGTTTTGCGGTGTAGTAAAATTTTTATGAAGACTTTATATTTTAAAGTAAGGTAAACTCATGTGCTTTAATTTGTCAGGTATTTACTGTACATCCTAAAGGAATTTTTACAGTATGAGCATACATTCCTAAGGGAGCTATTCTGATTGGATTTATGAGGGAAGTGTGAACGTGAAGGCTAAGGTTTGGGACTGAAGCTATAAAAAGGAGTTAATATCATAGGGGTGGGAGGAAAAGAGTTCCTGCTAAAATGACATGTTTGTTTAGCTGAAGTATTGTGTGTCACATGAAGTATTGTGTGTAAGGAGCCACCCGTACAAAAATTAATAAGTTGGCATAGTGACTGGCAGTGCAACTTTGTAAAGTTTACATTTTCAATACAAAGTGTTCCAGATCTTTCAATTCAATTCAATTCAATTCAATTCAATTCAATTCAAGTTTATTTGTATAGTGCTTTTCACAATTGACATTGTCTCAAAGCAGCTTTACAGAACATAAACATAGAACAAAAGGTCAATATAAAGAATAATATAAAGATTAATAGAATACAAAATTCAAGATTAATATTAGATATATTTAGTTCACAGTGCGCATGTATTTATCTCCAATGAGCAAGTCTGAGGTGACTCAGGCAGCAGTGTCAAGGAAAAACTCCCTTAGATGGTAAAGGAAGAAACCTTGAGAGGAACCAGACTCAAAGGGGAATCTCACCCTCATACAGTATGCGTGACACTGGAGGGTGTGATTATAAATATACAGTCAAACAAATGTTGTATTGATGCAAAAGATCACATACTGTAGAGTTTACGTCTCCTCTTTAGTTATGCAGAGTACAACTGGAGCTGGTAGATCCCTAGATGCCTCAGGATTCTCAGAGTCGGCCTCATCTCAGTGGAGGTCCAAAATCTTCATCTCACAGAAGACGATTGGAGCTGGTACAATTTCTGGATGCCTCGGGATGGGTTTCTCGGGATGGGTTTCTACAGTGGAGAGTGGAGAAGCAGTGGAGAGGGATTAACATATCTGCTATTCATAAAATGTGCAAGTCTATGTAATAGTGCACAATATTATGGGATGTATTATGTGTACGCTTGACTAAAGAGATGAGTTTTTAATTTACATTTAAACTGGGAAAGTGTGTCTGACCACCGAACACTATCAGGAAGACTATTTCAAAGTTTGGGAGCTAAATATGAAAATGCTCTACCACCTTTAGTAGACTTTCGTATATATCAATATTAGTAGATATTCTGGGAACTACCAGGAGCCCTGAGTTCTTTGATCTCAGGGAGCGTGAAGGATTGTAACATGCTAGAAGACTAGTTAGATACATTGGAGCTGAACCATTAAGAGCCTTGTATGTAAGTAGTAGCAGTTTGTAATGAATTCTAAACTTAACAGGGCGCCAGTGTAGAGATGATAAAATTGGGGTTATATGATCATACTTTCTTGTCCTAGTGAGAACTCTGGCAGCTGCATTTTGGACTAACTGTAGCCTATTTATTAAAGATGCAGGTATATATAGTCCAGTCTAGAGGTCATGAATGCATGAACTAGCTTCTCAGCATCAGATGCAGACAAGATGTTTCTCAGCTTGGCAATATTTCTAAGGTGGAAGAAGGCTGTATTTGTAATATGGGTGATATGATTTTCAAAAGACAAGTTGCTGTTGCTGGAAATTAATCCCATGTCTTCTAATAATGTTCCCTAATCGAAGTATGTATATCGAGAAAAGCAGAGGGCCTAGAACTGATCCTTGAGGGACCCCATAATTAACTGGAAATAAAATGGAGGATTCACCATTAAATTCTACAAAATGGTATCGATCAAACAGGTAGGATCTAAACCAACTTAAAGCCTGTCCATGAATACCTGTGTAATTTTGTAAGTGATCTAGAAGAATGTTGTGATCGATAGTGTCGAATGCAGCACTATGGTCAAATAGAACTAGTAAGGACATACAGTCTTGGTCCGAAGCTAGGAACAAGTCATTTGTAACTTTCACAAGTGCAGTTTCTGTGCTATGATGGTGCCTGAAACTCTTCAAAGATATTGTTCTCCTGTAAGAAGGAGCTCAGTTGAACAAACACAACCTTTCCTAGTATTTTCGACATAAACGGAAGATGTGAAATAGGTCTATAATTTGATAGTTCATTAGGATCTAAATTAGGTTTCTTAATGAGGTGCCAAATAACTGCCAACTTGAAACATTTAGGTACATAACCCAAAGATAGCAAGGAGTTAATAATGTTAAGAAGTGGCTCACCAGCTTTATGTAACACCTCTTCCAGTAATTTAGTTGGGATGGGGTCTAGTGAACAAGTTGTTGATTTATAATAGTAATAACCTTACCTAACTCTTCCTGTCCTGTACTTGTAGAGCACTATAGTTGTGTGTAGAGCTTTTGGTGAGACTGGGTCAGTGAAGAATCTCATAAAGTCCTTAGAAAAATGGACTGTGATGGAAAAGTGTGTTCAGATTTCTGTTTTTTTTTTTTTGTTGTTGTTGATCTAGCCACTGTGCTAGAACCTGGGATTGTTCCGGTTATTTTCTATGAGTTTGCTCTGGTGCTCAGCCCTAGCAGCTTTTAGAGCCTGTCTATAGCTGGACATACTGTCATTACACACAATTCTAAAAACCCCTAATTTAGTTTTTCTCCACTTTTGCTCAAGGTTACCGGTTTCTCTCTATTGGGTGTGAATATGAATATTATACCATGGTGCATGTGTTTTGTCTCTAAATTTCTTTAATCGGATGGGGGCAACAGTGTCTAATGTGCGAGTGAATATAGCATCTATGCTGTTAGTCATTACATCTAGATCGTTTGCGTTTAAGGGTACAGTAAGAAGTCCAGATAGATCAGGCAGGTTATTTGTGAATCTGTCTTTAGTGGTCGGAATAATAGTTATACCGAGTCGATAACGTGATGAGACACGGTTAGTCTGTTCTACAGGTAGTGTGTACATTATGAGGTAATGGTCTGTGATGTCATCACTTTGAGGTATGATATCTATATCATTGACATCTATTCCGTGTGATATTATTAAATCTAGCGTATGATTAAGACGATGAGTTGCTCTAGTGATGTTTTGTTTAAGCCCAAATGAGTTTAGAAAGTCCATAAATGTAAGTCCCAAAGCATTGTTTGTATCGTCAACGTGAATGTTAAAATCTCCTACAATTAATGCTTTGTCAAAGTTAACCAATAGGTCTGAAAGAGAATCAGTGTAGGGCCCTGGGGGTCTATACAGGGTAACTAATTTTTTCGTGTGTATGTGCGAGAGTGCATCATTAAGAACAAGCACTTCAAAAGAATTAAATCTATACTGTGTTCTCTTAGAAACGGTAAGGAAATCACTAAGGATAGTGGCAACACCACCTCCACGAGCAGTCTGATGAGGCTCATGCTTATAGATATATCCTGATGGTGTAGACTCATTTAGACCGATGTAATCATTTGGTTTATTCCAAGTTTCAGTAAGGCAGAGTGCAGTAAGGCTACTTTCTGAGATGATTTAATTTACAATAAGTGCTTTGGATGCAAGTGGTCTAATGGTCAGAAGCCCAACCTTTAGGAACTGTTTTTGTTTGTTTCTTTGGCATTTTTCTGGTCTAATTACATTAAGATTATTTTGAATTACATTAAGATGCATCTACTTATTGATCTCACTACTCTGGGAACAGACACAGTTTCTATAGGATGAGCTATGTGTGCATTTGTGTCAATGTGATGAGGTGGTGATGAGCCAATCATGTGTCAATGTAATGAGCCTTCGAAGGATGGCTATTGAAATTTAAATTTAAATCGTAGTTTACCAGTCAGAAGGTCTTCATAAGAATGCTTAGTTTGTTAGTGCAGCAAATTTGCACCAAACCCAAACAGCACGTCATCATGTCATCACCTAATGCTTTTGTTCTATATGTATGAATGTGGAGTGGATGTGTACAGCTGCTGTTGTCACTCAGTTCCTTGGTGTGTAGGCAAGAGAAACCATGCAAGCAGAGGATTCCTAGTGTAGAGAAGAAGAAAAAGGCTTTGAAAGTTCTTGAAAGCATAACCCACATGCTCATCTGTCAGGCACTGCAACAGCACTGAGAACTGAGTCCACATGGGGCAGAATCTCAAAAGCATATATGCGTTTTGATACTCTGTCTTACATTATAACTGAGTCACAGAAATTTCTACAATGGAAAACAGCATGGCTTGGGTAGATTGTACAAAGTGAATTACTTTATGCCACTGAATTTTTTCATTTGCAAGACAATAATGAGTAATACTTATTCACTCTTCTGAGGTTTAACATGGGTGTCATTTGGATCTCTGAAGCTTGTTCTTTGAAGCCACCACAATTTGCTTTTTTGTTACACTTTGATAGATCATATACCACATTGAACTGTAAAGTAAAACATCATTTATCATTACTAAATTCTCTGTAGGATTGTTTTGAGTTTGTGATGGGAAGTGAATTTTTGTTGTGTCTGTCTGCTATTTCAACTTTTCCACAATCTTCATAAGTAATAATATTAAGAGGTCACAAGGACAAGGCCATTTGTCCACATTTGACTGATATGGCAGGGCCAAAAACTAGATCAAAACCCATCAGGCTACAGGTTGACAACTAACTGTAGGAGAAACGGCTGATGTAGGAGCACAGACCTCCTGTGAATCATCTATCCATCAAGTTCCCCAATGGCTAAACCATATTCTCTCCAGTCTTGACACAGACTGCTACTCTCCATCTCCCTGCCAGGCTATAAAGATCCTGTCTGGCTGTATATCATTTTTATTGCTGCTGATGGGCTTTCAGTTAACACGGTCATTAATAACCATGGCTGGACTTACAAAGATTCAGAAGAAGATTCAGAGAAGAAACAAAGATGATTTTTCCAGGGAGTATAGAGGATGATGCGTTATAAAATCCCACCAAATGTCACCAAACACGTGCTATTTGTGAGAATATGGAGTTAAAAGTAAATCCAGTTAGCCTGGTGGGAGGAACTGAACAGTAGGGGTCAGTCTATGTCCATTTTAACCTCTTGTTATGATTTGTTAGCGGTACTATAGTAGATGAAGAGTAGTTTGCTCATCGAGTTACTTACCACATAATGTGGGAATTGTCTTAAATCACGTCATACATCTCAGCTGTTAGGGTGGAGCTTGTTTAGCAGTAGCAGTCATGTGACATGAACTTTAAAAAACTTCTTTCTTTTCTTTTTTCTTTTTTTAAAGATAGAACAAATGAAAGAAAGACATTAACTGTTGCTGCCTTATGGGATCAGGTTGAGGCATTTCTAAGAGAAGGCTAAGACCCAGCTGACCTGAGGAGGGTGGTCAGTGGTCTCGGTGTGTCAGTGATGCTGACTCTGCTGGATCCTTATAAAGCTTGTTTTAGTTTGCATCATCTTCAGTAAAGGCTCCTGGTTCATCACAAACAGTTTATAAAAATAGTTAAAAAAAATCACATCTAGTTTCACTGCAAGCCTCAACAAGCAGATGCTCAATAAATGAGACTTTTTACTTTATTTTGTATAAAATTGGTAACAGATGATTTAGTACATTTACATTAATGGAGGGTCTTTTTTAAAATATGCTATGTACCAAAGATGTTTTCTTTCAAAAATTGGTACTGGCTGTGTGTGTAGATTTAGTAATGAATACATATAATCTCAGAGAAAATGGCACTGTGCTAGGTACCCCTCGTAAAGATCTCTTATAGCCTCCATTTCTAAGTAATAATGTGACCTGCTTTAAAGGTCTATTAAAGTTCAAAAGTCAGTGTCTGTGTTAATTAGTTGTTATCAGTCCCAACAGAACCCAATTTTAGATCTCTGTTTTTGTGTGTAGAAGAAAGTAATCAGTCTTGTGCCCAGCATTATACTCTTTTAATGGATGCAGTGTTCTTCACCGTTCTTGTTTGGACATGTAGGCAGTGGCAATCAGTCAGCTAACCTACTTTAGTCATCTGGACTTAAATAACCACATACATTCACAATTCTGAATACCATTTTTTTCTGTATTTCCAAAACACACATCGAATCAATCAGCCCCTTAAGAACTACATGAACGATATCATAGAAGGCTTTGAACAATTACTAAATCACACAGCAAAAGGAAGATTGGTTACATTTATAAAGAAGCTTAAGAAGTGAAAGCCTTGCATGAATCCATTACGACAATGACGACTGTCTGTTTGTGCATGAAAAACTGCATCATGCAAAAAAATGTATTGCTCAATATAGAATGTGCATGTGAGATGCTCCTAAAGTATTATATGCAACTCTATTTGATTGTATATAGTAGCTGATGCATGGCCTGCACTTGCTTCTATTTTGCCTCTGCAAGGTGATGAATGTACAGACTTCCTTGAACAGGAGAAGGTGTGTGTGTGGGGAGGTGTACATCTCTGCACTGCCTTGCTCATAGCCATGCTCGTGACCCACAGGATGATGCTCAGTAATGTGGGGCTCGATGATGGAACAAATCCTTGTCCTGAGCTCAGATTTCTCCCTCTCCGTCTTTTCCCGCATTGCTTATCTGCTCTCACTTTGGGTTCATTCATTTGTGATTTACTGTGTATTAACACTAATGATATCTCTTTCTTTATTTATTTCTCTTTTTAATTCTTTATTCTCTCTCTCTCTCTCTCTCTCTCTCTCTCTCTCTCTCTCTCTCTCTCTCTCTCTCTCTCTCTCTCTCTCTCACACACACACACACACACACACACACACACACACACACACACACACACACACACACACACTCTTCTGTGCTCTCTCTCTCTCTCTCTCTCTCTCTCTCTCTCTAAATAGCAAGCTACTGTGTGTTTTGCTGTACTTATTGTTGTTGCTTATGATACTGTGTTTACCTTGTTTGCTTCTTTCTCATACTTTTTCTGTTTATTTTTGTTTGTTTTCTTTTGTTGTGTTGAGATTGGTTTTGTTGCTTTGAGCGCTTTCTTTCCCCTTCTCTAACCCTGCGTTCATTTTGTTGTGGCCCGGCCGCAGTCCAGGATGACGCTGCCCCAGGTACCCAGGAGTACATTATGTTGCGGCAGGATTCCATCCATTCAGCGGATATAAGGAGTAAAGGCTCCCCCTTTCGTGCTAAGTGTCACGAAATCTTCTGCTGCCCGCTGAAGCAAGCTGTCCTCAAAGAAAGCGCAGAGCCTGAAGGTTTGTCTGTAACTCATCCATGGATTTTTTGTTTTCTTCTTTTATGCTTCTCATACAGTATATGTTTCTCCTTTTTCTTCAACCTTAACAAATAAACAAACAAAACAAGAACACACATTTTAAAGCCCTCTGTGTTGCATATTTATGCTTTTTGTGTAGCAAGGGCTTCAGTCCTGTAGTGTCTGGAAGGCTGCCTTGTCTACTGTGTGTATGCACGTACTGTATGTCCCTTGCAGCCACATTCCCTCAGGCAAATGTAGGCCTCAGGTTTGTGGTTTTTATGAAATGCATGCACCAGAAAAAAAGCTCTCCCAATGCTCTCCCAATCTGCTACTGCTGATGAACAGCTATCAATTAAAAAATAAAAATAGCTGCGTTCAGGGTGTCTGCAGGTGCTTAAGGTTTATTTAGTTTTGTTTTACAAATGCCCTATCTTGATATTGTACACTGCCTATTCAGTCCAATTAAACGAATGCTGTGAACGAATTTGACATCAGTCATGTCTTTTTTATGAAACCTAATATTTATTTAAACTATATTATTATTATTATTATTATTATTATTATTATTATTATTATTATTATTATTATTATTATTATTATTGTTGTTGTTGTTGTTGTTGTTGTTGTTGTTGTTGTTGTTATTATACTAGTATTAGTATTAGTATTAGTATTAGTATTAATCAATCAATTAATTTATTAAAACTATAAAAACAAAACTGACAGATTTTTGCAATATAAATGTATACACTATACATCTATACTTTAAATCATATTATTAAGAGACTACTATGTAAGAAAAGAATATGACCCTGGATCCTTTGACACCTTGTCAGTTTAAGGAAATAAAAAGCAAACAGGGTTTTTAAGATTAGCTGACTCTGACCGTTTGATGACATCTTCAAAAATTTTAAACTCAAGGGTACATGCAGACACCCTATGCTTAAAGTTAGATTTTAAAAGTTTTATACTGACGGTGACAGTTTTTTCCGTCATGACCCTGATTTTTCTCTTCCTGCTGATGTTGCTCGTCTTCTCCAATGTGCTATTAGCTTGCCTGATGGCTGCTTCTTCCCTCTGCCATGAAATAACCCATTCCTTTCGGCTATGGCTCTCAGTCTCTCTTACAGGAGACACAAACAATGCAATCTAGCAAATCCATGCTTGCCTTTTGAAGTTCTGAAAGAAAGGAGGATTTTTGTAATTCCTCTCCCTGTACCATTTCACTCACAGTGCATCGGTGTTTGTTCATGTCTTAGCGTGATGGCTTAAAACACAGGGTAGGCATGTGGCTGAGTTCATGCATGTTCGCAGATAATCAGAGAAGGTGAGCTTTGCTTTGTGTGTTACCTTTGTGTGCTTTGGAGACCTGTAGAGTTTAAGACTGAGTGTGAAAGTGTTTTCCTTTTCAGACATTTCAGGCCTCTGGGTAAGCCATCACAGTTTATGAATGAAATCACACGCAAATACAGTTGTCATTATGTAGACTGGAAATATAGAATGATAAGTCATTTAGCTTAAAAAAAAAACAATTCTGTATATTACACATTTAATGAGTTTGCCCTTATTTCAGTTGGTGATTATGCCTGTCAGGCAATCACTGATGCACGTGTTATTCTGTCAGTGTTTTCTTCAGTGTTCAGTTAAGATGTTTAAAACAGATTATTCTGTGGATGAGGCTGCAAGTCAGTGAGAGACTACATATCTATTATTCAGTTTAACTGTGGCTCTGCTAAGACGTGACTAAATTTCCAACGTGTGCGTCTTGTGTAACGTTCTTGAGGGTGTCATTAAGATTGTGGAGACTGATGCATGTCTTAGCATGGGGTCTCTGTGCAGCTGCTAAACCTCAGGAAACCCAGCAGTACAGTATATTTACAGTGGGTATGGGTACATAAAGGCATCAGATTGCGCTACCACAATAGAATATGTCTTTTACTGATTCCTTAATATATTTCTTCTACAAACACAGATAAACACATATTGACACACAATGACTGTTCATCTAGCTCCTCACAGATCTAAGGGTCATATCAGTTTGATCAAAACCATACAGTAGCTCCTCCGACTTCACCATGTCATCTAACCTTTTCACCTGCCATCTTATTCTCTAGCAAAAAATATATTCAGATGAATTTAGAAATCTTAAATTTTGTTTGTTATCCAGTGAGCTTGTCATCAAGCAGCTTTAAAGCACAGCATATCCTGTAAACCGAGTTTAATCAGTTACCTGATTTCTGTTTATATACTTTACATCATTTAATATGCAGTGCAAAAACCACAGTACCTCATTTTACCTTGTCAGTGTGTTCTTATCTAATTTGATTTTGGTGATGATTATGAACTACATTTGTGTCAGACTGGAAAATGAAGCTTGAAGATTTATTTCTTATTTCTTTGCAACCATTATCTCTGTCTAGCATCTAACCAGCTCAAGAATTTCCGTGAGTAATGACACTGAGTTTCTCATTCTCCACTACCACTGCCAAAGCAAAGACACTTGGAATGAAATGAAGCCTCAAGGACTGTCCCAAAAGTCCTTTTAAAATCCCCACACCTCGATCACTCACACATTAGAAGTCTTCATTTCCCTGATATCACAAAAGTGCTGAGTTGGAGGAGTGCTCACTTGAAGTGCTTAAGTTGGCATTTGAAATTTCTGCATTGAAGTAAATTTGCACTGTCAAAACAGAGAGGTGCATGTTTGGGAATAACGGTAATATAATTATTTAATCTGACAGAAAACTTTATGTTTCACCAATGCAATGCCATGATGGAATAAAATCATGAGAGAGGGGTCAAGCTATAAGACATGAAATGCATGCCCACATATGGCACTATTAACCAAACAACCTTTCTACACATGTCACGTGTCTGTGTCACGTGTCACGTGTCTGCCCTGCCTTTTTTTACTCCTCCCTGTCTCTGCGCACCTGTTCCCTATGTGTTCATTGTCATTTCTATTTAACCATGCCGGAATCATCGTCAGTGTATGTTGCTCTTCCTCATCCTTTGTCCTGTGTAGTTTTGTAGTCTTTGTTCCTGTTCTTTTAGTTATTAAACATATTTATTTGAAGCTATCCTGCATATGGGTCTGTCTTGCTGGTGTGACAGAATTATTCCGTGCAAACTCGGACCCAGCAGGATAGCTTCCAGCCTGGACCGGCTTATTGGGAGCATATTTTTTTCCCCAGGACTTTTTCCTTTTTATTCAGTGAGGGATACGGCTCCACTTCTGGTTCTCCGTGTTCTCTCACTTCTATTCCGCGGAGGATGTCACTTCTGTCAGCGGGGGGTGTTGCAGGCCCATGGTGGATGATCTTTCCCACCCTCCATCCCTCCTATTCTGGTCTTCGAGACATGGTCTGGCCGCAATGTGTCTGCTTGGCGGTGGATGTCGCTCTGCCCTTCTGCGCGGCGGTGGACGTCGCTTGGCCCTTCTGCTCGGCGGTGGATGTCGTTTGGCCCTTCTGCTCAGCGGTGGACGTCACCCGGCCCTTCTGCTTGGTGGTGGACATCGCCCGGCCCTTCTGCTCAGCTGTGGACATCACCCGGCCCTTCTGCTTGGTGGTGGACATCGCCCGGCCCTTCTGCTCGGCTGTGGACATCACCCGGCCCTTCTGCTCGGCTGTGGACATTGCTCGGCCCTCTCTGGCTGCCTCGCCATGTGCCTTGCTCCCCCAATCTGCCTTGCTGTGTGCCTTGCCCCCATCTGCCTCGAAGTGTGCCTTGATCCCCCCATCTACCTCGTCATGTGCCTCGCCCCCCCTCCTGGATCTCGTCGGGATCATGGTTCCCTTGGATATGGTCATTAATATGGGATTGGCGCTTCGGGAGCCGCACCTCGAGGGAGGGGTACTGTTACGGTTCAGCCCGGACTTTTGGCCATGTGCTTCTGTTTATGTTCCATGTCACGTGTCTGCCCCGCCTTTGTTTACTCCTCCCCGTCTCTGCACACCTGTTCCCTATGTCATGTCTATTTAACCGTGTGTCATAGTCAGTGTATGTTGTTCTTCCTCTTCCTTTGTCCTGTGTAGTTTTCGTCTGTGTTCCTGTCCTTTGTATTTATTTATTAAACCCTATTTAGTTAATGCTATCCTGTATCTGGGTCTGTCTTTCTCTCCCGGTTGGGACAATTTCCCTTTAAATAATCTTATTAAGTGCATTTTCTAAAAGCAGACTAACATTGACTATGAAACCACACATTGAAAAAGTTTTTTTCTACATAATGTCTATTAAATGACAACTACATAATAAATTAAGTTAAATGTTCAGAAAATTATTTTTTTCCAAGTTGCACCTGATTTATTTTACTTCATGTTTTTATGAGACCCCCACCACCAAAAAGGGCCTTAAAGCAAGATTCCTTCAGACCTGCATCCTAAACTCACCATGATGTCTTGATCATAAATGTCAACCCATATAACATCCTCTACATTGCTTCTTCTTCTTCATTCATTCAAGCTTTTATGTAGTCATTTAATGAAAAGATCAAGTTCTATGCTATCAAGTACGATGGTATTCTCCTACAGTATGCGGCTGACCAAGCTATATAACATACAACTAATTCAATTAAACTTTATCATAATGTTAATCACATGTTGCTTAGATCAGCATGGGAGCAGCACGGCCTGTACTCCATCACACACACTCTCTTTGTTACAGTGACAATGCTACCTATTAAGTAGTATTTCATGATACATTTAACTTCTTCCACAGTTTTGCAGCCTTTTGTGTAAGCAAAATTATTCTGATCATGGAGTCTATTGTTAAATTACACTCAGACTTCTTTATCTTCTTCTCTGTTTACACCTACTGTAACAGCTGCACTGAGCTCAGCATCTTTGCTTTCAATCCAGTTACACCTTCATCCCCTGTTAGCAACTTTTTCATTACAATCACTAGACAAAACATTCTGTCCTGTTTTCATTATAGGTGTTTGTAGTCAACAGCTAACTTAAAAATGAATTTAGTGGTGACACAAACACAGACATAGACACAGTGTAAACAAACACATTACTAGACACAACAAGGCTGTCTCAGAAGAGAGAGAGAGAGATCAATCATTAAAACTGATAGCCATATGTTAAAACTCAATACTCTGTATTATTTTCTGTAAAGCGAGTGATGACAGTACACAGTGGAGGTTCTTTTTTTATCAGTCACCACTCCTGTCACTCTCACCTACCACTCTCATCTCTTTTAACTGTCATGATGTTGTTATCAAACCTCCTGGACCAGACTCTGTTTAGTGTAAACGCTAGTAGGGAAATGTTATGGCTCTGGTAATATGTGTAAGCTACATGAGATCAGTGGAAGGCCAGATGGTAGTGGAATAGGGACAGAGACTCTGAGTCATGTCAGCAGATTCGGTACAAGCAAGAAGCTGAGATACAAGCATGTCCCCTGTAGTGTGTCACACAGTGCAGTTTATAAGCTATTGTTGCAATTCATAGCAGTATGTGCTGTAGCTATCATGTTCTGTCAATTGTAGTTCATAGGCACGTTTCACTTAACTCTTCAATCGTACCCTCAGTTGAACACACCCACACACGCAGACACACACAGAGAAAGACCAGATCTTACTTTAAGGGATATTTAGAAGTCATCACATTTTAAAGGTTTGCCTTCATGTACAGTATTACATGAGGTAGCTAGAAGGACAGTGAAAAACATGTTCTGTTAACGAAAGAAGATCTTTTGCAAAACCTGTATTAAAAATCCTAGTATCTTAGATATATTATAGAGTTATACATAATGCAGAAACATCTGCAGAAGTATCACGAGTTTGTCTATAATTATGGGGGAAACTGAGAAGCCCTGTTTTATTTCCCCAAGGAGCCTATGAAGCCTCTTTGGTGCCAGAGAATTTGCCCACCAGTAGACTGACCCACTTTCTAACACACAGACACTTACCATCCTGAAAAGATGATATACACATCCTTTCCAGTGCACTACCAGTCCCTATATCTTAAATAACCCATATGGCATCATTTAACACTCATTTTTAATGTGCCGAATCAGTGCCAGTGCCAGTTAGCCTCCCTCAGGTCCAACACTGTGTTGTACTGCAGCTTATTGAAGTTTTAGGAGTTTCAAGTGACAGATCTTTACTTAGCTGGTGATACATTAGCTGGTGTGTAAATAATGTTATCTGCAATGAGTTAATTAAGTCTGGGTTTTGGCTTCACCTGCACACATACACACACAATGCTACCGTTCCAGAATACAGGCTACTAATAAGCTATAGTCTCAGAATAGATCGCCTATCCAGTTAATACTCAAAAGCTGCATGATTAATTGCTGTTGTATTCACATGTAAAAATATTTGAGTTTTTAATAAATTAGAAGAGCAGGAGAAATATACAGTGGATCCAGATATCAGTGGGTGTAAGATGGGAATACACACTGGATGGAACAAGTTTAAAGTGTTTAAATGATAAATTTCCCCAGATAACTGTCAAAAAGGAAAGATAGTGTTCTCACACTGTGTAGCGGTGGAGTATTACTGGCAAAAAATCAAATCATGCATCCCAGGAAAACAACTCGTAGTATTGTTAAAAGTAGAATAGTTCTTAGCCTCCATCATTATTACAGTTTGTAATGGTAGTGATAGCAGTATGCAATTATCAGTTCTGAGATTTGAACATGGTCAAACGAAAAAGCAGTGCAAAACATTTCCCTCTTTTTCCTCTCACTTTTCTTTTCCCTTCTTTCTCATTTCTCTTTCAGTCAGTCTCCTCCTCCCACGTGCACCATTGTGTTCCAGATATCTATTTAGTCTGTTACCCTGAGTCATCTCCATAATGTTCTCAGCTGGTCCCCTTATTCGTCAATCTGTTTCAAACTCCTTGTCCCTGGTGTGTGTGTGTGTGTGTGCGTGCGTGTGTGTGTGTGTGTGTGTGTGTGTGTGTGTGTGTGTGTGTGTGTGTGTGTGTGTGTGTGTGTGTGTGTGTGTGAGAGAGAAAGAAAGAAAGAAAGAAAGAAAGAAAGAAAGAAAGAAAGAAAGAAAGAAAGAAAGAAAGAAAGAAAGAAAGAAAGAAAGAAAGAGAAATAGGGGCTGGAAACTGCTGTTAAATTCCTCTCTGAACTTGGTTTGAGTAGTTCCAAAAAAAGCCAGACTGAGCAACCAAAGAGAGTGGAAGCGACACATCATCGAGTGAAGATCGATGCTTAAGAGCTTGGCAGATCCATTTTAGATCCTGTCTAAGCAGTGCCACTTCCTCTGCTGCTTTCTCTTAATCTTAAGTGTTCATTTGAAAGTCTTTTCGGCCATGGGAGCTGTTGACACATGTCTTTTGTGCATCTTTGTGGTCAGCGGGTCTCATAAGACTCTTTGCATTGTGTAAAGTATAGTGTATGTATAAGCACTTTCTAGATACTGTGGAGACATAATAATACCACTGCTCTCACAAAAACATCCATATCCATCTATTCATACATGAACAAATATTCAAGGGCATGGTCTGCATAAAACAGGCTCAATATCATATACACAAACACATGCTTCACTCATATGGGCTCAGAGTTCAGGGGCTCATGTAAGGCTGTATCTGATGCTGCACTTGACAGTTAGGTTAGGGCTACACTGGGCCCTTGTCACCATTGAGCATTACCTCTGATAGCCTGTGGGAGGAATACATGAGGAATGTCAGGAGGCAGAAAAGAAATTAACATCTTTCTGCCAGTTTCACAGCTATACATTAGTGATTATACTGCCTTCAATCAAATAGTGACTAATGATATAAAGTTATCAAAGGTATTTAAAGTTCTCACTAAAATAGAAAAATGTTTCTGTGGCTGACTCAGACTTTGTACATAACAATTAGACGTTTTACCACAGGTTGCTGTATTAACCAATTAGTTGTTTCTTTGCAAGAAAGTAGTCCTCTTTTCCTCAGTTTTATTTTGTGCGTGAAAATTTTGTTTTAAGTTTTGTCTAATCACAAAAAGTGAATCCTAATAGAGCCTGATGGTTAAACTGAATCTGAAAACAAATGAGCACAGCTTCAGAAACTTTTCTTAAAATAATAATGAGATGAGAATATTCAGAAAATGAGTGTAATAGTTGGATAATAATTTGATAAAGATATAAAACATTTCTAAGGCTAGCTACATGCTACACTAACGCCTCTGACCTTTCCCCCTTCTACTGTTCCACGATCATCGTAAAACCTCAATAAAAATTAAAATGTATTTATTTATTTACTTGTTTAAGGATCTGTGGAAAGTCTGTCTGTACCTCAGCATGATGCTACTTTTTGATAGCATTATGTTGTTCATATATACATAAATATCTTTGGAGGGAGGTACTTTGAAGAAAGTTTCATATGGAGAGAGTGGAACCGGTGAGTGGGAGTGTGAATCCTTTAATGGCTATACTGTATGTGGCAGATTTAAGCAATTTTTTAAAGTCAGCAAGTGTGTTTTAGCTTTTAGTTGTTAGATGCTTCAAATTAATATGAACTATATTAATACTGAATTTTATGATAACTTTAATATCTCTAATTAATTCACATAGTTGACTGACATGGTTGACTCTATCCACTGCTTTCAGAGACTGCTGTGCTCTAATATTCTATTGTCTGCTGTTAGAAATATCTAGCATATCGTCACTTTGCCTCCCAGTGTTCAGAGTATGCAATGTGCTCAGCAGTGCTGCCTTTCTGTCTGTATGCCTGTCTGTCTGTCTGTCTGTCTGTCTGTCTGTCTGTCTGTCTTTTCAGCTGTCTGTCTGAATTTACTTAAACATCCTACATTAAAATGTGCTCTTTCCATCTCAAAGTAAAAGAGTGAATCTGCCTTTTGCCATAGGTTAAGACAATCATTTTTAATTATGCTAAATAATTCTCAGAATGCTATATATAGCATTATAGGGCTCTCTGACTCCAGAAGATACAGGGGCCACTTGGTAGAGGAGGAATATGACAGATAAAGTCAAAGGATGTCAGTTACAAACCACATTGTCATTATTTACCTACTACCAAATCTGTGGTAATCGCAGTACATTTTTATGTCAGGATAGTCATCATTATTATGATGTGTGAATAAGAGATTGTGTAAAAGCATAACTGCAAGTGCTGAACTCCATTAAAGGAACATTTATCCGAGCACAAACTTTGGCTGAAGTCCAAGTGGGTAAGCTTCTGCAGCTGAATGTTTGCAACATCCTATTTTACTATTTCATGATTTGCAAGTGAAGCGAAAGAACATGACTGAGTCTGTAACTAAATGAGTGACACAGAAGGAGAATGAGACATAAAGACAGACAAATGAGAGGAGACGTAAGAGCTAGCCGCTGCATGGCTGACTGGTTCAAGGAGAGAATTGGAAAAAGCAACCTAGATTATACCACTAGAACTACAAAGCTTCCTATGTAGAACCCTAAATAGAGAGAGAGTCTATTTTTCTATCTCTGTATCATTGTTTTTAAAGGGTCTCCAACTGCCCTGATAACCTTGTTCATGTAAGTAGCTTCATGGATGCTATGGGATCTGGAAATTTTCAAACCTTTTGTCATGCCCATCCTTGTCGACCTTAACATCACTAAAAACCTGTGGGGTGCACTGAAGAGGATACTCCATAACATTTCTTTGTTAAATTTTATTAAAACATATACTGCATATACTGTAACTATGATTAAAATATTGACATGATACTCAGAAATAGTACACAAAAAATAATCTTCAAAGTCAAATCATATTGTTTTGATTAGTGCTGTTTTGTTTTTTGCTAACGGAATGATTAATTTATTTTATATTTTGCATTTCACCCAGAATGTAACTGTTGTATAAATCATTTTGTCATTTTGAATCATTTTTGAAATGCAGAAGTGGTTACGCAAATAGATGGATCTAAAATCAGCTTTTTCTCTGTGAGTTATTATAAGAACACTCCCTTGATTCCAAAAGCACAGATAAATATAGTTTGAGCAACTTTTCAAACTTCACATATCAACGCACTGAGGAAGGACATACAGTAACATACTCAGACAGCTTCAATACTGTAGTCATTTGTTAGCGAACAAAGCCAGTGACAATGCTGGCACAGAGTTACATAAATGTTAAAATGCTTTGTGTGTGTGTGTGTGTGTGTGTGTGTGTGTGTGTGTGTGTGTGTGTGTGTGTGTGTGTGTGTGAGAGAGAGAGAGAGAGAGAGAGAGAGAGAGAGAGAGAGAGAGAGAGAGAGCATACATTCATTCAGTATTTTTTTTTTAAAAACTTTGTAAAGACCAAATGTCACCCCAAGAACTGTTTTGACTTCGTTGGGTCTCAGCTGGTCCCTATAAAAAAGACAACCGTTTTGGGTGTAGGCATAGCATTAATTCACTGCATTAATAATAAATGTCCTTACAATGATAGTAAGAAGGTTTGTGTGTGTGTGTGTGTGTGTGTGTGTGTGTGTGTGTGTGTGTGTGTGTGTGTGTGTGTGTGTGTGTGTGTGTGTGTGTGTGTGTGTGTGTGAGTCTTCTGTTAGTTCCTATAGTTGCTAATATAATGTATTGAGTTCATCAGACGTCTCTGAAACAGTAGCCGAGTGCATTAACCACCACCAGTGTCTCACTGGTTGACTTTTGCACCATTAAATCTACTGATTTAACAGGGACATCATAATAACTGTAGTTTGTTTGTGATGAGCTGTATGTGACTTGCTCTTGTAAACAAGTATGCAAGTTAACTAATGCAATATCATTTTTGCCTTAATCCTGCCATCTTCTTGAACTAGTAGAGATACAATATCCTAAACCTCAGAATGGCTCCAGTAGCCTGACTAGAGTCCAGCTCAGGATGCAGTATGCTTAAAAAAGACATGGAAAGGCATGCGGCTTCAGACGAGGTTTAGGCCATCAAAGTCTTTCACTTGAAAGGCCACAGTGATTTATGTGCTAAATGAGTGACATCCTTGGTAATTTTTTTCTCTCTTTCTCCTTCATCAAAGACTAGGCAAAGACTATTAGTACTTTATTGGTTTCAGAAGTCATAGTGGCTGAACAAAAAAGGATTTCAACGTTTGGGTGAAATTCCTCTCTTCACACAGTGAGGGGATTTAAAAAATGCATAAATGGAAGAACTGAGAATATAAAAGCAGGGAAAGGTGCAGTAATATAAACCCAAAACTATATATAATGGCTTCACTAAGTACAATGAGACTCTGTAGGGACTGCAGAGTAAGATAGCAGGGAGAAATCAGCAAATCCCATGGAAGAATTATAGTGCCATTATTCTTATAAAATAAAGGCTACTTAACATCAAATGATACTGTTTGTGTTGCTCTGCTACCTCCCTTTATATTTAGAATATATATAGAATATATAGAATATATATATATATATAGGAATGTTAGAGAATGAAAAAGTGAATCTAAATTTATTCCGGCACTGTGTTGTTCCATGGTGACCCATTACCCCTTCACAGCCCCTTCTCTTTCCTTATAATTCAGAAGCAGGTGGCTCTCTGTAAGATTAATCACCATGAGACGTTGCCAAAAAAAAAAGAAATAAAGTCTGTTGATGACAGTCACATCAACATGAAGATTTAAGTGCCTCTGATCACTCTGTAACACTGTTCAAGCTAATCAGCTTGCAAAATCTCAGCATCTATTTGTGCTAAGGGCAACGTGGTCGTGATTTGAGTTATTTTTGGATAGGTGACACTGCAGTTGCTAAGTGTAGTAGCAACCATGCTGCAGTCCACCTAGTTTATGCTAAATGTGTTGACTGTTGGCTGTGTTAATGGCTGTCACTTTGAGATAAGGCTACTGAGTGTATTATAAAATTAGCGCTGCTTCTCTCTCTCTTCTCTTCACATTCTAGCACTTGCAGAATCATTTATACAGCTTTGTGTCTTTCATGTTTCAAACCTCTTACAGGGAAGTGTTTAATGTTAATTTGACTCAAGTGTGCATGATGAGTGGCCTGATAATAACATTACAGACAGGTTATACTTCTTCCACAAATTCTTTGACTAATATTAGTATTCATTTATGCATTTTATTTACTGCTTATTTTACACACGGTCATGGGGAGCCTAGAACCTATCCCAGGAGACTTGAAGCACAAGGTGGGGCACACCCTAGAGAGAGTGCCAACCCATCACACTCACATTTTCATTCAGCCTACAAGGCAAGTCATTCTTTGCACGAGGGAGAAATCCAGAGTAAACCCCACAAGCATGGGGAGAAAATTCACACTCCATGCAAAAAGAGCAGCGGTGTGAATCAAAACCTCCAGGTGGTGTAAGGCAAACCACCGTGCCCTCTTAGTATCAGTATTATGTGCCAAAATGTTCTGTCTCATTGAACATTCTCATTAAAATTTATAGCAGTACAAGGGTACTACATATTTTAAATCTCTATGCATTGCAGGTTCAATCAGTCATTCATCTTCAGTAATTGTTTTATCCTGGTTAGGGACGTGATGGGTCCTGAGCATATGCTGGGAATCCTAGACACAAAGCAGTAATAAAATATGCACACACATACACACCTTGTAGGGGGGACGAAACCTGAGAATCTTAAGGATACCATATAAACATTTTAAAACATGAAATAAGCAAAGACAATGACTCAGAATCCAAACTCTGGAGCTGTAAGAAAAAAATTTAGTGTTGGATGGTGGTGCATTTTTCTAGTGATATATACTGTACAAGAAATACTGTACACGGCTAACTAAAAGCTTCAAAGCCTAATATCTCATCAACTAAATGATGGAATAATATAACATTATAAATATAAATGCTCATTTTCAAAGTTGGAGATCATCATGTTAGCCTCTGTGTGATCTTCTTGGATGGAGAAATGGCTTAATGTGATTCATAGTGTATTAAAGCCAGTGTGAATTTCACTCCAGTGATGGACCACAAAGTGAATTATACAGGTCAAGCAACTGTCAGGCTAATGATTCTTGAACATGAATGTTTCACTTAACATCTCATGGTACTTCATGGATATGGAGCACTTCTCTGACATTTATTCTTATTCTTAATCAGTAAGAAAGTCTCTTAAGTAGGACTCAGCAATAGTAGATCATTGCATTACACTTATTTGGCCATTCCACAGTCCATAAGGTTGAGACTTGGTAAGTGGGTCATTCTCTGTGAGATGTGTAGCTCAATATTCCTGTGCTTCACTTGGCCCATAAAGGTAAAGTAGGGTATACTGGCAACCCAGAAACAGGCAGCATCTGGGCTAGCTTTTGCGCACCAAGCTTGTGGCCCCATTCACAGGCCCTCATTACTGAAGATACCAACTGACCAATTCATATAGCAATCATCAGGCTCATTAACACTTTTGCCTTTTAATCAAAACAGAACATAACATTACATATGTCTTGGTTATTTTAGCCTAATATGCTATGGAAGTCTTCCATCAGGTCATATAATGTAATATATACAGTAAATGTCATAGTACAAAAATATATAAATATATATTGGCTAAAGCTCAAAGCTACAATGGGCAAAGGTCCAGTGCATCAACCATCTAAGTGTAAACCATTTTGGGAGAAAGTCCCTGTGGAGAACTGTGGCTTACACTGATATCTGAAATAAGAGCAGCTCTTGTATTACTCATACTGCTCATGTGGGCTCCATCATGGAGCTGCACTGTAGAGACCATTTCACAGTCACAGATGCAGACTCATGAAAGAAAGCACAGGTGTATGAATCGATCCCACAGAGCAGGGGTTCCAAATGGCACACTAGATCCAGGTCAATAAAAGCACGAGCCATTCAGTAAGGAACTTGCAGTAAGAACAAGTGTGGAAGAAAGTGTTTAAGAGGGTTTAAGTCTTGTTGCCTTCTCTGTGTGACAGCAGCTGCTATAATTATTCTTAGTGCGTCTGAGATGCCACTGGGGAAACAACTTCAAAAGGTACTTTACTTCAAGGTAAAGCTGAAACCAAGAGGTCTGTTGAGATATGGAAATAGCCGCTGTTGTCTGACTAAGGAAGGTTTTAGATCCATCTGCCAGTTTTACTGTGCAGTCAAGTTCACCTCTTCAATCCTTGATAACAGAGCCAGATTGTGTTAACTCTGTTATGCTTATGATTTCCAGAACCAGCAAACCAATTATGTGAATAGTGGAAAACATATTTTTCTGATGCACCTCCTTACTTCATTGTTTTCTTTTGTTCTTCATCTTATTTCCCCTTTTCATCAAGCTTTTACTTTAATATTTTTATTTTTGTCCTTTTATTTCTGGCTCATTTATTCTCCTGCCTTAATTCCTACTATTCTATTGTAATGTAACAGTAGGATGTCTGATAATCTCATTTTAGTCTTGGCTTCAAATCAGAGTGTTGATCTTTATCTCTCCAGTCCCAGTACCGCTACACCAGCTGACATGCTCACATACACATGCTCTCCCATTTTGCGTATGGACACAGTCTCTATGACAACCTCCACCATTGCCATGGCACTGGTAGCCAGTGCTCTAAAGTGTACAACTCCTTAATACTACCATTGAACTGATCCCTTATAGAGACTAGAAGAGTATAGCACATGATTCCTTCTAATTATAAAAATCACAAGACTACATTTATTCAGATACTTATGTGATTAATTTTCAAATATTAATTTACTTAAATGTGTTTTTTTGCTTCTTTACATCAGTCCACAGTACACTATTATAGTACACATTCGAGAGGAATGAAGTCACCTTTCAGTTTTACAGCAGAATATCTCCTTATATATTATTTGGCTAAATGTACGGTATGTACAGTAGGTACCAGAACACCTGAACAGACACCCTTATGTGAATCTGGTGCATCAAAATTGGAAGCATTTAATTGTCCAGAATGGCTTTCTATGCTATAGCTTTTTTATTTCCCTTCTCTGAAAGGTCGAATCCTGTTCTGCATATATATCTTATTCATATACAAAACTCCTAAATCCCCCAAAATATGTCATCAACCTGAAGGACAACAACAATTAATAATAATTATAAATGTCATCATCACCATCATCATCATCTTCTTCTTCTACACCGAATGGAAATTTATGACATCATATCCTGTCACAGCACATCACATCACGTCCATTAACAACGCCACCATCTAGTGACTAGCAAGGGTACTCACAGGCGCTTAAACTTTCAGGCATGATGTCATCTTTCCCAGAATGTTATAGCCCCAAAGAGAGCGTTAGAAAGGGGTGGGTTTGTGGTGGGGGGGCCGGTTGCTGGGTAGGAGAGATCAATATGGCCATCTGTGTGCCTGTGTGTGTCAGCAGGATGCATCACGCCTTCTTGGCACTCCATCCGGTGCAGGTGCCTGGCAAAGTGAACTTGCATCTTGGTGCTGAAATGAATGTCGCGTCGAAATTACTTTCTTTTATACCACAACACCGTTGAATATGTCAGAAGTTGATTCATTTCCTATAGGATGACAGCATTCTTAGTAGTTCTGGCAAAGCATAGGTTTATACTAATGCACTCATTCTAATATATTATAATTCGGGAGTCACAGGTCATTGTCAGGATTTTTTTTTTCAGACACTCCACATAATCCCAGATTATGTTTTAAAGGTTTAAAATCATGTCGTAAAATAATATGATTAATATGTATTATTGTTTTACGGCTTTAAGCTTTAAGGATAAGTTTCTTTGAAGTTTAAATAAGGAGTCTGCAGTGTCACCTTATTAATGTGTCTCAAAGTCCAAATTTATAGACAAACATATTAAAGAATTTTAGAATTGTTATAATTTGGTTTCTGTGTACGTTTGTAATTTGTATGTATAAGATTTTCTCCCCGATGTTACTTTATGCTTTTCCTCACAATACAGTCATTTTTCTTTTTTTTTCCTATTAACTATTACATTTTTGTCCATATAAAGTGTTAATAAACATTAATGCTCTCTTGAATCTTAACCTTTTCACTTCTGTTCTCGATGCAATACCCCGTATCCTTTAAACTGACAATGTTTATTTTTGTTCTGTCCATGTGATGTGACGCGTTTGTACATATGGGAAGTCTTTTGCGCCATCTAGTGGTAATACAAAACTTGACGTGCTTTTCAAAACATAATAATAATAATAATAATAATAATAATAATAATAATAATAATAATAATAATAATAATAATAATAATAATAATAATAATAATACATGTTTTTATAAACCTTGTGGAATGTTGTTTGAGTGACAGGATGAGTTGACTGGAGGAGATGGGATTGGACGCTGTCATATGGCCAGTTAGGCGCTGATGTGTTTCAGCTCAAAGTAGCCGCTCCAGCGTAACTGGTTTATGCGGCGCATTAACGGATCACTTTACAGTCTTTTGTGTGTAACGTGAGAGGAAAGTAGAACAGATAGAGAGGAGGCTCCTCTTGAACCGGAAGCCCAGTTTGTGCGCATCGCTTGATTGCTGTTTTAAATTTTTGAGCCAGAGCGCCGCAGTTTTAGAGAACGCACGCCCTTGCGCTCGCCGCATCCTCAACGCTTCCCCAATGAATCTTTAATGAGCGCTTTAGAAGTCCTTAATGGCATGTCACTAATGTCCATTAATGATCTCCGAATGCAGCAGGCTCCGCCTCAATGGCTTCTCGTCTTGGTCTCTTGAGACTTCTTTTAATATGGTTAAAACTTTGAAAACATCATCCTGCTCGCAGTGAACCATCGCTGGACTGTTCCTGCCTTTCCGCACTTTGTATTCGCATTTTGACCGATAAACATGACTTTTCCACTTAGAAAATCTACATCAGGTATGCAATTACTTCACTGGTTTTACATTCTTTAAATGTTAAGTTGAAGAATGAACCTTGAAAATGAATGATGATCACAAATCGTATATTCAAATGGAAAATATGACTTTCTAAAGATTTGCATGGCTTCTAAGGGATACATCTGTTACAGTGCGGATATATTTACCAACAGTGTCTTGTTTATAACTTTTTGTAAACATTATGAACACGTAACAGATGGAATAGTGTGAGATGGAAGATGGAAGAGTCGGTGTAGCTGTCCAAGGTGCTGAAAACATACTACACATACTGCAGTTCCGCTCACATTTCATAAGGTCCGAATTTAGGACACTGATAAGTTTAATCTGTACTTTCTCTAGTATAAAGGTAATTAAAATGGAATTTCTTATCAATTCACCACTTTAAATTGTGCTTTAATTGTGTGGTTTTAGTAATAGGCGATAATCAGTGGAATGTCTGAAATGTGTAAACACGCATAGGCCCTAGGAGTGTCCGTGTTTAGTCCTATCTTATTTATTTATTCGCTATATTTCGCAGTTTTTGTTAATTCTGTGCTCAGAATGGTTTTTAATTTCCAATTCAATTTTCAATTCCTGCTTTAACGCTCAACTCTTCACCTCAGACTTACGAGGGACTTGTTTAAAAATTAAAATGTGTAATGCAACAATACTCCAGGAGCATGAATGAAAATGTGAAAAAATTTAATTATAATTGTACTACTCATAACAAGTCTCACGAAATGATCTTAGACTTGATCAGATTTGTTGGTGAAAATAGACTCATCACTAAGGTTTAGGGTTAAAGGAAAGTTGCATTCAAATGAATGAATTCAATATGAACAGTAGGTGGCACTATAGCAGAACTTCTCTACTGTTGGCTAGAGATGAAGAATTCTCTCATGTACACATTTATATCTTTAGAGAATGTGTTTAATTGAAGTGACCAGGGAAGGAAAGGTTGGATTTGGAATAAAACTGCAAATGATTTCGGCAGGTCTGACATTTATAGAAGTACTTACAGTTTTACAAAGGAAAGTTTTGAAACACCATATACAGTATAATCTTCTGAAATATTTCTAGGGAATGTATCACAAATCTTAATATTATATGATTAGATTGTTTTCGAAAATCATTCTATTGTAATTACTGCAACATTGCAGTACCTTGTTGTTCACAGAACAGATGAACTGGGTAAAGCAGGGAATGTCTACGGTCTCTGCAAAACTACTAATTTATTGATTCAGCTGTTATCTTTGGCTTTATTGTACCATAATTGATGGCTTTTGTAATACAAATGAAGAGAACATGTGTTGTGCTGCTCTTTTCAATCTGGCCTATGAGATAAGCTCTGCCACAGCATCATTATATTCACCACTGAAACAGCTACTGGAAAACGATATTTTCTATCTTGTTTAATTAAAACAAATTACAATTAACAATTAATGCTCACACAAATGTCTATTTTATACTTTATGTTGAAATGAAGCAACAGCATGGAACGTTTCTAAAATATCAAAATGTGGTACCAAAATAGCAAACAACTGAAGATTCTTCTCTTTAGCCATCTCTGACTGTGAAACTAGCCAGTTGCATGATTTGTGTAACACTACAAATTCCACATAAAATATCTATCTATCTAACACTCTCCACCAAATACCTGATCACGGGTTACATTGGGGTTCTCTTAAAGAACATGCTCAGAGGAGGGTGAACAAAGTTAATACTGACCTCAGGTATCCTACTTTGATTTAAATGCAAATTCTAGAAAGTCATAATGCTGATTATAGAGAGGATGTAATAGTTTCACACTGCTTTGTAAAGAAATGGCCTCATTTCCAAACTGTTAAAAGTTTTTCTATACTGGAGGCAGTTGTTAAAGGTTGTGCTTTATGACTTTGTCATTAAAGCAAGATGCACTGATTTATATAGTTTAAATGCTTTTCTGTGTCAGGTATCTCTGTCAAAACAGAATCAAATGATAGTTTCTTATTGTAACAATGTTGGCAGTGTGCTGTAGAGAGAACACAGCAGACCCCTGTGAGCTTTTTTATTTTGGCACGGCAGTCAGTCAGTAACGTAAAACTTTTCAAAGCAAATACCTTGGCAGCTTTACAGCTCACTCACTGCTTTATATTTTGCTCTCTCACAAGCAAGCACACATTCAGCTCACTGATCTCAGGGAGTGGGGGAGAGAGAGAGAGAGAGAGAGAGAGAGAGAGAGAGAGAGAGAGAGAGAGATCACATGAATATATATGGGAGATGAGCAGGGCTCAGGTGTGCCACGTTAGTCAGTACCACTCTAGTTTGTCTTCAAACACCACCCTTCAAATGAACACCCACACCAGAACACTGCTCCACCTGCTACAGTTATCACTGTTTCTAAACAATAAAGGAATGATGAACTTAAAATCTATCGCAACCGTTTACAACCTTCATTGCATTGTCTTTTGGTGTATACATCGGGATGTTGTAGCCTAGTGATTAATGTGTTGGTCAACCAATCAGAAGGCTGTGTGTTTGAATCCCAGGTCCAATAACTTCCACTGCTTGGCCCTCTGAGCAAAGCTCTTAACACTTACAGTAATTTCTTATGCTAAAATGAGATAAAAATATAGGTTGCTCTGGCTAAGTGTAAATGGTGTGTTTTGTGCATAAGACTAGTGGCACAGTTCTCAGAATGTTGTCAAAATAATGTAAAATGTCAGTTCACTGCTACTTTGGCCTTGCTAGATTAAAAAGCTACACTAAACAACTTAATAAATCACTGCAGCATGCCGAAGCAGTGCGCTCATCATATCTTCTTCTTCTTTCGGCTTTTCCCTTCAGGGGTCGCCACAGCGAATCATCTCTCTCCACCTATCCCTATCTTCTGCATCCTCAACATTTGCACCCACTAGCTTCATATCCTCATTAATTACATCCATATACCTCCTCTTTGGCCTTCCTCTTTGCCTCCTGCCTGGCAGCTCCATGTCCAACATTCTCCTACAAATATACTCACTCTCCCTCCTCTCAACATGTCCAAACCATCTTAATCTGACCACCCTAACTTTGTCCCCCAAACGTCCAACATGAGCTGTCCCTCTGATGTGCTTGTTCCTAATCTTGTCCAGTCTTGTCACTCCCAAAGAGAACCTCAACTTCTTCAGCTAGGCTACCAGTGCGCTTATCATATATAGGATTAAAACGAGCTTCTCTGTCCTCTGATTTACCTCCCTTTTCTTACTCTGGTGACTGGATTCTGATTATTTTACTATTTGTTTTAGCAGTGAAGCTTTGAAGGATATGTTTCTGATATTTTTCTGTTTATAACATTCAGGGATTTTATCATACAAACACAGAAAGCAGAGTCTAGGCTTTTAAATTTGCACAGGTGTAAATTATACATTATACAAATGTGTTACATAAATATAGATTGTCTACATTTTATAGTACTAGTAATACAGACACTGCTAGTTATTATTCCTTTCGACATTTATAAAAAAAACAACTAATACTTAAGCTACTGCATTAAAATAGCCCATGTAAGAGGTTAAATAAGTAAATGCACTCACACACAAAGGAAATAAATTAATTTTATGTAGAAAATTAATTTATTTATAAATTTTTAAAAATTAAGAATTAAAAGACTAATTGTGATTTGATCTTTCTCAGACCTGTCATGACATCTACCAAGTCTAACCCACCTAACATTAATTAACTCAAATTAAATGGCAGAAAAATAAAATTCACACTAAACAAAAAACTTTCAAGCTCAGATAATCAGAGGTCTAGTGTCATGAACACGGGATAAAACAGACCCAAATGCAGGATAGCAAAATAAACAGGGTTTAATAACAAAAGACACGAAACATGACACGGACTAGAGACAGGACAACAAGACAAAACAGCAGTAGATTCCACACTGCACAAGGCAACATGGCACAGTTAAATAGACAATGACAATGGGGAACAGGTGTGTGGAAACGGGAGGAGCAGACAAAGGCGGGGCAGACACGTGACGAGGAACATAAACAAAATGCACATGGCCAAAGTCCGGGCTGAGTCCTAACATCTTGTCCTTAATGCTACAAATTTTATGTCTCAAATACCTTTAAAATACACTTCAAACTGGAAGGAAAATACAGATATTTGATCTTGCTGTGAGCTTGACCTCTGTGGATCAATTACAAAATCTAATCTGTTCATCTTCTGGTTACAATGATAAGTCCACATGAAACCTACAAACCTTCAGTTTGTCCAACCACTCATTCTTAAGATATTGTACAGTTACAACAAGAATCTTGGAGGGCATCTAATAAAGACCACCTTCTTCATAAAGAGAACCTCCTTCTTTCTTTTGCAATCGATAATAAGTTCACCACAGAAGCTGTAGCTAATAGTAAGAATCTAATTATAAAAATTTGAGAAGGGCTTTATCTACTAGACACCTATATCACCTATAGTGATATTAAATTAAGTTATTATTAAATTAAATTATTATTAAATTAAGTCCTTATTAAGTTATGGACAAATAAACTGAAATGTTGTATTCATTTAATTTCCATTATATCAGTGTTGAGAATGGAAAACCTCACATTATATGAATTATGCTGTGGATACCCGACCAACACATGCATTTTGATCTTGTATGCTTCAAACATTGTTGTAACTGTTTGAGGAAAACATGTATGAGTGTTATTTGGCCATATAGTGTATAATACAATAATATCTGCAATTTATTTTTGTAGATCTCTGTTTCATCACTTTTGTGATACTGCTAGCATGCATAAAATTCTTTCTTATAAATTTCCAATTTCTATCACCCTGCCATGTAGAATTTGTGGACGCAATTTCAGATTTTTAGTTTATAAAGTGCAAAACAACCACCAAACTGTAATCAAAAAGCTTAATCCTTGGATTCATATCAAAAACAAGGCTGTGGCACAACAACAAAGAGCAATGTTGACAACAAAACATACAACTAGGTGAACTTATATAGGGGTGCTTATTAGGAGTAACAGAAGTGAGTGATCAGTGGGACATGTGACATAGACATGTGATGTGCTGGGGCTGATGGGTAATGTAATTAATTCTCATTCAAAACATAATCATAGTCATAATCAGACATAACAGGTCCAAATAGTGTTATTTGTTATAAGATATAAGATTATTTACAGACTAGTTGGACAAATTTAAGGAAAGAAATCTTTCACTGTATTTGCATTGTAAGTCCTAGTAATATACAATACTGAAAGTCCATCAGCATCTCAATGACTTCTGATCACTGATTTCTTGTATTAAAAAAATCAGCTCATGAATCAAATATGTTTTATGCTTATCACAGGACACAGAAAGTCACCTGAAATGTGAAGCAACTGGTGTTTCATAGTGTTTTCTTTGCTAAAAGATATGAAATTAAACATGATTTTTTTAGATTAAAGTGACATTGATGTACTATGACAACACAAAATGTTTTGTTTTTCTTTTGTTTTTATTTAAACATACATTCTGTAACTATCGCTGTAGCCCCTGTCCTCATATTGCACAATGATATCATGACAAAAGACAGGAAGTCTCAAAGGAACACACAGTGCACAACCGAGTCCAGAGGGTGGAGTCAGCCCTGGTCCAGTTTCTCCTATCTGACCAAATGTCCAGGGTTGTAGACACTGTGTGATACAGTTTGTGTCCGTCATTTGTTATTATGAGTTTATAGTACAGTACCTCATGTTATGGTTTAAGGATAAGGATTTGGGTCAGATCCAGTTCCACTCCCTGGACATTTGGTTCTGCAGTAAAGCATGGAAGGAGAGGCATAAAAATGACTGCTGTTGTAATATCAGTATAAGTGGAACAGTGCCAAACGACTTAACCTAATAACAACGCGTGCGTAGTACAACCCAGTGCCACCATGCCATCCCAATAAACAGCGTTTTCAAATAGCAACTCCTTTCCTGTTCTGGCGATTTGATCTGCATCTAGAAGAAAGCACTGGCAATATGAGATCTTCATTTGAGCTCCTGTTTTGTAATTCCCTCACGCAAACGATTCCCTTTTGGTAGTGAACTTCGGACAGCTAAACTTTGAACTTTAAATGCACGAAAGTCTACATGGCATTTGTGGGCTATATATGGGCCCCCCTCATCATTCCTCAATCATTTGCCCGCATCTGTGAAGGGCCGGTGCATGCCTTAAGAGTCAGATATGCCTCAGAGGAGACTGGAGAGGAATTGTGAGAAACGCAAATGCCAACATAAGCGTCATACAGCGCGCGCGACCGAGAGCACATATTAACGCGAACACGGGGCTCTCGCGCCTCAAACTATTCAACGTGGTTAAAACACAGTCGCATTATGTAGCCTACCTTCATTTTTAACATAGTAACGGGCAACAATTGCTATCGATATAAGGAATACAATCCTCGGCAGCCAATCCGATCTCGTTAACAGGTGTTTATTGTGGCTGCGCGTTACAGCGCATGAGCTCCATCACTTTATTCACTTTCTCTCCCACTCTCCCACTCACTCACTCTACCTCCTGCTGCTGTTCCTCCCATGTGACGCCGTGAATGTTTTGGTGGCATCATGTGAACCGGATTTTGGGGGATTTGGACAGCAAGAGCACAGTGACACCTTTTGGAGTGGAAGGCTGCAGGGAGTCGGTTGTGGACGCCGTGTTGATCCTTTTTTCTAGAAGATTAAAATGCATCGTTGGGGAGACGCGCGCTTAATCTGAACGCAGTTTACATTTAACTGCCTGAAAGGAGTGTAAACTCTAGTTAGACTTTACAGTTTTGGCGCAACTTTGAATTCATTGTCTGATTTTTCCCAACCAACGATGACTGTGACTCTGATATGCGAAGTCGGATGTGAGTGGGTTAACAAATCTGTGTAGAAATCCGGCTGAGGAGGAGCGGAGGGGGGAAACCAGCCTCTCTCAGCGCGCGCTGTCCGGCGGCTCGTCGCCACACTGGCTATGGCGGCGGCGATCGCCAGCTCCCTGATTCGGCAGAAAAGGCAGGCGAGGGAGCGCGAGAAGTCTAATGCCTGCCGCTGCGCCAGCAGCCCAAACAAAGCCAAAAGTGCATGCGAGAAACCGAGCCGTCTCAGCGTCTTCTCCCGGGTCAAGCTCTTCGGTTCTAAGAAGCGCCGGAGGAGACGACCAGGTGCTCAAAGAGACTCGTGTCCATCACCATCATCATGTTCATGACTCCCATTACCACATAAGGATTTTTTTAAACTTTCATTTATACACGCGATCACACTCAAATCCCCATCCATTCATCAGCTACTCTCTTTACTAATCTCTGTCAACTGATCATGTTTCCATCTCCATCCGTTTTCTATGCAGCAGTGTTTCGCTTGTGCTTATGAACTTACCCAGCATAAACTTTATCAGGGTTGAGTGTGAATCCGTGCTTGCCGTGTGCACAACATGCAGCAAAATTATGTAATACCAAAGCAGAGCTTTCAGTAATTTCTCTGTGAAAATAAAGGAAAATAGAAAAATCAATATACAAATGTTTGTTCAAAAGCAGCAGCTTAGACAATGTGCACTTCCAGGCATTGGTGGCATGCAGGATCCTAGAAAAAGGGAGTGGGTACTGCTTTGTGTGTGTGTGTGTGTGTGTGTGTGTGTGTGTGTGTGTGTGTGTGTGTGTGTGTGTGTGTGTGTGTGTGTGTGTGTGTGTGTGCATACATGTGTGTCAGATGATGGTGAGACAACAAGGACCCAGTTAAATAGGTTTGGAAAAAAATGTATGGCTTGATCAGCTCTTTTCGCATTGATCAGGTCCAAGGAAAAAAAAACCCACTAATATGAATATGCCTCTTCCAGACAAGTGATTGCCTTGGTATATGATCTAGTGTGTAAAGAGGGTTTATCTGTGCCTGTTTTTGTCTTTAGACTGTGCAGTCTGTGGACACTCCCAGTGTAAATCACGCAGGCAGATGTCAGTGTTAGTAAACAGAATTCTCAGTGATAACGTGCATATAGAACCACCAAGGCACAATTTCAGAGGTAAATGCTTGTTTCTTGAGGTACTGTCAGTGGGTGCTGCAGAGTTCATAGTGACTCATCTTTCTTTTCAACTTGGTAAACCGAGTGCCATTAGTTTCATTACAGCCTTTTTATTGTTACACACTTATGTAGTAATAGTGCCAATTAGGATTTGTAATTGAGAGCCAAATAATAGTGTGAATGAACCATTTTTCCACGCAACATTTTCAAGCTATTCTTCTCAAGATTTTCTAATTCCACCTTTGACTCATCACAGTCACATACAATCAAATCTGAGCATAAAATAAGATTTTCATGGACATTGTGTCTGTACTATTAAACTCTTTAACAGTTGAACAATGACTAACAATATAAATATATTATTACCTTAATATAGTGTTAGGTGAGCTTGGACACCAGCAAAATGCAAAAACATATATTGGCTATAAAAATATGTATCTCATGGAGGAGAGGAGAGCAGTTTATTTTAGACAGTAAATTTCTTGTATATTCAGTTTTTAGTCTAGCCTAGAGTAGCTTAAAACATGGTAATTACTACAGTCCTTTGCTGATACAGTACAGATTTGCTGCTGTTTACTGTTTCCACATACTGTATATCCACAATTCCACCATTTTTTTTGTCATACTGTATGCACATACATTTTCATAATGTTGTGATTGTTATTTTATACAGTTTCCATAAACACCTTTTGTAAACACTGTACTTGGTAATTAGTATAACCTAAATGCCTCTATATGAATAAGCCATACATTTGACATGGAAATAAAAAGATATTTAGATCTATGTATTCATAGAACGATCATCAGAAACATGGACAACAACAAACAAAAGTAACATATACAATCATACAGATAGAAAGTGAGTTGTAAATATTTTACATAGCTTAATGTTTTGATGCATGCACACAGAGTTTGGCAAAAACAGCAGCTTAAACTGTACTTTTCCTATTGTTCTTAAAGGAGAGGTTTTTTGTTTGTTTGTTTTATATGACCTGTTCTAATCTCAGTCGTCTCTTAGACATGCTTCAGCACACAACATTTTCTTGTGCATTTATTTCACCTGCTATTTACTCAAAATCAAAGGCAGGCACCGTGATGTAATTGTGAAGATACTCATTCTGTTGGCTCCTTAGAGAATAAAGACAATCTTCTGGCTTTCTCCATTAGTCCCAGGATGACTACCTGCAGAGGAATAACAGGAATTCTGATCTTCCACCCAGTAATGAAAATCTAAACTTGTGGCTTAAAAAGACATCTGCCTACTTTTTAGAACCGGAGCAAAATTCCGAACAAAACTAATGGAGCACAAAGTAGCTAGGGCATGCAAATTACCAGGACATATCCCTGGAAAAGAAACAGTGGCTGAAAGGTAGGGCAGAAGATGGATGGAGGTGATAAAAGGAGGTGAATAAAATGGTAGGAAATTCTAATAAGAAAAACAAAGTGAAGCTGGCTAATAATTTTGAAAAGAAGTAAAAGTCATATATGACTAAGACATGATTACAGGTAATATGTAAGCTAAAGCTGTGGATCTTTCTAAAGATTTTGCAATTTGTGGTACCTATTGCACCAATGTACAATGTGCTGTTTTGTTCTCCAGCTCTGGTTTACCTTTTCTGTGTAAAGTATGAGTAACCCTACTGTTTCCGATGCTACACACAGTCTCACTTCAACACTAATTACACCAGTGCCTGTCTCACAGCATTCTCTCTCTCTCTCTCTCTCTCTCTCTCTCTCTCTCTCTCTCTCTCTCTCTCTCTCTCTCTCTCTCTCTCTCTCTCTCTCTCTCTCTCTCTCTCTGTCTACCCCTCAGAGCCCCAGCTGAAGGGGATTGTGACGAAGCTGTACAGTCGGCAGGGCTTCCATTTGCAACTCCAGGCAGATGGAACCATTGATGGAACGAAAGAGGAGGATAGCAGTTTCAGTAAGTCAGCTGGAGGCTTCCCTCAGCTTTTTGAACCCATTGCATACTATGTGCATAATATGTCACCTCCCATAAACACACCAATGTTATGGGGCTTCAAAAGAAAGAGGTTGCCTTTGAAGTTTTCTCTGAAATGGAGCTCTGCCCCTTCCATGCATTTTTTTCACTCTCTGTAAATCTGTCTCTCACACAATCCTTAATACACAAACACATGTATAACACTATTGTATTTCAGAAGGTGAATGTATCACTATCGAGAACAAAAAAAAAAAAAAAAATCATGGTCCAGTCAGTTGAATACATAACATATAATTTCCTTCACTCTGAACAACAGAGGTTGTGGCCTTATTCAACAAACAAGCAAATGTTTTTGTGCTAGAATCAATGTGCAAACTTAAAGTCATATAAAGTGGATTTCTGCTCTCTTACAGTTCATTATTTACATCTCATGCATATGCCACATTTCCAAGGCATGCCTTACCATGTACAAAAAGCATGACCTAATTTATAAAGTGTACTGAGAAAATTTAAATTATGTTGCAAGAGAAAATGCTGAGAAAAAAAATATTATTTCCTAGGGATATCATATCAGTATAAACATATGAGATATAATATCAGTATAAACATATGAGATATAATATCAGTATAAACATATGAGATATAATATCAATATAAACATATGAGATATAATATCAATATAAACATATGAGATATAATATCAATATAAACATATAAGAGGTTCTAGGTCTTTTGTAAGGTCTTTTGTGAGGCAACTCACAAAAAAGCATGTACTCATATATCTGTACAGATCATGATTAAGAATATAAATGACCATAAGCTATTATTCAAAAGAAACAGAACAAGAGAGAATGCAAGATAAACTCTATTTAAAGGAATAAGAATTGAACTGAAGTGTGAATAAGACTAAAGTAGGAAGATTAAATACAAAGAACATTTTGTATTTTTTTTACCGAGATATTTACCGAGATATTTAAGGAAATTTATCATAAAATGCCATAATTCCTCTATTATTATTATTATTATTATTATTATTATTATTATTATTATTATTATTATTATTATTATTATTATTATTATTATTATGTTATTACTGGTGCTGTTGGCTGTTGGCTTATGTCAAAAAGACAAATATTCCAAAGATAAAAACAGATAAATATCCGCATTACCAAAGTATACACACATTTCATAATCACAATTGATTTTTTTTTTTTTTTGGAACGTTGCTGAGTAAGAGTCATTTTATTGAATAGATACAGTATATTCACTAGGAGAGCATATGCATTAGAAAAATTAGACTCCCACGACCTGAATTAACCTAAAAGAATATTGGTATAGACTATAACATTGGTTTTATTTAAAAATGCATACTGATTGTGCCTTATACAGCATATTATTGCTCTTAAAATACATGCTTAATGCTAGCCTTGCTGACCAAACAGTAAAAAAAATAGCTTGTAAATTAGTTTTCATCATCATTCCAGTCAGTCAGTCAGTCACTTCTGTATGCTGATGTCATATCAGGAGATATTTGCTCAGAAACCCAGGATTACATTTTGATTGATCCATGTGTCTCTTGTTTTTGCAAATATGACTCAAATGTGAAAAAAAAATATTTGCTTGGAAAACTAATCCATGGTCCTTTATCAACTCTTATAAAACAAGCATAAGTCACTGGCCAGTAAAAGAACCAGAAATCTCCTAGAGCATTATCTTCACTCTGCCTTATGCTGATTTCAGCTCTGAGGCACTGGTTGGGTACTGAAGAGTGTGAAGACTGCTATCTTCTTATTGACAGTAGTCATGTCACTTGCACCTCTTTATCTTTGTCAGTCCCCAAAACAGAATGTGTCCTAGCAGAGAAGAAGTTACATGGCAATACGGCAGAGAGCCACTCAGGCTTAGACATAAAGTAAGTGGCACCTGTTTGGCATCTGTGCCATATGACATCACCACTAAGAGGATATGACATTTCACAACCTGTAAATGAGCTAAGTCTTTCTTTTCTGATCCCTGAGCCATAATGACACTTATCTTCTGTAAATGAACATGGGTCATGAGTAGACCGGATGGCTCTATGGGGTATTTAATTTCTTCCCTCTCAGGACAAGGAGGCAGAATCTCATAGCATTAAAACGTAGAACTCATCAAGTTTTATGGCTGTCTTATAATTAAGTACTGATTGCAAACTGAATGGATTCCAGAATTAATCTGCTTTACCAAAACTGCACAGCACCTGCCTTTATGATAAATCCCATATTATTTACTTTAAATTATGACTACCGCTATTAGACAGTCTAGCAACATTATTTGGTAGCTTTTTGAGCTATAGGTCTGTCCTAATTGTCAGCCACTCCCTATTTCTATGCCAGTACTGGCTTGCTTGGGCAATTTATCTGGATTGAAAATGATTGAATTATGTAACAGCTTGTTTCCTTTTCTCATCTGATGCTAATACAGAAATGTGGTTGCTAGAGAGGAGAAGTTGGAAAATGATAGCTCTATCTCTCATCCCTCATACTGCCAAAATAGCATGGTTAGGAGCTGGCTGCCTTTGTCTCCATAGCAACGGCAATCTAGTCCTGTGTGTGTATGTGTGTGTGTGTGTGTGTGTGTGTGTGTGTGTGTGTGTGTGTGTGTGTGTGTGTGTGTGTGTGTGTGTGTGTGTGTGTGTGTGTGTGTGTGTGTGTTTGAAGCAAGAGGAAGAGGAGTCTGCTCGCATGCACAGATATCACATGTATTTGTTTTTGTTACTTAATCCTCATTAAAATATTAGTGCGTGATCAGATGGGGCAGCTAAATATGAATATTAAATATTAATAATCTTAGGAACATGTACTGAAAATCTTTAAAAATAATGAAATTAATACATTAATTACTTGATTTTTGGTGTGACAACACTGCATCAGTATTCTCAGGTGTAGGCAGAATATCCACATACACTTTTTGAAAACATTGACTGGTAAGATTTTCTAAGGATTTTGCAGAACTTACCTCAACTCTTACAGTTTAGTGTGACTTTGGCTGTCATACTTTCTTCTATTTGTTGTAATCCCAGTGAATTCATGTTAGATTTTAATCTAGAAAGTCTACATTATGCATATTATCTTCTCTGATCACATTTTTTTCCTGTAACATTTCATTTTTGTTCTAGATAATGACAGAAATTTCAAATGTTTGTTTCACAAATCAATAATTTCAATGTCCAGTACTAAAGAAGTCATAAAATAAACATCTTAGAAAAATAGGGTGTCCCAACAATTTTGCACAGTACTGTACATGTATATACTCACTGTCCACTTTATTAGGAACTCATATACTGTATGCCTTCACTTATATGCAGTTATACAATCAAACAATCATAAAGTGGACAGTGACTGCATAAGCCCACTATAGCAACTAAGCCCTCCCCCAAATTGAACCCTAAATCTATTTATTTATAAATATATTTACATATGGAATATTTATCCCTAATGAGCAAGCCAGAGAAAATGTTGTCATGGAATGACTCCCTGAGACAATATGAGGAAAAAATCTTAAAATGAACCAGACCTAGTGTGATTAGAATAATTTCACTTCTATTACTATATACTTTATGGACAAAAAGTGCAATTGTGTAACCAGGATATTCATTCAACATATAACATGAAGTCTTTCTTGTTGAAGTTATCAACAGTTCAATGACGGAGACTTGAGTGCAAAACTGTCCATGGCAATTGCAGTGCTAAGCCATCTTCATGGTCTACAAATGGTACTATCCACAACAATCCCATGTATCTCCAGGCTGTCCATGTGGAGCCATCCTCAGCAGCAAGCAGCCTCCAAGAGATGTGAACACCACACTGAAGTAGGCATCAGGATGGACCAGGCTGGTCGAGAGATAAGGGGTTAGGATCTCAGGAGAAGCATGTGTATCATGTGAGAGAGAGAGAGAGAGAGAGAGAGAGAGAGAGAGAGAGAGAGAGAGAGAGAGAGAGAGAGAGAGAGACCGATTATTAGATATGATTATTATTACGCAATGGTTAAGCCACTACACCATCAACAAACCTGCATGAACGCATGAGAGATGGTAAATAGACAGCATACAAACATCCCAGTTTACAAAAACTCTGCCCATAAAAAAAAACTCCAGATCTTTTTTACTTAGAAAATCTCCTTTAAAGGTACCTAAAATATCTATTCACAAAAAAGGTAAAACACCAAAAGAACCAACAGGAACTATACACATTATATATATATATATATATATATATATATATATATATATATATATATATATATATATATATATATATATTATGGTGTAGCATATCAAAAGAGATGAAATTAGGTAATATATCATACTCTAATTAATTAACTATTTTTTCAGATGCAACACTAATGCTGCTGCATGATCAGTTAATTACAAAAGCTTTTATAAAACACATCTGCATATCTTATTCTGTCAGTTTTGATGTCACATCCATCACATGACTCTCTGCTGTTTAATCCCATTCCGTAAGTGATTTTTGTGAATATCAAACAAGTTTCAGTCAAGACACTTGTGAAATGAGCACAGTTCTTAAATTCTGTACTGGAAGCCTAGAGTTTAAACTTTTTCCTGCTTCCATTACTTGAGATTCTGTATGGCTTTGAGATATCTGGGCATAGAGGACACACGTCAGCACTGTTTTAAACCCGAAATGAGAAACAGAACAGCTCTCACCCTTGTAGATCTCAGGGGGCACACACAAGCAATTACTGCAAGTGGGTCATTTGGGACTGCAAGCCATCACTAAACAGCACAGCCAAACATATGGCTTTGTATCACCTCTGAAAGCACAGTGAAGGCTAATCCGACTGGGCCATAAGAAAACCCTGACAAAGCTGTTGGTCTGCAGCCATTTTGCTAGCAGTTCTTCAGTTGTTAAAAACATGTCAACTATAGCCAATATTTGCATCAATAAAATAACCAGATAACTGTAATTAGGTTTCTGTGTTCTGAGACTATTCAGCTGTATTACCTAGCTAGCAAACAAGAAGATTTGTCATTAGCTCGTATTTTCATGTTCAGTGTTCATTTTGTTGATTGCGATTGTAATTTGTATATTTCACATTGTGAACTACATTTCACAGAAATCTAAGTTAATATCAGGTCAGAAATGCAAGAAGAGTGTCAGTCTGATCAGCAAGCCAAAGGCCATTTTAGATGATGTATGATTTACAGGAAGCTTGTTCATTGCAGTATCTGTTTCAAGTCTGAATGTGAAAGCGTCTAGTCTCTAAAGCTGGTTATAAAGCTAAAGAGCACATAAAAGGCCTCCTAATGGCAGCTAACATTAACCGAGTTGATGCTTCTAAGTATGATACAAATGTGAATTGAGGAATTACCACTATCCTGTATTCATTACAGGAAGCTGGTTCAATTGGGTGTCTGATTTGAAGACTAAAGGTGAATTCACCTAGCCCACAAGACTGCTCTTAGCATTAATAACATTTAAACGGTCTCACATTGACAAGGTCGATGCTTCAAGAATCAATGTGAATATATTATTCAGAAAATACTATCACACTTTTTAAAGTTACTGCTTGATAACCAGTGTACATAGCTTGCTAGTGTTACAAATGGTAGCTAGTCGGCTAGCACCTGACTTATATAGTTTATCATGCACTAGCATTTACTTATTTATTGGATACTATTTCTTTGCTTTAGCTAGTAAACATTAGTATATGGTTTTGATAAAAGTGAGGATTAAATAGAAGTACAAGTGTAATTCTGATAGTTCTCTGTCACATAGCAGATGTGGACATAATAGCTGTTGAACAGCAGCTTTGATTATCACGCATGCTGGATAATCAAAACATGTGACAGAGATGAGTGTGGTGAAAAACAGGCAAGGTCAAAGGATGAACAAACAGCATGGAGTAGACTAGGCTAAGACAAAAGCATGAAAACCAGCACAATATCCAATATCCAGGTAGACATTGAAAATAGCAAGTCATGGTATCCATTAATATAAACACAGAGCATATACTGTACTTCACACTAATAATGTGTGGCTGTAAAAGTGCACAGGTGTATGTAATCAGTAAAATGTTCTGTGGCAGCCATGTTTATAGGTCATATTGTGTTCCAGATATACTGTAGATGTTGGATGTTGTTTCCGGTGTTGACATGACATATTCAAAATGGACCAATCAGACTCTGTAACATTAACCTCTACATGATACAACCTCAAAGTCTTTCTCCTTTCTCCTTAGTACTCATATCATTAGTACTGGTTAATCTGAATTGACATAATTTAGTTATTATTAATAGATTTTACCTGTAAACCTTTAGTTAAAAGATTAGGTACAATTTGACCCAAAACAGAAGCCAAGAGTAAATGTATGTTTTGTTACACTTCACTGCACTTTTGTGTAGCTCTGCCCATCCAGCACTGACTTGGTTTGTGTTGTGAGCAGAGCAAATACTCATCTTGGTCACTAAATGTCATGTTTGGCTGCTTTATTGCATTACGCCTCTTTCCACTGAGAACTTAATTTGATTTCCAATCAGTGTGTCTGGACTGGAGGCCTTTCCTTCTGTTCTAATAAATGTTAACTTGTCTTTTTCACCTTTTCTAATGCCAGTTTGTATTTCTTTGTAATCACTTCTGTCACACGTGTTAGGATTGCTGTTCCTGATGAAGTTTACTAACAAAGCAGCAAAAAAGTACTAGCAGATACAACAAGAAATAAAATGTGTGATTTAAAGATTCAAAAAACAGTAGGGTTCAATTCATGTTTTTTTTTTAATATATCTTTTTTAAATGATTAGCAATATTTTCCAAATATACAGTACATGTGTAAAAAAATGCACATCTGTACTTATTCAGCTCTTCTTTGGTATTTGTCTGATCTATGCTGTTAAAAGTTAGATATCTAAAAAATATAAAAAATAAAGGGATGATGTCAAGAACCTTTAAGTGCTCTAGACTCAATATTATTTGTAATCATGTATAATGAGGCTATGAATGATTTTGACATCAGACCAATTCTTATTTATTCAAATATAGTCTGGGAGCTAGAGTTTGATTCTGTGGAGATGCATTTCTGAGGTACAGGAGGAAGCATGTGGCGGTTTTGCTTTCTACTTGCTCTTTAGAGATTCTGCTGTATTTGTGCTCAGGTGCTCCATTAGCTGCAGGTAATTGAGTCTCTCCTCTAAATCCCCCACAAGCCATGACAATCCCTGTAGAATGAGATGCAGCGGTGTCATGTGAGTGTGTGCGTGTGTGGTGTGTGTGTTCTGTTTTCTATATTTTTGGTAGAAACGTTGACTTGTACTGGCTTTGATGCTTCAAAGACTCTGATCTTTTGGTACTAGCATGAGGATTTTCAATTGATGGAGACTATAAATCACTTCTGTAAGTTGCTCTGGATAAGGTCGCCTGCCAAATGCTGTATTTGTAAATATATAAGTAATCCAGAAAGATATCTGCCAGCTCTGCTGGATATGAAACCGCCACACCCTGCTTAGCTCATTCATTTTTTGCGAATGTCTATCCTCTTTAACCCCCGCCCCCATCCCCAGTCCGTGGAGATTCACTTTTCTAAAGTGCAGGCTAGACAGATGAGTGATCTCTGCAGGTGGAGCTCAGCACAGCTGAGACAGGCTCTTGATGTGGGATTAGTGAAGCAGGTTGAGACTGAAAAGGGGAAGAGCTCCACCCAATTGCCCTAACAGTAACCTGGGTGGAGCTGCTGCATGAAGAGACAGTGTGCATGAGCAGCACTACTGAAGTCATCACTCCGCATCAAATATTACCCGATATTGTTCAACTCTCTGATGAAAGCTATGGGGAAATAAATGCTGTGTGTAACCCAACATGATGTGCTGCTAAAGAGAGGAGACATAAGAGATGAACTGACGGTCCTGAAAAGATTATATTATTTGCAATTTGTCTAAAATGTCCTCTATTATTCTTATCTTTGATTAGTGTATAGTTAAAACTTAAAATAAATTAAAGCCCTTAACAGAAAGTGAGAAGAAATGAGAGAGAAAAACCAACCCTCCCTCCATTGTTCTCTCTGTAGTCCAGAGTGACTGAATGCTAGTACAAGAGCAGACCTTTCTGGATTGACATGCATTACTGACAAGCTATTAAGTTAGGGTTGGAATTAAATACAAGGGCAGGAAAAGAACTATAGCAGAAGAGGAAATGAATTCTAAATGTTTTCTTTATTCAATTTGTTTCAGCATTTTTTAAGTGTAAGTTAAGCTCTTGTCATACAAAAGATCCTTTTCAAACTGTGAACAGACAAGGACAAGACTGTTGTGAACAAGAAGTATGTGCTGTGAGTTGTTCTTTATTTTGCGATGTGTACCATACAGAGGAAAACTGAGAAGTTGCCAGTTTGCTAAATTTGGTTTTAAAGAAAAACAAACACAAGCTTGACAAACAGAGAATTTGATAATAATGGAGTTCACCGAGTTTACAGAACGAGCTTTTCTGCCATTGTTGTCCTGTTAGCTCTATGTACGGATAATTTTAGTGATAAAATTATATACTGACAGCTCTTTTTCAGAAAACACTATATTTATTAAATATATGTGAAGACAGTTATTGTTCAGTGCTCTGGTTGTTAACATTTAATGTCACACGAAACCAGAGCAAAGATGTTATTTGTGTTATATAAAGCTCATAGGTTAGAATGTTATATAATCCATGATAGACACACATGGTAATGTGTTCTTGTCTCTCAGAAGCTAATACTAGTCTCTGAATGTTATATGCATGCCAGTGCATCCTTGGGTAGCTGGCTGCTCTACTTTCCCTCTGGCACGTGGTGATGGCGTGAAAGGGAGAGATTGTTAGCTTTTTGGCGTATGGCATGGGAGACAGACAAAGGTGCAAGGCAATTTGGCAGTTTCAGTGATTCCAGGCAGGCAGAGCTCCAGCATGGCTCACTAACTCTATTCAGCTGAGTTTGAAAAGAGAGAGAAGAAATGTCAAAGTGTGAACATGAAAAATAGCCAAGTTCATTTTTCAGCATTGGTTTGAATTCATTTACCAGCAAAGAAGGGCCAGATCCTATAATAAAGATAACAGATAATAAAGCACCATCCATCTGAGAAGAAATGCATTTGGTCCACATGACAGTTTTATAACATGCGTACCTTCAACAAGTTTGGCAGGCAAAATACATTACATTTTTCATAGCATTTAACTGTTAGTCTTAACAAAATTGCATTTTAAATGCAGGTAAACCTCACTGAGCAGAGGTTTTATTATCTAATTATTAAGCATACAACTGTTATTGTTGTTGTTGATGATCTGCTGCAGAGTAATAAGCTACACTGCACCATAAAATAAAAAAAAAACAATAACTTTAATATAGACAATATTGTAGTATTTAATACATGCACTGAAAATGTAACCTGCCATATCATCAAAACCAGCGTGTGTTGTTAATAAATTTGTATTGTGATATTTATATTAATAATTGATATTAAAGGCACACTATAGCAGGGACTCTTTTAAGTGCGTAATAACTTCCACTGACCCTGCATTACAAATATAAAGTACATAATTCAGCTATTCACATATCAGGCTCAATGTAAATTTAAACATGTACAAAAACTAAATTATGCAATGATAATGCTTCTTAAACCCACTGGGGTTCCCACTTTGAGTACACAAAGCACAGTAAACATGATCATGCTATATCATACTTACAAACACATAATGATTAATATGCTCAAAGTTTGCTAAAATAAAACAATTATTATTAATCAGAGTGAAGTATATTTATACTTGTACAGACTTTGTGCTAAATGGAAGTATATTAAGTCTACTTTGTTAAAGTTTATACTGTGGTGTATGTATTGTTTTATGTAATGTAAATGTACTTAAAAGCGAAATACTTACATTTATCTGCCAGAAAAACCTCACCTAATTACCACACAAAATGACATACTAACAATTAATATCCCTTCTATAAGTAATCTTTTCAAACACCAATGCTGAAGGACACATCTGGGAAATTAACTCCAGCTGTTCTAAATCAGTCAATTACAAATTTATGTAAATATCAAATCTAAATAGAACAGTTGTTCTATGTTTTAGAATTGGTGTTTTACTGTAAGTTTCTATGTGAATTATTAGATAATTTAGCCACAATGCAAAACAATCTATTGTGTGTTTATTAATTAATTTAATCTAATCAAAATATACTTGGAACTGGGAACTAATGTAAGTTCAGTATATTTCCAGATTTCTATTAAGTGTAATCATTCTTTACTAGGGTTATAAGGAATATCTTCTGAATAAAAAGCAAATGAACATATTAAAGGCACAACACCATGTGGAAGGATCCAAAATAGCCACATCATCATAAGGTTGACTTTTAGTTTCTTAAATACATGAAATGTTAATCTATCCTCCTACTAGACTACATGAAGTCAAAATTAACAGGAAAGCACTCTTGCCATAGCTCGGTATATGACGTGTCAGTGTTACAGTTGAACAGATGTCACAAAAAAATGCAAAAACCTGCCAAACGGCATTAGCATTAGAACAAATATGTTAGGAAGAATAAATGCTAGAACATAACAGATATGTGTAGTGTGAGCTGAGATGAAGCATCCAAAAAGGTGCGTGAGGATACAAGGTATCAGACAATATCTAGAATTACATCATTTTGACAGATTTTTTTACTATTAATTTATTGGACACACAATAAATAAATTGTCTATTTATGCTAACTATGATAATACTGTATCATCTGTAAAATGTAACACACTAAATATGTTATTGTTCTAAATTCATTTTTGACCTGTGTAAATGTGTTTGTTCTCCTCTGTACAAGATGATAGTGGATTAACTGAACATAAAATACATACCACTGCACTTTACAGAAGCGCTTGTTAATGGTATGAGGAGAAATGTTTGTGGAAAAATCTCATTTTCTGTTAATATGAGTGGGCATGTAGCCTTCCATGAGCCGAATGTCAATATGGATGTCAGCATTTGCTAATTACTCAGCCTGTTTATGTGTTACAGCCTCCTGAACGCTTCTGTACTGAGAGCTGCATGGACAAACTGTACTGTTGGAAGTGTACTATTTTTAATCGTTCTTTATGTAAATGAGTTAATACCTATCTCTCTGTCTCTTGTGCAGCAATGTTCAACCTCATCCCAGTGGGTCTGCGAGTGGTAGCCATCCAGGGTGTCCAGACCAAACTGTACCTGGCTATGAATAGTGAAGGCTACTTGTATACATCAGTAAGTAGCATCAGTCTCTTAAGAGACATGAATTAGTTTCAGTGGATGTGATTTAAAACAACAACAACAACAACATGCACATCACTGACATTGGCCATATAGATCATCTACCTGTTAACACACACCACAAACATGCACGCACAGTAACTCTGCTTTGAAAACATTATGTCTGGTTACATAAATTATTCTGGAAATGTCAAATATGCCAACACCGATGTACTCGCATGCTGACACTCATAAACACCTCTCCCGCTCTCACTTCACATGCGCATTTACATTGCTGTAAAAAACCATGGTGCATGTTCTTTCCCGATAACTCCTTCACCCCATATGGCTGACAGTCAGTACCAAAGCCTGTACAGCTGGGCTTGTGAATCAGAGTATGCCGAATTATGGATGTACTGCATAACAACCTCGATTACTGCAATCATCAGACATAAACATACATTATGCTATGATGGTAATTAATGTAAATGACACACAGCACTTTTATATCTGTGGAGGTGAGCGTTTATTAACTAATGTTTGTTAAGTCATGTTCCTGTTTTTCTTCCCCTAAAGCTGGTTTTTGGTTGGCTTATGAGAATCATGTCTGCTTAGGAACCGGTTTGGGGGGGGGGGGGGGTATTGTAAATACGGATATCTTAAGCACACTTTGAACTGAGCAAAAGTTGGCTCTCTGGCACCAGCACTAGTTGCTATGGTGATACAAACACGTACCATTCCCTACCATGTTTTCATGAAGACCTACCCACACTATTTATTTCTCGTATGGCAAAAAGCGATTGCCATGTATCTATACTAGTGCTGACTGTCACTAACAAGATCGAGGACTTTTAAATAAGAAATACCATCTAGAGTCACAATTTTTGTGACTGAGGCAGTTGACTGACTGCATGCCTAATTAAAACATTCAGCATAAATAATACAATCGGCAGCCTGCATCCTGCAAACAGCTTCCTCCGTCTGTATCTGTTGTGGGCGTACCTGAGGAAAATGACAGAAAACCATGATTCTAACAGGACTGAAGCAGAGAGATAGTTTCTAATAAAAGATCTCCAGGTGACTGCAGTGGCTTGTTCTTAACACACAAACACAGTATTGTTTCCCTCTTATTTAATACGCATCCTTCATATGATAAATCATTTGAGGTGGATGAGATTGAAATGTGGAGAATAACCAACTCATGTACTACTGTATAAGGGAACAGGAGGAAAGACTCCTTACACTGATCTAATTATAGCATCAGTGCATCTCTTAAAAACATTACTACATACCTTAATGGAGCTGCAGATGCTTCATGATGCTTTGATTGAGTTCCATATGCTATATGTTATGCAGTGTATTGTAATTCATATATGAATTTAGTGAAAAGGGGTAAAAAAGGCATGTGGTGAGATTGCAATGAATGATACAGAAGTGTACAAAGCTTCTATAAAGATCAGTACTACACATTTCCCAAGCAGAGATGGAATAAAACAAATACACACAGAATACCACCAAGCCTCTCTTCCCACTACGTGCTTTTTAATGATGCGAGTTGCCGTGTGGGTGATTAAATTGCATGCGCAGACATGCTCATTAAATCGAATAAAGACACTCTAATCTCCACATCTACAACATTACACTCCACCAGGACAACCCTGTGTTAGGAACAGACAGGCTGTATTTACCTGACAGCTGCGGAGCAAGCATGTGAATTAGACAATTATATACGTGTTTATGCTTTATTAAAGATTTTAAACACTAAAACGAGGTCTGAGGGTACATACAAGGATTTGAAAATTCTTCATGCTGAGGGAATATATAGAACACGTTCACTCTCATTTGCATTTTAAGTAGTGTTCAGAATCTATGGTGCCTTTTATTTTTAGCGTAAATTGGCAAGCAGTGACTTGATGGAGCCAATGAGTAAGAACTCTGATGAGTTATGTGTTGAATTGACAATGAATTAGATTGACAATGAATTATTGTGGATTGTCTTAGATGATAAGTTGCTCAGTGGGTGGAGAGCTTTCAAATGGCTTGAGATATAGAAAATAGCCTGTAGTGTCTATGTGTTTTCTGTGAGTCTGTTCAGCTTTCCGATTCTGTTACGATGAAGCTTTAGACTCACATGGCCAGTAGGATGACTAATAAAAAACTAGTGATGTTTGGGTATGTGTGTATGTTTGTGTGAGAATCTTAGATGTCTTAGATCTTGTTGTAAATGTGGAGCTTCAGAAATGTTGGCACCCTTCAATAGCAGTCCATATAAAAATGTTGTGTATAGAGGAGTGGTCCACATGTGTACTAACATTTTAGCAAGTACAATTTTGAGAACAACTTCTTTTTTTTTTTTAACCAAAAAAGGATGGCTCTCAAAAATATGTTGTTGAGGGTTTCTGAGTAGTGCTGTTTGCCCTGTCTTCTGGAGATCATGTGTTCAAATTCTGACAATGAGTGCAATATTGGATGTGCTCTCTGTGTGGGAGGAATGACATACTCTCTTCCCTGCCAATCACAGCAACAGTGGCCGGGTGTCGGTGAGCACATATATGTGAACAATTTCAGATCGTTATTTCCTCAGAGGCTGTTAAGCTGCCACATGCGTTGAATAATAGGGGAGAGCAGGCTGTTGAGCAGGAATTGGTCAAGACAATATTTGTCATTCTTTGCATTTAATTCAGTTTCATTAAGTGAGCCAAGGGTCTGAACAGAATCCCACCAGCAAACACTTAAAATCTTTACTTTTAAGTGTGCAGCATGTGTATATGCTCTTTATACAGCCTCTCTGCATGAACTTAGGTGAAAAAAAGCCTGAAAAAAAATCAAGCAAAACATTGAAAGAGAAACAGAGTACATGTGTGGGTGAGTCAGAATGTGCCAATGCAAATGCATTCAACTATCCGTGTGACAACAAGTGGGAGAGAGAAATAATCAATTAAAATGATTCTGATTCTCTTTTTAGCTCTCTCCTGCTCTTTCATTACAGTTACTGCCCTCCCCTACAGAGCTGGGCATGCTCTCTGTGCAGCACCCTTCTTTCTGTGTGTGTTTGTGTGGATGTGTACATGGATGTGCAGCCCTACACCCACCAGCAGATCTTTCTGTGAAAGTGAGACCAATTAGCAAAGCTCAGTATCATCGCCTCAGGCAGATTTAGGTCTAGAAAACAGTACACGCTAAGGGAACTGTATATTTGTGTTTGCTATATTAGTGTGTTTGGTGTTCTCTGACAGGTGAAAGCAAGTGGTTTGATTTATTTATTGAAATTAAGTTTAACAGCCCTGCAGGTTGTTTACACACAAACAGTTATCTTTGATGCGTTATATATGATCTGATGGTCTATGGACAATATACATTCAAATAATGAAAAAGATGTAGAAAGCTATTTGTAGACTGTTTGCAGCATTCCTTGTTTATAATACGCTGCACTGTAATATCTCTGTGATCATTAGATCTGTCTATATTGTTGAAAGCACTTAGCTATACCACTATAAAATACTGGACTATGCCAGGGCTGCAATTCAAAGTCACTGTATGGTTTGTGTGTGTGTGTGTGTGTGTGTGTGTGTGTGTGTGTGTGTGTGTGTGTGTGTGTGTGTGTGTGTGTGTGTGTGTGTGTGTGTGTGTGTGTGTGTGTGTGTGTGTGTGTGTGTGTGCGTCCAGACAGTTTGAGTCCAAATACAGGGTTAGGTAGACAGAAAAATGTATATGAGTGGTAAATGAGCAAAATGGGCATGCCTCTCAGTAGTGCCAGCGTGAACCAAGAGGTACAGCATCTGAGTGGAATAGATCCTGTTAGCTTTCACTATTCAAATGCACGGAACAGGAGAACAGTGAGAAAAAGAGGGGGAGGGAAGGGGAGAGCAATGAAAGTGAAGAACGGGGAATGAGGACATGGGCCAAATGGTGGAAGCCTCTATCTCTATCTGTTTTCTTTACACTATCATACCAACACATAGGCAGTTTTACTGCCTCTGAGGAAATCACTAATTGCTGGACAGAACGTAGAGAAATTGAATAAGGTATGAAAAAATATGTTAACAAGAAGAGTCTTCTTAATGGGCTGGGAAAAAGATTGAGATACCGAAAATATTAAGCACCATATGTGAAAATGAAGGGATGAAGACAACATTAAGGAAATTGAGACAGTTGAAAGTGCATTGTTCACATCAAATGAGCACTCTTACAGCACATCCACACACCCCTTCCCCTACACACATGCTTGTATATAACCTCTTTCTCAAACACACCAACCCTCATCTTTCTCAGCCATGACGTTACTTCTGCCCGGTAGGGAAGCCCTGTAACGAGGTAGAAAGAATGAGGGGAGGGGCATTGCAGGATTTCCCTGGTTGCAAAGCTCTAAGCAGCGTGACTGCAGCTGCTGATAAAATTATGCATGCAGATAGGATCAGCACCAACACAATAACCCTAAGCATAGCTGACTCTACTTTTCAAACGTAATTCTTATTCATAAATGCAGAGTGACTGTACTCTAGTGATTTCAAAGTGTAGATTTTTATCTAAAGGAATAATTTATACGGTCATATTTTTGTCTTATCTGAAAGAGTTGAATCTTGAATTATATGGTCTTCACGTTAGTGTTAAAGAAACTGATTTGAAAAAGAAACAGACGTGTTTCTTAGTGATGAATCTCTGCATTTGGCTCGTCATCTACGGGCTTGCACATGTGTCTAGCTATTAATGAAAAATTGATCTTTTTCATTAAGTTTTGAAGTTTTTGCCAACTCATCCCGCACATCATTTTCATGTAGCATATTAAACCTAAAGGAAAGCCATTGCTATTGTCCTCCTCTTCCTGTCAGTGTCCCTTCACACTGTCCAAGGCAACCCTGTGGATTTTTGCAACACAGTGTAGACGTGACAGCCTGTCTCTGGCAAGGCACAATGTCTACAGCTGTGTTCTTGTCAGGGTATGTGTGAATCTTTTGAAACAGCCCGTGCTCTCTACAGACACTCATCAGCACAATGGTAGTGACATGACAGTAATGGAGGCTCCCAGAAATGAGCATCTTAAGGACATGCAATGAGGGATCACTTTCAGTAAAAGTAAATGTGTTTCAAGAGGTGTTGTTGATATGCTAGGATAATTTAATGCTGGGATAATTTAATGTTTAAATGAGACTAATTTAATCCATAAATGATGGAAATAGATGGTGACATAATTGTCAAAGTTGCACATAAATTGACATGTTGACCAGAAGACATCACAAAAAACCTGCAAGTTAGTTCACTCTTTGGCATCAATGGTCTAAAATGTGGACCCTAAACAAGCTGAAAAAATAGATGCAGATGCAGAAAATTGTTTCACTGAAGAAATGTAAACCAGACTTGAGGTATCGAGAACCCCTGGGGTATGATCGCTACAGTAACAGAGCACTTTGCATCTACAATATGTGATGTAGGTTTTACAACACTGCAGTCTTCATGCTGATCTATCTACAGTAATGTGCATGAGAGAGATGTACAGTAAACAAAGCTTTTAGGCATTAGAAAAATACAACACTTCTGGACTCCTGCCTTCCTGAAGCACCAGAAAAGATCACAACTCTTGGCATCTATCCAAGTTATTGATTTTCTGTATTGTCTCTGGCTCTGTATGCTAACTCTAAGATCCCAGGTCTAAGTGAACAAAGTCCTGACTAAGTACTAGCACAGTACCCTACTTCTGTTTATATTAATACTATTTGAGAGAGTTGTTATACCATAAGGCTTGATTGTAGACCCCTTGCTGTTTGTTGGCACCTCGCATGTCTGAAGATGATGCAGTTATATGTAGGTATGTAGATAGTGTACTGACTGCCAAGGTAAATAGTTTGTGGATGTATACTGTACTGTAGCTTTGCAAATGAAGAGCTACATCTGTTTAATAATTTCATCATAGCTTCAGATTAATACTTTTTTATTTTGTAGAGAATTCAAATGTGGATAATGTTCTCAAAAAGCTTAATACATACTTAATAATACCTAATACTTAATAAATTTTTTTTGGTGTTGTTTGTCCAATAGAGTTTAATCATTTGTCTGTAATAGTGGAATCACTCAGACAAATAATCCACTAGTCAAACATATTATAAATAGAAATTTCTAAATATTTTTATACCAGTTTGCTAAATTACATCCCTATCACTTCTTAGCAATTGTCTATATTTTACATCAGGAGAATTCTTAAAAAACAGACAAAACAGGTTTCAATGTAAAAAAAAAAAAAAAAAAAGAAGGTTCAAAATGAGGAAAACATTTTAAGTTGTATATGGTATGAAAGTGAAGGATTGCTGCAGACACTCTTTATCAACAGAGAATATAATCTACCACCCACTTTCCAGTAAAATCGTCACAAACATCACTGCTTACCATTTGAGTTTGGCTATTATATTATTCGAGCCGTCATTTCTTGGAAACAGTAAATTGGGCAATTAGCACCAAGGCCACAAAACACATGAACAGCTTCTTCTTCGATTTCATTAATCAATCAGTCTCAATACCTTCCACTTACGAGGACACTTAGTATTATACAGTGCTTTTCCAGCAATTCATAATGAACACTCTACAATCTTTAAGCACATTATAGTGAATACATATATTTTTATTTAGCTATGTACTGTATGTATTTATATACAGCAATTACTCTGACTATATATGAATCACATTAACTCTTGTATAAATCTATCAGAAGCTTGTTGCAGTTCCTTCTAATTTGTCTTACCTCTGCACTGCTGTTTTAGGGGTTAAATGCATGTGTGTGAGCATTCATGATGACATGATGACAAATTCCTTGTGGATACACACTTCTGATTTGTAGTGCTTTAAATTGTCTACTGAAGCACAGCATGTTAACCATATTTTAATGTCGTTTCCTCAAGTCAATTCATGTTTCTAAATCCTTTAGTGAAATGCTTAACATACACTAGACCATTTGTTGTAGTAAAACAATAAATAACAACCAGTAGACCATTAAGTCTGGAGTTATTAAAACACAATGTGCATGGGTTTATTTGCTTCGATCCATCCAAGTTATTAACATGACTTTCTATGGAGACCATTTGAATAATTGGCATGCAAAATTTAGATTTTATTTTTCAGAACGTATACAATTGCCTTAGTGCACAGTAACACACTTGGTAAATGGAAAATACTTATTCTGTGAGAAGCAGATACTGGAACATTCCAAGATTTAAAATAATTGCTAGGTTTGATGGCAGAAAAGCAGGCATCCAACTAATTTATGAATATAGAATGTTGCTTTAGTTTAAGCTTTAGTTAGAGGTGTGTGTGTGGGGGGGGGGGTGTGTGTGTGCAAGATAGCTATAGAGAAAATGAGAGGATGTGGAGCAATAAAACACAAAGTTTTTCTCTTTATGTCATATCACCATTCTCATCTGTCAGACTGTTGGCTGTTGCTCGGTGCAGTAGCCAGTTTACATTAGATCAATATTGTTGGGAAGGAAGCTCTGTCTTAATGAGGAACTGTGGTAATGCAGGTTCAACCATGCTGGGTTGTTTTAAGGTAGTGCTACCAATTTTCACAATTCCATAGAGGGAATTGATTTTTTTAGGAAGACGATATGATGATAGAGTGGTTCTAAAATCCTGCAAGGTAAATCACTACAAGAAACTGAAGATTTTATTTTTCAGAAAGAGTGTAAAAATAAAAGCAAGAAGGAACATTGAGTGGGACAAACATGAATTCATATCAGTGAAATGTATATGTGTCAGCATGTGTGTGTTCATGCATATTTTTTTGTCTCTGTGTTGCTATAACATGCTTCTTCTCTGAAGTGCCTGCTCTCTCACCTGGTGAACTAACAAAAGTAATTTCAACCTCCTGTTGAAGCCAGTTGAAAGCCCTCACGCCCACTCTTCTCTTTTCTCTTCTACTCTCTCTCCTCTTCTGCAGGAACATTTCACACCTGAGTGCAAATTTAAAGAGTCAGTGTTCGAGAACTACTACGTGACATATTCCTCCATGATATACAGACAGCAGCAGTCAGGCAGAGGCTGGTACCTGGGCCTGAACAAGGAGGGTGAAATCATGAAGGGCAATCACGTAAAGAAGAACAAACCTGCCGCACATTTCCTGCCCAAACCTTTGAAAGGTCAGCAGCTTTTTAACTTTACATTGTCCTGGTTTTGCTATTTTTTCTAATAATGTCTTACTACCCAATTTTCATTTTACAATTGAGTGTTTACTGTAACTGCAAGTGTTCACTGTAATGATGTAACTTCTCAGTCTTGGGTAGAGCTCATAGCTCTAGCATGGTTTGATTAAGTATCAAAAGACACAGCAAAAGCTCTCAACAAGAGACTATTTTTAACTACTGTCAGGTTAAGTCTTACTGATCAAACAGCAGTGTTGACCTGGTGCTGTAACAGCACATATACAGGACAATAACCCCCATAACCAAAGGTCTATTTGAAGAGAAAATAGATTAACCAAGAGGTTAAAAGTTACACTTGAGCAAGCAAAAGTCTTAAATCACTTATTCTGGCCCAATATAACCAAGTTAACAATACAGAAATATTGAAAAAAAAAAACTAGTTCTTTATGATAAAGGCTTTCTATTATCATTCACTAGCTTCCCACCAAATCTCACAAGAGATGTCTTGGCAAGAAAAAAAGTTAAATCAGTGCTTAATCATTTTATCTTTTCATATATTAATAATATGATATATAATATAATATGATCTATAATGCTATAATATCAGATTCTCTCACTCATGTTTGTTTACAAGGCCTTTCTTTCTCTTGATTGGCTGCAGCTCTTCCATCACAGTGCAGCCAAAATTCTTTTGTGTCTGAAACCAGGGCTTTGATGTATCTGAGCTGTCATGACATCTGTATATAAATTTTGCACCAGTCCCAACACAGCTGTGAATTACTATTTCAGGATTGTCAGGAACATTCTATTATACTGTACAGTACATTTCTCTCCTCACTCAAGAATCGTTTTAACAAGAATCCTATCCACTGTAGCTTTAGGTTTCCTCATTATACTTTTATATTTTAAATTGTAACAAAAGCAATTATTTAGGATTTTATAATGATTTTTGACTAAGCTGCTATTCTAGAGGACCAATTAAGGAACTGTCTCAGTGCTGCAGCATGGACTCCATTATGAATTCTCTCTACAAGGAGTATGCATATTTACAAAGTCTCACTGAGAGTGGAGTTCAAAATGCTTGGATATCTTATATACTTCCTTTCATTTCCAGGAAATGCAATGATCTTTCTGTTGCTACTCTGCCCTATGCCTGTATTTACATGTTCAAGCTATTTGCCTGCTATGAACTCCCCCAGAAAAGTGCCTTTAAAGTATGCCATCCACACCTTAGCCATTAATTATCAGGCCTTTTCCTTTTTCTAAGGCTCAGAATCATAGCGATAGTAGGATATATGGCTTAATCATAATGACATATTGGTGGACAGACAGCATTACTGAGTGCACTGATAATGATGAGCCTCCAGTCTCGCTGTCTCCTTCACATCCCCTGGAGAGCAGCTCCATGCACGGTTGCCCTGCAGCCCCGCTAGTACATGAAGTATTGATTCTAACAGCTTTCCACTGAAGTGCTGTATTGATTGCATGTTGTAGAGGAAAGCAGCTTTTACTGTGGTTAAAGGAAGTCTCCTTTAGTGCTGCAGCCGTAGTTTAAAAGACCAGTCCATATCTATTGTAGTTTAGAGCTGTGCTACAAAGTGGTCTCCAATCTTATCATCAAAAGTCCTCTGCAGCTGCATTTTTTTATATTTCAATTATGCATGATCCACACCTGATAATTGACTGAAGGCCTGGATGACCTGATTTCATAAGAGTTTGTCAGGAGCCACACCCTGATTACAGATGAATCAGGGTGTGGCTCCTGATAAACTCTTATGAAACCCTACAGAAACAGCTCTTTGTGGATAATTCAATTCAGTTTTATTTGTGGGGAGCTTTTAACAAAGGACATTAAAAGCAAAAAAGCTTTACAGAAATTTAAAAAAATCAGATTAAAAATGACAAAGTTTTGTTTTATATTTATTGCTAATTAGCAATCCAGAGACAAAAGTGGCAGAGAAAAACTCAATGAGATCATTTGAGAAGGAATCTCGAAAGGAACCAAACTAAAAGTAACCCATCCTTATCTGGGTGACACTGAAAAGTGTGATTAAATACTTTCCTTTCTACAAGTGTATAAAGTAAAGTGGAGTTGTGTAACCAAGATTGGACATGCCTGCTTTAGGGGTCCATAGATATAACTGCGCTTCTGAAGCCAGCGACTTATGCAGCATATGTTGCCAGCCAAAAGGGTGGTACAAAGTTCCTTTAAAAACAAGTGTTTATGTTAATATGTAGACAGACCGTTAAACACACTTTTCTTGGCAGAGAGCTTCTGATAAATTCATGATCTGACAGTAGTACTGGCAGCAGTCTTGCACTGTGGCCATATGTCTTTACACGCAATGTTTGTGTTAACCATATAAATACTGCTTTTTCTGGTTATACTGTAAAATTTGTGAGATTGATTCAAGAATTCTCTTTCCCAATTTCTGTCTCTCTACAGTGACCATGTATCGGGAGCCCTCTCTGCATGACCTGACTGAGTTCTCGCGCTCTGGTAGTGGTACACCCACTAAGAGCCGGAGTGCATCAGCTGTCCTTAACGGAGGCAAGGCTGTGAGTCAGAACGAGTCCACGTAGCCCAGCTGCTCTTGTTCGCTTACCCTACGCCTTCACCAAAACCTCCGGATGCTCGTGACTTCACGCAGACTTCTCTCCAAAAGAAAAATAAATGTAAAAAAAAGATACAAACTTTTGTTGGTTCAGAACAAAGATGGCTGACATAACAACACTACACCTTCTCTCAACCTAGGGTGACATTTGATTGGTTTGTTTTGAAATTAGACTGCTGTAGTTTTTAGACTTTTACTTTTACACCACAGTAACAGCGTCCTGCATACGAGCAAACCTTGATAATTGTAGCCTTTGATATTACAGGGCATTAGCCCCTCTCAGGTTGGTTCTAGCACCAAACTGAGTCAGGTTTTGTTTTGGTTTTGTCTATGAGAATCACTAGATGACATATCTAGGGCCTGATCAATCAAGTGATGTCCTTGTTAAAGGTTCCAGGCAGGGAATGAGGGCTTTGACTACTTTCAGTGCAGCAGCGGAGAATACCCCACTGCCCTTCGTGTTTCCTGTGTGTGAAGTGCCCATGCAGAAGGGCAGGCACTGGGGTATATGAATGCACTAGATCAGAAGATTGGCCCTCTCAGCTATGGAATTCCTAAAGCCTATATTCTGCTTGCTTCACAAAAATGGTAGAGTGCAGCCTGTCAGATTCAGCATATGCGACTTAATGCTGTTTAATAATAGTTTAAATTAGCCGTTTAGCATTTCTTCCTTCTCTGTCATTTGTGTTGCTCGCCACTTTCAAAAATTAATGTTCATGGATCTATTTGTAAATGGAGATTCCAGCACACCAAAGACAGAAGTGTAAGAAAGTCCCTTTAAGAAGTCTAACCATGAAACGTAAAGATTGACTTTAATACTTGTTATTTACCTTTTTCTTCAAAAAGGGTGTTTGAGGTGGTCTGCTTGTATTGTAGAGGTAAGGGTGCAGTATTCTGGAAAAGTGCTTTTGTTGACATGCATTTACCTTCATATCTGTTTGGGTTACATTGTCTTTGTCTACAGCCCCTTTATAGTGTTTGTCTTGCCTGCTCATATCTATTCTCTTTTTGTCTGAACCTGGACATCAGTACTTAGAACTGCCAGGACGTTATCCCATCTCAAACCTCAGACTCCATTTTGTGTATGAGTAGCTTATTGTGGTGATGGTTTTCTATATAAAGAAAAGAAATTCTGTTGAATTTTAGGTGGCTTCACATTTTATATGTCTTATTTGTAAAAGTGGAAAAAAAATCTTAAAAAAGAAAAAAGTAAACTCTCTTGTACAGGGCATGTACAAACCCAAGTTGTGTACAAATGAAGACCCATTTTGTGGGCTACTGTATGTACTCTTTCCCTCTGAAAACATAATTTATTTAAAATCGCTTTGGGGGACTATCTTGGCTGTCTGTTTCTGGGCTTTTCTGTATTTTTTTAGGTGAACATATCTGTTGCATGGGACACATTGGGAATTGGAGGATTAGAGCTGCATGATGTAGGCTATGTGTATTAAACCCACGTTGGATTACATGTTCTAAGCTACCAGGGATAAACCAGAAAACCATATGTCCCTATGGGTTCTATGCCCATTACCTTCCAGTTGTTTCTTATTTGTTGTATACGCAAAATGCACTGAATAAAATGTTTATATTAAGCTATACTTTTAAAACATGTGTACTTGCTTTTTTTTAATTCTATTTCTTTGTTATTCAATTCCAAACACATGACATACAGTACTCAAATGTTATCAGTCTAATTACTAATTTATAGTTCCAATGTATTTCTTTAATTCTCCATTTATATTGTAAAAATTCAACAGAACAGAATGTTCTGAATTGAAATAACTGAGTGTTCAGCAGCTGATAGTGACTGTTAATAGGACACCATTAATGATGAGGCTATTAAACTTATGCTAAAGCTTAATTATCTAGTGAATTTTTGGAGTAAGCCTATAATGGATAGTTGATAACCTAGCCACTGAGTTCATAGCCACTGAGTATTCTGCACATGGAGCAGTGTGATCCCTGCCCTTTTCAGCACTTGTTGTTGTTCTTATATTTGACCAGTAGATGCAATAACAACTCTAAGCTAAGTAGAGCTAAGTATAACATCTAGCAAGGTGATGGAATGTTGGCTTATATCATTCAAATAGCTGCATTTTTTTAATATTTGGTCATTAATATTCCATATGAGTTGTAAATCAGAATGGCTAATGATGTCTGGTTCCTGCTCCTAAACACAATCTAACACTGATAACAATCCTTCCTTTCTTTTTCCTGGAAACTGCATTTTGCTTTGTTTACCCACTCTGAGGTTCAATAAAGTTTTATATTTTGAACAAACAAGATTTGGACATATCATATTATCATTGACTAATTCAATTTGGATCGAAAATTCCATTTTTGCACTCTCCTGCTGGCTGATATACACTATTGACAATATACACTATGACTCTGCTGTATCCCCTGGAATAAGATGAATCACCAGTAGAAATGTCTGTGCGATAAATTCCTTCAGAGTTCCTTTAGCTTCTAAAGAGTGTATATGTTAATATATAATTAGTATCAGTATGGCTATGAGTATGCTATGAGTATATTTCACAGGCAGAAGAAAAAAACTGTTTCAAAGTGTTTCAACCAGACATTTCTCCAAATTTCCAAACAGTAAATAATTGCCGCACTCCGTCCAGGGTGTATCCTGCCTCGATGCCCGATGACACCTGAGATAGGCACAGGCTCCCCGTGACCCGAGAAGTTCGGATGAGCGGTAGAAAATGAATGAATGAATGAATGAATGAATGAATGAATGAATCATTGCATACACGTTCACTGTAATAAAAATAAAAATAAAAAAATTTTTTAAAGTAATAATAATAATAAGAAGAAGAAGAAGAAGAAGAAGAAGAAGAAGTAGAAGAATAATAATTGTAAAATTGTTTATAGGTCTTTTTTCCACTTAATATATAGGTGTGTACTTATTATTGTCCTTCAGCTGTTCTCTATAATGCTACAATTTCTTCTCTCCTGTCAACAATGTCCATGGTAGCCTATTGACAGGAGAGCAAAAAAGGGACTAATTGTAGAGCTCAGTGAATAACATAGGTCATCCCTCATATCTCTGTGATTTGTACTATTGCTGCTCCATGAACCTAGTCATTAAGCCTGTAATTCTTGAAAAGAGATGAAAAGAGATTATTTCTTTTGTTTTATTTTGCATTTGGCGGTAACTAACAAGACAGGCTCTTCTTATGAATCTAAAAAAGATAAGTTTCCAGTAAGCAGTTCATAAGGTTCAGAGATGTTTGTTTCATAACCAAACCAAACTTTTTGTTAAAGGTAAAACCAATCTAAGCTGGAACCCTACAGTTTCACAGGCTTGATAGACCCTTAAGAAGGAATTTCATTATTTTAGAGAGATGTGCCACAACAACCATGAGAGATGTGCCATTTACACCAAGGCAATCTTCCCAAAATGCCCAAAATGTTAACCCTCTGGTTTTTATTCACATAAGTCTTCTGCGTAAATAAAATATGGGAAACCAGGAACCATTAACAATAAACACTAATGTGTTAGAAGAATGGAGATATTAGCAAGGGGAGCCATTCAATTTGTAGTTCTATTACATCACCTTTACATTTGCACAAGTAAGGTTCTTAACCTGAGGCAAAGCAGTTGCACATTGCTCATTTTTACATGTTTAATTAAAAAGAGAAAAGTGTGATAAGTCTTGCATTTATAAGAGAGCTTTTTCCAAACACACATTTTTCCAATAATCATGCATACTGTTAACATTATCTGTAAGTTTCATGAGGATATATGTCAGACATAAGAAGCAGATCAGACATATCTAAGGACACTTGAGGGAAAGACATGCATCCCACAGTAATTACAGAACTATCTACTGGAATGGGCTTACAAAGTGGTTGCTTTAAGTTATTTTATACAATTACTGGAGTCATACAACTACTCGAGCAGCAATACTTGTAGCTCAGACTCACTCAAAAGATCACCCCAGGTCACACCAAGCCATTGATTTTATAATGGATCTTCTGCTCTCTAATGGGTTTATGACCATCATGGTGATGGAAGATTGTTTTTCAAAAACCTGCAGACTAGTGTCTGTCAAATCTCTATCAACATTTTCCCAGGTTGCCAAAGGGTTGCACTGACTTTCACAACATACTGTGGTACCCCCTTACTGTTAAAAACAGCCTTGAATCTAGAAATGCATTCCACTAGATTTTGAAGAATGGCTGTATGGATTTGTGCTCATCCAGCCACAAGAGCATTAGTGAGGTCGGGCCTTGATTTCAAGTGATAAGTCCTGGGGTGCAGTCAGCCTTCCCATGCATCCCAAAGGTGTTCACTGTGGTTTGAGGTCGGGGCTCGCTCCACTCAAGTTCTTCCACATCAACTTTGGCAAACCATGTCCTTAGGGACCTTGCTATGTGTTCAAGGGCACTGTCAGTACCAGTAAAGGTAAATCTTAATAAGATTGCAAACATTCTAAAAAATCTTGTCCCAAGAAGTTACAGTATAAATGGACAATGTAATGGTGTAAAGATCAGGTGTCCATATACTTTTAGCTATATACTATAGTAGTGTACTTGGTGGACTAGAAGAGAGGAACTTTGTATTGATTACTGACATATTAGCAACCAGCCTTATGAATGAATTCCACCACTGATCTTGTGATTTGTTAGCCAATTTACCTGACTATGTTTTTGCTTAGCAATTTGCATTCTTAGTAAAATGGCTTGCACTTGCATCCATTTCCGTCCACCTTAAGACATTATGTAAGCTTTGCAGTGGGTGTTTCATAGTGCAAATGCTATCCTCTGGTCTGAGCTGTAAGAATGCTGCATTCTTAATGCAGGATATGTCTTATGAGTCCTATGGCTGTCTATCTAAATCTATGTTGATTACTGTAATTAAACATTATCATTTAATGCTGACCAAATGCACTATCTGCTCTCAATGTATTATTCAAAGCTAATCAAACATTCTACTTTTTATTGTGAACTTATTCTGCATTGGACATTGGGTGTGGCATTGTATGCTTCTGTAGCTTGATCAAAGTCATGAGTGTTAATAACTCCCTAATTCTCCCTAAAATATCTCCTCCGCTCATTTGCTTATCTGAGGGCAGTGATGTACGTCTATTTATGTAGGGACGCTATCAAAAAATTCTGAAATGTCTTTAGACAGTTACACAACACTGCTTTTCTATTCAGCTTGAATCTCAAATGCAAATGGCAATATTTTTAATTAAATATTGCTGTGACTAACTTCTTGTGCTATTACTGAACCGTTTAATCATGTAAGAATGAGACTCTAAGTGTAGTAATGATACTGTGTAGCTGTGTTTGAGCTCTGTTTCCTTCCTGCTTCATTCACAATCCATCTGTTTCCATCATCTTTACTGATGAATCATCCTCCAACACACACACACACACACACACACACACACACACACACACACACACACACACACACACACACACACACACACACACACACACACACACGCACAATCAATATCAAAAGTGGAACTCAGTGAATTTACTACAATGGACACTATAGCAGAATATTATAGTCGTCCCATATAGTACCGTCACCTCTTCTTCTCCATCCTCCCATCCTACTCCAACTGTTCCCACATCATCCAGTCTCATTTACTCCTTTACCCATTTTAATCAACTCTCTCTCTCTCTCTCTCTCTCTCTCTCTCTCTCTCTCTCTCTCTCTCTCTCTCTCTTTCTCTTTCACTTCACTAGAGGGAATCCCAGTCTGTGTAAGCACTGCTCCAGAATGTGAGAGAGCTCTGTGGTTATGTAAGAGAGGCAGGCAGCCAATCCCCCTGCTCTCGGCATGCTCCCAGCACATAGGACATAATGCAGCATTTATGAGGGATGGTGCAGTGCAAATGCATCTGAAAGCATTGCCATCACTTGTCCTGCTCTGATCCGAGGAGCAATTCCCATTAGAATAGCTATTGCCCCTGCATGCTTTCATAAGGCTCATTTTGCACAGAGACATATCCCCCCACTTCCTGCTATGGTACCACTTCCTGCCAGCAATAGCTTCCTCATAATCAAATGCACATATAGATTAGGAAAAACAGAGATGAGGTAGATTTGAAATTCATCTTCAATATTTTTGCTTCTAAAACCCTCTCAGAGAGCTTTGAGGAAATATTTGAAATCACAATGTAATGTGCAAATAATTCATCTAACATCTTTATTTAACAATTCATTTATCTTTAAAAGAGATATAAATCACAAGCCAGTTTAAGTTAAACACCTAATGCTAAACTGCTGTATACCCACATGCAGTGAAAGTTGGTGTATTCTAACCCAACTAAAGAATGATTGTTATAACAAATGCTGTTTTTTACTTAATACATTAATACAAATTCTGCCATCTTTTCTGTTGGCACTAAATGGATTGTCAACACCAGTCAGCTGTTCAACTCTGCATATTAATGCTTCCTGAAAATTTCATATTAGACATTTATAATAAATGTGACAGTGGAAATGAGGCACTTTGTCAGACTATTTGAAAAGCTGTGTTGAGAAATCTATGCCCTCCTTTCACATTAGACTGGTAGGTCAGTGCATGGAATTATTTGGATTCTTCTCAAATTTGGATTCTAAAAGAATTCCAAAAAGATTCCAGAAATTTATGTAATGACAATTAGAGAATATTTGAAGGCCAGTGTCTTTTTGCCTTTCATAACATGGGAAAATCCAAGTAACTCAGGAAATACATCAATAAGTTCGGTTTTATCTTAGGAGTAATTCCCAAACAACTGAGCATCATTACAGATGCAAATACAAAAATCTTGGGATCACAGAGACACTACATCATTAAGGAAGGAGGCACAAATGAACTACGGACCACAAGGTTCAGTTAAACCACAAGAGGACAATAAAGGAACTGATGAGCTAGTGAGGTGCCCCAGACCTTTTGTCTTTTGTCTTGCAAGTGATAAAGGATTTAATCAGATGAAGACCTTGCAATTTGGGTGAGTTTTTTTGGAAGGTTCTACAGCACACAACAAGGCTACACACAGCATTAGCAGTAAGAAAAGTTATGTTGTTTACACAAGCATTTGCCTTAGACTAACCATCATACAGATATATCTACTTGTTAAATCTAAAACATTGACAATACAGTTCGCTGTTTTGACAATATACATCACTCTTCGCATTTAGTTGTCTAGCTTGTTGCTGACAAATGACAAACATGGAGGCATTATTTTTTTTCCCCAAAGAGGTTGAAAATGACATTTTTTGAGATCCGGCTTCACACTGCTTCTGGCCATAGCTCTATAAAATCTGGCACATTTTGGCTGTATTTGTCCACTAAGTCGAGTAAGACTTTGGCACAATAGCTACACTTTCACTTTCTCAGTATTTTTTCAACTGCTGTCATTAACCACTATAATTTCTTCTTCTAATAAAGTGTGTATAGGACAAAGAAAATCGTACCACTGAAGCAACACAGTTCTACTTAATTAAGTTTTTCAAAGTTAACTAAACATACTAGATACATAAAGGCATTTGGCATCCAAAAGGGTTTAGGAGCTGAGAATTGGCTTTTGCGTAGATGGCTCGACAGCGGCTCGAGTGGGCTACACTGAAGGATGACCTCCATTATGGCGCTGAGGCAGTAGACAGAGTCGCTACAGAAGCAGTGTGGGGGACTGGAATTTATTTGGCATTAGCATAATAAGTATCTCCTGCCAGTTCGGCTCCTGAAGTGTGTTTTTCTGCCAAAATTTCCCCGATGTACTGCCAAATACAGCCATGTTTTTCCCATTACACTTGTGTCAAGTGCACTAACCATATACCAAAAGAAGCAATGTTTTGAGGAGAGTTTCATGGAGAGTGAAATTATTTATTTCAGGCAAACTTTTCCCTCTCACTTTGTTTGCCCTAGTCATGCTTTTTGAAAACTATAGGAATCTCGTATTTTGTGTTGTTCTCATGACGTTTTTGACATTTATATTAAAAAATCATTGTAAATTGTTGTGGAAATTCAGACCTGTATTTTAAATGTGTAAAAAATAAGCTTAATGTTTTGGACAATCAGCATGGTGTAGCAGAGTTATGGTGTTATTGTATGTAACAGATATCAGGGTATTTTATCAAGCACACTATTAATAAGTAACTTTAGAATAGAGAAATCTGAGTGGTAGATACCCATACTGTAGGTGTGTAGGGGCTTAAACTTAGGTATATTTGTTGAGTTGCACTTCTGCTGGGACAAATTTAATTGTTTTATTCTTCACACTGGGCCAGGTCCCCTTTTTGCAGTTATAACAGCAATAAAAAATAAAACAAAATAGAAAAACAAAATACTTAAAAAAATCGTTATTTGTTATTAAAGAGTATTTTTTTTTTTATATTTTGAGTCTATAATTCCCAGTATTGGAAAAAGTATTTTGATTTTTGTGAGATTGAATCCTCATCATACCAAAGTATTCCAGGGGAAAAATATCCTGAAGAACAAACTTGCCTGTGCTCTCTGGGAGGGAGGGATGGTATTAATTTCTCTTTCCCCAGTCAATCAGTGTTATACTAACCAAACACTGTATGAGGATTGTTGAGTACATGGATGCAGGCAAGGGCAAATAACATTTTCTTCCTGGTGAGTTACCCTGAATTGTGATATAACATGTTGGAAAAGTGGTCATTGCTTCATGTTTATAGAATAAACCCTCTGTTTGCCCTCACCCAGCCCATTTGCTGAAAATGGGTAGAGTTGGCTAGTGGGTGGGAATTAACAAATGAGATAATGTTTGATAATGTTGGAATTAACAAGGAGATAATTCCAACAGTGTGCTTTAACTCTCTACATTTGATTATATTGTCTTCTGGTAAAGTAGGTTCCTGTCTTTTGTATACTATCTGCTTAACTCACTTTGTTCCAGAGTAGTGTGATTTGAATTGTGTTATATTCTATACCATTGTTGATTTTTATAGTGTTGGTCTTTGTTGTTCTCTCAGCTGATTAATCAGGAGTGGTTTCAGTCTCCCTTAAGGTGTGAATTGGGGGCAGGGCTTACCTATTTAAATTGAAGGTTCTCCGCTTTGTCCGTTTGTCAGAATCTCTCTCTCACATTAGTGTCTAGTACTGCTTGATATATTCTACCATACCTTTAATTCTCACTCTTGTTTGACTACAAATATGTGCATTAAACCCATCTCTGTACTCAAGGCCTACTCTCACAGAAGCTCTCATCCACAGAGCAGAGGTCACAATCCCAGTAACCTCATCTACCCTTCTCTGTTGTGTAAGTCTCAAACAGTGGTGGTAGGTGGGCTCTGGAATTGTCAGTCTGCTGTAAAGAAAGCTGATTTTATCTCTGCTTTAACTTCCCATTACTCCTTTGATTTTCTTGCTCTAACAGAGACCTGGATATCCCCACAGAACACTGCTACACCAGCTGCTTTATCCTCTGCCTATGCTTTCTCTCACTCACCATGAGAAACAGGCAGGGGTGGTGGTACAGGTTTATTGTTGTCAAAGAAATGATGCTTTACACCTCTCCTCTTCTCTCATTTAACCATCTCTTCTTTTGAATTCCATGCCATTTCAGTTACCTCTCCTATCAACCTTGTTATCATTGTTGTCTACCGCCCTCCTGGTCCCCTAGGAGACTTCCTTGAAGAAATGGACTCACTGCTTAGCGCTTTCCCTTCCGATAGCTCCCCCCTGACAGTGCTTGGTGACTTCAACCTCCCATCTGACAAGCTACATTCTTCTTCCCTCCTGTCTCTTCTCGACTCTTTCTCCCTCACACTCAACAGCTACATCCCCACACACAAAGGAGGCAATGTCCTGGACCTGGTTTTCACCCGTCCTTCTCCAGCTACAGACGTGACTACTACCCCACTACACGTCTCTGATCATCACCTGGTATCCTTCACCATCACTCTACCTATCCTACCTAAAACTACCTCTCACCCCCTCACTCTTACCCGCCACAACCTTCACTCTGTCTCCCCTTCATCTGTAGCTTCTGGCACTCTTTCTTCCCTTCCTGATCCTGAGTCTTTTTCCTCACTACCCTTGGACTCAGCCACAGATACTTTCCTCTCATCTCTTTCCTCAACTATGGACTTCCTCTGCCCTATGTTCACTAAACCCAAGAAAACTTCTTGTTCTGCTCCTTGGCTTTCAGATGTGCTGCGCTACAATCGAAGAGCTAAGATCATCAGAGAGAAAGTGGAAGAAATCACAACTTGATGCAGATCTTGATTTTTTACTGAACACTTCTTGTCAAGTTCTCCTCAGATGTGACTTCTGCCAAGACTTCCTTCTACAAGGAAAAGCTTGAAGCTTCCTCACATGTCCCTCGGAAATTCCACAACATCATCTCTTCTCTACTCAACCCCCCGGCTCCACCTTCTTCATCCTCCCTGACTGCAGAAGACTTTGCTTCCTTCTACCAGGAGAGGATTGAGGAAATCTGCCGGACCTTCACTTCAGCCCCGACTGCACTTACATCTCAGAGTATGCATTCCCCTACACCTTCGTTGTCACATTTCTTAACTGTGGCAGCAGAAGGGATTTTACAACTCATCCAGTCCTGCAATCCTACCACCTGCCCATTGGATCCACTCCCTACCACTATGCTCCAGACCATCTCGCAAGACCTCTTGCCCTTCATTTCCACTATCGTCAATAGATCCATAGCATCTGGTCAGGTACCAACTACTTTCAAGAGAGCAAGGGTTATTCCCATCCTAAAGAAACCTGCTCTGGATCCATCAGACATCAGTAACTACAGACCGGTATCACTTCTCTCATTTCTTTCAAAAATTCTTGAACGCATTGTCTATAATCAACTGTCTGTCTATCTCTCACAGAACAACCTCCAAGATCCCAACCAGTCTGGCTTTAAAGCAGCTCACTCTACAGAGACAGCCCTTTTGGATGTCTCTGAGAAGCTACATACTGCTAGATCAGCCAAACTGTCATCCGTCCTTATTCTCCTTGACCTTTCAGCAGCGTTTGATACGGTCAACCACAAGACTCTCTTATCCACCCTCAAGAGTCTTGGGATTTGCGGATCAGCTTGGGAATGGTTTGCCTCCCACCTGGAAGGACGCTCATATCAGGTAACATGGAGGGGAGTGACATCTGCTCCACGCAGACTCTCCACTGGCGTCCCACAGGGCTCAGTACTTGGTCCTTTTCTTTTCTCCCTGTATACTCACTCTCTTGGGGAAGTTATTTCATCACATGGGTTCTCTTACCACTGCTATGCTGATGATACACAACTTATCTTTTCTTTCCCACCCTCAGATGCCACAGCTTCTGACTGGATCTCAGCATGTCTGGCAGAAATTTCATCATGGATGACTGCTCATCAGTTAAAGCTCAATCCTAGCAAAACTGAACTGCTGTTCATCCCAGGTGATTCATCCCCAGGTCATGATCTTTCTATATCCTTGCACAACGATCCGATCTCCCCTTCAGCCACAGCTCGCAACCTTGGGGTAACCATGGACAATCAATTGTCCTTTTCCTCTCATGTTGCTAATGTGACTCGCTCATGTCGGTTTCTTCTCTACAACATCAGAAGGATTCGGCCATTTTTGTCCACACAGACTGCTCAGGTACTTGTTCAGTCTCTTGTCATTTCTAGACTGGATTACTGCAATGCACTGCTGGCAGGTCTACCTATGAACGCAATCCGTCCTCTGCAAATGATCCAAAATGCAGCTGCCGGCTTGTTTTCAACCTGCCAAAGTTCTCGCATACCACCCCGCTGCTGCGATCCCTCCACTGGCTTCCGGTAGCTGCACGCATCCGGTTCAAAACACTGATGCTGGCCTACAAAGCCAAAAATGGACCATCTCCCTCTTACCTCAAAGCCCTCATCATTCCTCGCACTGCACCCCGCAACCTCCGATCTACCAGCACTGCTCGACTGGTTCCACCATCTCTCAGGGTAAGAGGCAAGTATACTACAAGACTCTTCTCTGTTCTGGCACCAAGGTGGTGGAATGAACTTCCCCTAGAGGTCCAGACAGCTGAGTCACTGGCTATTTTCAAGTGGCGGTTGAAGACTTACTTATTCAGGAAACATTTCAACTAGCACTTCTTTCCTTATCTTTTGCATTTAAAAAAAAAATAAAAAACCTTTGACACTTTTTCATTGTAACTTTGAACAAATGTTTTAAACTCATGGTATCTTAAGTATGTAACCTAGTGAACCAGCATTAATGTATTCAATGTTAGAGATTTAAGCACTTATGTACGTCGCTCTGGATAAGGGCGTCTGCCAAATGCTGTAAATGTAAATGTAAATGTAGATAATGTTCTGGGCATAATGGGAATATGATTAACAAGGAAGAAACCATGGCATCTAATCCAGCTGGGATGGATGTCCATAATATTTCATGTTTCTTCTATGTTCAAAGCCTGCACTGTAGAAATTATATATATATATATATATATATATATATATATATATATATATATATATATATAGTGCGGTCAGTAAATATAGTCCACATGGACGTTTAAATTCTTATTTGCATTTGATTGCAGTCTGTAATTTTTGGTAAAATACACACCAGTTATCTAATTTTGGTATTACAAAATTTCAAGTGAAATCGACCACCTGTAAAAGCCTTGTAACATCTCTTACATTACAACCAAGCAGGCATTTGCTTTGAACTCAGAAGAAAACTGGATCTTAAGTTTTTCGGTTGGATTTCACTGCATTCTGGACATCCATAGGCCATGACATTTAAAACTATGATACTTAATGTACTTCTTTTTGGATTTTTTGCCTCTGTAGCAAAGATTATCATTTCAGTTAATTTGCTTGTGCACTTACTTCTAAATAAATGCTTTTAAACAATTGTAAAATACAGACATTCATTTTAGTAGAAAACAGTCATATCTAGCTAGTAGCTTTCTAGCTACTCTTTAGTCTACCTATGTAAGCTGTAATATATGTAATTTAACAGGATATTTATATGTATGCTTATGTATACACTTACACAGTATGTTTGATGTGTATTGATGAACTAAAACATGAGGTAGACTTTACCACATTTGCATTACAGAGATTAGTTAAAATGGGTTAATCCTTACTCAATAAAATGCCAGCAAATGTAAAGGTTAACAAAGAAAAAGGAGCTGCAAGAATGTGAGAACATCTGACCTCTGAATAAACATTGACATAAAATAAAATGAATCCTGTGTAGAAATTTAAAGACAAAATGGGCTGTTCTGTCAGTTGTACAGGTTCCTCACACGTTAGAGCATATTGACATAGGAATTGTGCTGGTAAGGACCAGTTTCTCTCATTAGTGCTACCTGTGTGAATAATTTCTGAGCCAGAACTAAACCACTGAGGGTGAGCAGCTTGACCAGTGCCAAGGGGCAGTCTAGAGGACGTGGGCGTCAATGGCGGAAGCACAGAGTTATACACTGCCAAGGTCCTGGAGAACAACAGCGATTTTGCCTTGCTGTTGCATCAGCAGAGAAACTGTATAAGTTACCCATGAAACAATAAGAGACACTTTTCAGGGTTTTATCAGCCTTATTACACAACTTAAAAAACAAAGATCTTCATCCATTAAAAAAGTTCACCCAAAAAAGCTAATAATATTTTAGACAAATCTAAATCTGCGTTATTTATTTATTTATTTACTTACTTACTTACTTACTTACTTATTTATTTATAATCTTTTTTTTACTTTAGCAAGCAAATAAACCTGTAAAAATATCAGTCCCTGGAAAAATAGCATGTTTAGTTATCTAGGAGATTAAAAGTTTGAGAAAGAAGTCCAACCAGGTCTATAAGATATCCAAGAATCTCAGAGGAAACCTGTAAATGTTTGACTTATATGATGAAAGGGTGTGTTTAATGAAGCAGTGTAATGTTAGCTCTTTGGTTCTTCTGTCAATTACACTTTAAGCACTATCATTGAATTTTAACATGAATTATTGTAATATTGTTATCTCGATGTATAAAAAAACCCCGCAGCATTAAAACAAAATGAAGGGAAAATAGCTGATCTGAGTATATAAACTACACTTTGTGACTAGTGTTAACCGTAATCTTTTTCTTTTCTTTTAGTTTTATTTATTTATTTATCTTTTTTACCTTTTTTTTCCTTTGGGTAGCATTTCAGTAATAGAAATGCTTATATATCACATGTCTTCGTTGTAATTTTTGTGTGTGTGTGTGTGTGTGTGTGTGTGTGTGTGTGTGTGTGTGTGTGTGTGTGTGTGTGTGTGTGTGTGTGTGTGTGTGTGTGCACGTGTGTGCATTTAGGGTGTGTTCACTGGCTAAGTGGCTGTGATAAATGTCTTTGTGTGCTCAAAGAGCAGTGAATAGCGATGTTGGTTTTTGTGTGGCTGTGTGTGTTCAGTGTACGTATCACTGTTTAAGTGGCTGAGATAAATGTTTGTGCCCACTCTAAGTGCCCATGATTGGCGGGGCTGCATTGGGACCCTGCTGGCTCTCAGCAGGGGGGCCTTGTAAAGGTGAGGCGCTTGGGTGCAGTGCTACAATACGGAACCCCTGGTCAGGGTAATCACCATGAGCCCAACAGCATTCCACAGTGCCACAAAAGCCTTCAAACACACACGCATACACACACACTTGGCCTCATTGTGTTGTGCGGCACACTTTCAGCCCTCTCCAGGGGTCCTGAGAGCCTCAGCAGGGGGCTGATTAAGGCATTAAGCAGAGGATGCTTAAAGGGGTCCCCTGACACTACAGTGGAGGACCATCTCTCATTCAGACAGTGACGACGGATCCAGCACTGGGTATAAAACCACTTCTAAACTCAGTGTTTTCATGTAAGCATGCCACAACATATACCTAAGGGTAGAGCGTGGATTCAGAGCTGACAAATAAAATCCACAGATTACTCACCCAGCACTCACAGTCCCCCATTCCTGCTACAAGCACAGCATCTCCATCTTTCTGTTTACAGTCCTGTGCCTTCCCCCTGAGATACTATTTCATGTCAATGGCTGATGAATAAACATCAGCAGAGAAGCATATGAAAGATTTAATTGTTTTCAGGGAAAAATAAACATCTATTACAGATGCAACATTCACAAAAAGTCACATAAATGGTTTCATGCTAAACACAACCAGGAGCACAGACAGGGCTAATAATATATAACATCCCAAACTAAGCATGAGCACTAATTTCACACATTTCAGGTATGAGCTGTTTGACTTAATGACAGAAACACAATTGAAATATAATAATAGAACAGGTCCTGGGTTTAACCAACCACTTAAAAGGTACGACTGTAATGATTTTAAATTACAGGCTGTTAGTCTGTAAAAATACACATGCAATCCTCTGAAAGAATGTAGTAGTCTAGCACAGCAGGCAAAACAAAGACAAAACTAGCAGGGTGGAAAAAAGAAGAAGAAACCTCTTTAATTAATGTTTTAGCATTCCCAGGCTCCCCACTGCATTTTTAATAAGCACTCGTTCGTTCTGAGAGCCCTCGTCCGCTCTGCTCACATGTTTTCTTAGATTTGTCCTGATAAAACCTTATTTCTTTCATTCCATGGTACTGATATTATACCGTGTAGCCAAAAGTTTGTGGACACTTGAGCATCACACTCATGTGTGGGTCTTCCCCTATTCTGTTGCCATAAAGTTAGAAGCACACAGTTGTATAGAATGTTCTTGAATGCTGTAATGTTACAATTTCCCTTCAATGGATCTAAAAGCATCCAAATGGTTACAAAATGTGAGCTCCATGAAGACTTATTCCATGGTTTGCTAAGTGTGTGAAGAACAGGAGTGTCCTGCACATGACCTCAACACTTTTGGGATGAATATGTCATTTGGAATGAGTATGAACAGAATACTGTATGTCTCCAAGTTACAGGAGATAGTATTTGGGTACTGAGTTTGAGATGTAGTTAACTGGATTTTCATTTTATGCTTAATGAGCAAATATTAATAGATTTTATTGAAGTGTGAAGATGACCAACATATATGACACTAAACTAACAGAAAACTGCAAAATAAATGGTTTATTCTGTAGTAACATGAAGGAGAAATGCAGGAATAATCAGCTGGAGTAGAATAAATCATTGTCACTCTACTCCAGTAATACTCTACATCAGTGATGTAAGTGCTAGCTGAGTGAAAATAAAACTGACAGCCCAAAGTCACAAACACATTAGCTTTGTCTCTCTGCCTCTCTCTCTTTGTCTTTGGCTGAAAAAGCTTTAAAGAAACACATAAGCCTGATAATGGAGAGGGTAATATTATACGACTTAAAGTTTTTAAGTTTACTGATGTAAATTTTATAATGCAATCTACTTATATTCAAAACAGCACAAATGACATTCTTTTGTCCAGCTCAATGATACCACACTACCAGATACGGAGAGCCTTGATAACTTGAAGTCAAACACAAGCACAAATCATCACCCTGCTTTGCACACACACACACACACACACACACACACACACACACACACACACACACACACACACACACACACACACACACACCACATACAATCAACATACCACTCACTAACTCTGCACCATTCTATCCAGAAAATAGCTGCAGTATCATTTTATTCTTTTGTTTCAAACACAAAGCTATTTCTCAACTAGTTCTGGAATAAATTAAATATAATAAGCTGAATTATTTTCAGTTCACATTCATACAAGCTAGCAAATACCATTTAACCCAATTTTTGTACAGTTTTGTGCAGCTCTTCTAACATTCAGTTTGATGTGATTCAGCAGAGATAGATGTTCAGGTCAATCCTGTGTAACTAAATCTGTGAGTGTAACTGTATACAGCAAAATTTATAGTTTTGTGTTGTAAAGTATAGCATCGTACATGTATTTCTAGAAGATTTTATTGAATCTGTGCCTGCCCGTACATCTCTGTCTCCATGCTGCTGTTTTTAGCCTAGCTGAACCCTTTATAAACCATCAATCTAATGACTGATGCCCCTACTCTTGTAAATGAGCTCTTGTAATGGCAAGACTTTCCTTTTCTTACCCTGAATTACTCTGAATATTACTCCACAACCCTTACTAATTAATACTAACTACGATGTTAGTGCTATAACCTGAAATAAACCTTAAATGCTGCACAGACAATCTGTCCAGTTCACTAGTGATGCCACACAATCAGGCACAGAGAGGGACCTGATGTCTGGAGTCAAAAACAACATAAGAGCAAATCAGCAACCAGCTCTGCACACACTCACACACACGCACGCATGCACATTTACATTTACATTTACAGCATTTAGCAGACACTCTTACCCAGAGTGACTTACATTTTTTTTTTTTATTTCAGTTTATACACATGAGCAATTGAGGGTTAAGGGCCTTGCTCAGGGGCCCTGCAGTGGCAACTTGGTGGACCTGGGATTCGAACTAATTACCTTCCGATCAGTAGTCGAACACCTTAACCACTGAGCTACCACATCCCCCGTGCGCATGCACACACACGCACGTATGTACGCACACACACACAAACACATACACACATGCAAGCACACACACACATGAACACACACATACACACACGCACAAACACATAAAATACATGCACACACATACACACACACATATACACACACACATGCACAAATGCACACACATTCACAACACACACATGCACACACAAACATGCACACGGACACAAACAAAAGCACACACGTGCACACACACACACACACACACATGCACACACACACACACACGCACACACAGACACACATACTGTACTACCACTCACTGCCTCTGCGGTATCATTTTGTTTCTTTTGTTCCAAACGCAAAGCTATTTATGGACTAGTCCATGAATAAAAGAAATATATGAAACTGAGATATTTCTTGCCAGTTTGCATTCATCCAAGCTTACAAATACCGTTTAATGAAAAAATACACAGAAATTAAATCTGTATAATCTTCATATAGGAATTAGTAGGTTTATATACATGCCTTATTTTTTCCTAATCATGTCACAATAAAAGAGAAGAGAACCTGTCAAGATCATCTTGCAGGAATTGAAGACTGTAATATTATGTGTTAATCATTCATGGACATTTTAACAGTAGACTTTTATGCCAGCATCCTTTTCATGAAACACAGCTTTTCAATCAAGGCTGATTCTTAAGCTTGCTTTTAAGCTTGTGTCAGAGCACAATATTCACTGGATTTAGAAAAGTGTATGTTAATTTGTGTATCTTATGTTAATGAATAAACTACACTATGATCTGCTATCATCTGCTTGAATAAAGTATATTGCTACATGCCCTGAAAAATATTAAAACCCATCTGCAACAAAAATGATTTCAATTTATTGGTGGACATTATAGCAGAGCACAGTGGCTTAGCGGTTAGCACATTTGCCTTGTGGCTTTGAAGTTAGGGGTTTGATTCCCTTGTATATGTTTGTCATGTTTATGGTATTCTGGTTTTCTCCTCCAGGCCGAAGATATGTGCTGCAGGCTGATTGGCATCTCGAAGTTGTCTGGAGTGTTTGTATGTGCCCTCTGATACACTGGCACCCCATCCAGTGTGCCCAAATAGCCCCCCACATGCCCCAACTTGGGCACCCCATCCAGTGTGCCCAACTAGCCCCCCACATGCCCCAAGTTATCCCCTGGGATATGCTGCAGGTTCCCTGTGACCTTGTGTAAGATACTGTACGCAGTACAGAACATGGATGACATTATAGCTGACTCATCGAAATATTCGTTTTTTTAATTTTTATTTTATCACCCACTGATTCATTTAACTGGAATATCTATCATTAATCAGCATCCATAAAGCACACTATAAAACATATTTTAACCAAATGAGACCCGAATTTTAAGATTGATAACAAATAAGCCTAAAAACCTAATAAACCTTACAATTTTCAGCATAGCATTGTCATTTACCCTCAGTCCAATTCTCTTGTAGTTAAGAGAAATGTAGAGCAAGGCTCAATCCCTCTTACATTACTATTGTATAAGCATCCAATTAAACCAGGAAGCTGAATGCAAGGCCTTCTTAATACCTGTTGTAAGAATAGGGTCCAAACCATGGTCTGTCAATCATCATTTTAATGATCACACCAGGGAATGCAGTTGATAAAAGGATATCTTAAAGAGTGTATCTTTGTGCATCTTTATATTAGGATAAGGTAGGTTTAAATTAGTTGCTCAAGTTCTGCAGCACAATTATCATACACTTCCAAGTGCAGTTCATTAAGCCCAAGTAACATGGTACTTAATGAAAAAAGCAAGCCTGTGCATGTGTCTACTGTTTTAGGACACCTTTCATCATATAATGTATTTCTGAGCCAAAGAACATTTTTCCAGCCCAGCCTCAGATATTGAAAATGTGTGTGTGTGTGTGTGTGTGTGTGTGTGTGTGTGTGTGTGTGTGTGTGTGTGTGTGTGTGTGTGTGTGTGTGTGTGTGTGTGTGTGTGTGTGTGTGTGTGTGTGTGTGTGTGTGTGCGTTTCTGTGAGATAATAAAAGAATGAGTCACTGCATTCCTACTGTATTCACACAGATACAAACCAGTGTCAGTATCTCTTACTGCCATCTAAATCACACAAATATGTTTAGTGGAATTACAGTATTATTATTGTGTTTGTCACTTTGATGGCATTAGATTTGGTATATTATTGCTTTGATGTGACATCCCATAAAGAACATAAAACTTATTCTCATTACCAAGGAAGGGAACATAAACAGAGAATCCATTGTAGAGCTTAGTAGGAACAAACTGGAGGGTACACGAATAAAGACTACTGCAGTAGATGATGGAAGAATTTTTGAATGGTGAAGAAAATATAAAAAAAAAGTGTACAGTGTGATGATGCACCAACGACAATCATGCACAAAAATGCAGTCCATGGAGATTCAACCTACAGGTTTCGCCCATATTCAACATTTTCAAATAAATTTAAAATCAATTTTCAAATATTCTCACAGGTTTTAAACCTCTATTTTCTAATTCTCTTTCAAGTTGAAATAAAGTGACCTAAATCCAGTAAGTCAATCCAATGAATGATTTTGGGTCAGGGATCTGTTATACAACATGACAAATGAAGGAACTGAAGCCAAATGCAGTAAAATCTGTCAAACTATCGCACCTTGTCACCTTTATACAACATGCTTCTCAGACATGACAGAGGTTGTGTATCCCATTTCAGAGCATTTCTATTCATTCTTTTCACTCCAAAATTCATTTATACATTTTCAGCAACTGAGCCTAGCCCAGGAACACTAGCAGGCGGGATTATGCATGTTGTTTCCAATGATGTACAATTACAATAATGATTTGGAGCTGTAAACAAAATCCACACATCTTGCAGAAGGCTACGTAGCCTGTACAGGCAGGTTTGAGTACAAAATTGTAGGCGAATATGCACTAGCGCTGAGGATACTGTAGAGTATTTCCGCAGTGCACTGGTTTGTGTTAATGGGTTTTGTCCATTATTGAGCAGGGCTACATTATTGAGCTAGGTGAAGAAACACTCTTTATGTTTGAAAGCTTTAGGTTCCTCCGGTTGAAAAAAGTGGCCAAGCAATGTGAGGGGCACAGAGACAATACTGACAATCAGTGCAGATTATTAACCTATTATCATTTAACATATTGCTATTTGTTGGTAAATAATAAATATATTGTTTTCACTTTAGGAAATCAGGCTACTTTGAATAAGCTGAAAGTGAAATGAAACTGAAACAGAATACAATTTAATGTTTGTCAGCCAGCTTTAACACTAGAGCACATTGCCACAAGAGGGCAGAGTATCAGGACAAGAATGCCTGTTTGACCAAAGAGATGAGAACTTAAGAACTTTTGAGAACTTAAATACACAACACATTTGTTTCCTGCACTAATTATTATGAAATGTTTGTTCACTCTTACATACAGGGAAAAGTAAGACATGAAAACATCAGTGATTTTGCTCAAAGGTTTAGGTTGTCACAGCAGTACTTGTGCTTGGAGAGACGAACAGACGGCTGTTCCCTGGAGTGTGCCTGGGCAGACCACGGTACAAGCCCTCACAGCTGCCTTCTGCTCCTCACTAATGAGGAGAATATTCAGATGTAGGAGCATCATCTTAATTGATTATGATTTGCCTAATCACTTCATTTACACAACCCTCCCTCTCAAATGAGACAGATAATAGGAGAGGAATGAGGGACTGCATGCCAGATTTCTTCCTGCTCCATCCAGAGATGATATTGAAAGTCCAAGTAGGGATCGTAATAGCAATTTAGCAGAATGCTGTTCATTTCCAAGTTCAAACTGAATAGTATAAACCCTTATATTTACTGAAAAGTCTGAAAGTTAAAAAACAATTCACAAAAAAGATAAGGACATCTGCCTCAACTTGCATGCAGACTTTTGTTCCTGATGGCACATTAGTGCCTCTTTCCCCAAGAAACCAGGGAACGTACATAAACCTCAGCCAAGCACATCTTTCATCAGATTTGTTTCTAATCTCTGGCATTTAGATAAATTAATAAGAATCTTGAAGAAGCGAATGATCTGATTGTCAAGAGGTAGGCTGTCACATTACAGACTGCAGTGATAACAGAAAAGTGTATTGTGTAGGAGATTCCACTGAAACGTTTTTGTTCTTATTCTTGTCATCAAGACAAGAATGGTCTGGTATCTTTTATGCTTTTCAGCTCACCACTATTGTAAAGAGTGTTATGGTACTATTCAAGTTCCTGCCAGGCTTGAACCTGTCTTCCTATTCTGCTAAAGTCTCTCTCAACAATAAGGCATTTCTCCCTGCAGACTGCTGATCAGTTTTTAGGCTTTTTTTTATCCACCATTCTCCAAAAACTGGAAAATATTCACTGATTTAAATGATTTCTGGAATACTCTAACCAGCCCATTTGGCACCTACAACCATTCTATAATAAAATTCACTTTCGTCACATATTTTTCCATTGTCCTGATGCCATATGATTGGCTGACTGGGAATGACCAAGGAATAACCAAGTGCGGAAGCACTATTAAAGTATCCTGTAAGCATATGCAGATATAGTATTTATGTATAGCTATTTCATTACTACATTATTTAATCTATTTTTCTACAAATCCAATCAGGTTCAGGTTCATATGGTCTCAAAGCATAGCTGCATTCACTGATAGCATCACATTAAACAAGCTAACAATGATATTGGTGATATGTGCAGATTGTTCAATTCCAAAATCAACAAAAGATTCCTGAAATGAGAGTGCAGCCACATGCCACAAATCATCCAGAAACTAATCAACTCAGAGCATACAATTGATGTGTCAACCCTAAGCCTCGTTTTCCTTCAGACCACATGTTTTATTTTTTTCTTGAATTGTATGAGAAAATATGACTGACATTTCAGCACAATTTGTACAAAAGCTTTTGTCCCTGGTTACAGCATCTTTTTTATTACTATTGTTAACACTGAAAGAATAAAATTTCACTAATGTTCCCTACAAGCTTGATGTCCTGTCAGCTACTAGCAGAGTGCCAAGAACTCAGTAGTGGCCTTAAGCCTCCACTGCAACACATCCAGACAACAATGGCCTGTGGCATCCCTGATCTGGCATTCAACACTGTTCCAGCACCATGGCATATCAGGCTGGAATAAATAACTAGGAAAACGCACCTCACAATTATTTTGTAGACTTTGCCTTAATAAGAACTAATGAGGGCTGGTTTCATATGTCTTGATAAGTTTAGAGCACTGAATATCGGTTTTCAGTTTCAAAGAACACTGTGTCCCTCATTTGTAATCAGTCTGACCTGCTGCTATCTTCAATTACATACACTATAGTCATAAAGTCTGAGACTTCTTGGATGAATGAGCTTAGCTGACCTTTTGAGGTGGCATCACTAATTGCTAAGCAGAAGAAAAGTGTGATTCAGAGGTGAGTCACTAGTTTCAGAATGGATCTGTGTGCTGTGTTCAGATAGTCATGATTAATAGCTGAGGTAAGTTTAAAATTTACCATGGATGTAGTGCTTGGGTTCCTATTTTATGACGGTTCTATGTATGTTTCTAAAAAGGTGCTTATATTTGACTGTGAAATGTGAACTAGTATTTGACTGTGAAATGTTATGTTGACTATAAGAATCCTGTTATATTTGTTGTTAATTTCATGAATCGATCGTGATTTTTAAGCACCAAGCCTTTGTGATTGCATCTTTCTTTACTGTGTGCTGATAGGAGGTGTGAGACATAATATTGAAACAAAGATCTATAAAGGTTCAGGAGCAATTCAAAACAAGAAAGATAAAAACTTGCACTTGAAGTCTATGATTATTTCTTATGATTATATACAGATCTGTGAACAGAGATCTTGTAACGCAGTCATAAGCCACACTCCTTTAATACACTTCATGGAAGAGAAATAATGATAATAAAATGGATTAGCTTAGCCACAAAAGATACACCGTGTATGCATGAATAATTATATATTCACTGTATGCAGTAAATCCAGAGCACTGAATCTCTCTCTTTTTTTTCAATAAGCTTAGCTAATTCAGCTGCATAAGGAGGTTATTGAAATTAATCAATAGATTGTTTATAATCAAATAATGAACCACTGCCTGGTGAAGAACAAGTCTTTGTTCAGGAAATCAATGAAGTCCATTTTTGTCCACTCTTTCTCAGCCAGAAACAGACATCCATGGACTCACCAGGTTGATTGTACCACCATAGTCATGTTAAAAATATTGTGAAAAGTCACAGATTCTATTTCTCTCTTTTCACAATATTTCAAATAATACCAGCAACAATAATAATTAGTTACATACTTTGTACAATAAGTAGTTACCTAATTAATGAATTATATCAACTCTACTTAGTTACACAACAGAAATCATTCGATGGCTTAATAGATAACTAAATGGACTACCAGAGAACCGTTCTAAATAAGAGTGTGGTATCTGGCTATATCGATGAGCTTTTCAAATTTTTCATTTAAACGTCATTGTTAGCCTTTTGGTTCCAAATAATACAATATCTCACTTTTAATATACTGATACTCATCCTGAGTTTGGTAAATAGTGAACAGTTTACAACTGGAGCTTGCATAAGCTTTACATAAAGTCTAAAATGCAGTAAAAGTGAAATTCAGTCGCATTTATATATTTATATAAAAAGGCTACAGCGAGAAATGAGTGTTGTTCTGCACTGCTGCACTCCTGTACCTCTGCTCTGTCTGTCCTCACCTTGTCTTAAGATGGAAAGTGACGTTATGTAACTGCGTGTGTGCCTGGCTTTAACAGCGCTATGATATTGCAGGCTGTTAATAGTGATAAGAGAAAACAAGTGGGTGATCTAGCTCACTGGCAGCTGCTCACTGTTTTAGTCCAATTAATCTGTATGTTTTTAATGTGCCACTAAAGAGTTCATGGTCTTTATGTTACTTTTTTTGTATTTACTCCAAATTTATTTTCACTCAGGAAAACAACTACAACCAGGCACAAGCTAAGAAGTAATGTATAAAATCTTACAGAAACAGGTCAAAACCTTTAGTTAATGTCTGCATCAATCATCCGAACTTGGCAGAAATGTCATCTCTGTGACTCTGACAGTGGCATGTTTGTTGGTGCCATTTTGACACATTTTGATTTTAACACACAACAGTCTGTAGTGATTACACAAAATGATGCAAGTCCTGTGGGTGAAAAGTCCTTGTTTTATTGACAGGTCAGAGGAGAAAGGACAGAAAGGTTTGACAGCTATGGTAACACAACTGAGGTGAGAAGAAAAGTATCTCAGAACATATAACACACTGAAGATTGATGCTACAGCAGCAATAAACCACATTGGGTTGCACTCACACCCTGGGGAGTTGGAATCACATTGGGCAGGTGATGTTTTTCTGATCTTACTGATCTGTATTCAGTAAGCCTTTGCCTACTGTAGCATCAGATTCCTTTCCATGGCTGACAGGAGTGGAACTCACTGATTTCTTCTGCTGTTGTCTGCTCTGTGATAAACTGTGTGTATTTACTGACTACTTAGGCAAATTAGATACAAGTTCAAACATGGTCAAGGTAGAGCTTCAGTAGAAACTGAGGAAAACTTACAAGAAATTAGCTAACTCTCTTTGACAATCTCAATTAACTTGGTTTTTCTTTAATTAAAGAAAGAGTGCTTACTTGTGTTCTGATAATAGCAGTGAAAAGAAAACATTGTTATTTTAGTTTGTAGAATAATAATGTGGTTTGTAAAGGTCTATCTGTAACGTGCTGTTGATTAAACTGAAAGTGACAGTGGTAAAATCAAAACAATCCTTTGCCAAGCACGCTCAAAGGCCTTTACTTGGGCAGTGACTCACACACTAGAGCTACATGAACAAGTTATTGCCAGTGTGGTTTCCTCTCACACAAAAAAATATTCTGTCCTGTTACACATCTCAATCATGCAAAAGCTCAGTGTACAAACTTGGCGGTAAATTTCCTTTAAATTGCATTTAGCCATCAATGAGGCTGTGCACTATGCAGTGCTCTGAATAGGAAAGTAAACAAAACTCAAACTTTTCTTTTCTTTTCTTTTCTTTTCTTTTCTTTTCTATTTATTTATTTATTTATTTATTTATTTATTTATTTATTTATTTATTTATTTATTTATTTTTAAATAGCCTTTGCTTGTTAGGAAGCTTTTCTGGATATGTCAACAGCCCAAGAGACATTGCTGGAGGGGCAATGCTGATGGATTTATGCAAAACACTGGGATGGCTTTGTGCTTCTGCTCAAGCCTCTGGAAAATGTGTCTCTGGGGATAGGAAAGAGGATTCAGAAGGCATGTTTCATCTTTAGTGGCTTGCCAGAAAATACACAGATGTGCTAGGTCACCTGACTGTTTTATTTTCCTATGTGGTGCAAGGAGGTAGAAGAGAGGAGGCTGGATATAAGGGTCCATTGTACTTTCTGATTTCCATCATGCTTAGGTCAGGTTAACATCATGTTATATTAACCATAACATAGGTTATGAACTTATATGTTTCCCTTTAAGGCCTAAAAATAAATTCTGCTAACTGAAAGAATAAAGCACAGGGACATTGAAAGACTAAAGCACGATTCATACCGTTTTTTTGGGAAACATACAATGCTGACTCCATTTGAGTTAATTTATACTCTGGCTTCCAGAGAAAAAAGTATTGTCAACATATCTACAAATTCAGAACTGTAGTCCATTATCTATGGTTGCATTGAAGGTTACAGTCAGTACAATCATTAACTTCAAAAACAACATAAAGTTAAAAATGTCAGATATTTCTACACTTGTATAGACTTTTGGTCCCTATGAAGATACAACCCTCTACACACAGAAACACAAACACACATACATACACAATTCCTTTTCTGTCTCCACTGGGTACATTAAAACCGCATCCTGTGCCAGGCTGCTTCTTGAGAGAGAAGGGAAAAAGAGACGTTTACATCCCAGGCTATCACTTGGAACATTCCCAGTGGAATCATGCCTGACAGGCAGATCCATTACATGCATGGGGTCAACACTGTCCACAAGAGATAAGCTGCAAAGCTGAAGCAGCTTTAAAAATGCTTATGTCTCTTCTGCTAAAATACATAACAGATACCGTAAGTTGCAATACAAGCTGTGTTATCTAAGCTGCTACATGATAACTGGTGGTTCTTGTGGCTGCATTCTGGCTTGCTGGAATAAGAGCTTAAAACAGGTCCCATATCACTAAGTGCTGGACTGATGTTGACATTATCTACCAGGGGAACAAATTCTTGTACCAAAGTTGTGAAAAACTGTGAATTTTTTACTTCAAAACAGTTGCCAATTTCCCCCAAGAGTGGGCATCCCAGTAAATTTAGTAAAAAGCAGACCATTTAATGCTCAGAGATATAAGAAAACACCCAAGAGCTATATCATGTGACCGACATGCCACTGTAAGCACATTAAATGTTTTTGTTCATGACAGCGCCATCAGAAAATGACCAAAAAGAACAAGTAAGGCTTTCAGGGAAGGTTGGATAGGAAACATACCTTTTCTCCAAGGTTGAGGACAGGGTGATGGTTAGAGCCACAGGACAACAAGACATTGTATCACATTGTACCAGAATCTTCTTGAGACTAATATGACGTCATCTATCTAACAGCTTAATGTTAGCCCAATGCGTTTCTCATGCAGTTCCATCTAAAGTCTTGAAGGTCATGCACATTCAACAGAGGCTCCAACCAAACTACAGACTTTATATATTATTCTTTCATTAAATTCATTGACAATTATATCGCAGTATAACACTGAGAAGATGTCAATAGAGCAAACAAACAAAAAATCGAAACTACTTTAGTCCCAAGATGTCAACCTGCCCTGATGGTGCTGAAAGTATAAATATAGGTTTCAAGATGGATACAATCACGGATAATCTAACGTTATAGATTTTGGATCGCCTAACAGGAGGCAAGAGAGTGTGTTTGAGATGGAGAAGATACTGTGAGCAATACTGCCACCTTTTGTTGTGTTAAAGTGTCACATACACTCTGGAACATTTCATAAACAGTATATTGTAGAGACCTAATGGGATTTTTTTCCCAGTTACAATATTAATGACAGTTATGCAGTTGTCTTTTATTTATTTATTTATTTATTTATTTATTTATTTATTTATTTATTTATTTATTTATTTATTGGTTTTTTTCAAGGTAAGACCAAGTTTTGATGGGCTTGGATGGGTAGAGAGAACGTATTGCATTGCTCACCTTCATCCTGCTAAATTAAAACTGCAAGCTTCTTTTGTTTAGTTTTTTGCTGGAATGATGAAGCTTTCATGTAAATACAGTATGTGTTTCTAGAGAGTAGTAGACTGGCCCAGTTGTTTTGGCTAGCATGAGAGTGGAGAAGCTCCTCAAAGGCTTTTAGAGATGTTTACTGGCATCAGGCAGGGGATGAGATACCGTCTGCCTCCACAGAAAGCCCTTTTAATAGCCTGACCTCCAGGTTTGAGGGGGGTATGTCAAATGTCTATCTGATTTTTACGTCTCAGTAATACAATGCTGAATAATACAATTTCTCTTTTGTTTAGCACATCAGAGTATTAATATTAATGTTTTTAATATTAATAAAAAATAATAAAGAAAGATAATACATTTTTGCAAGTAATAAAAATTCTACAAATAACAGGATAATAATATGAAAATAATCTAAGATAGAAATATATTAATGTACATTTTAATTGAATAAAGTAATAAAAAAAGAATACATTTAAGTTAGTTATTTAATTACATAATTTGAGTGTGCCAGTACAAATTAAAGCAAATAATAAAAGCTTGTTCAATGTTAAAATGAAGATATTTAAATATGTTATTATTATTATTATTATTATTATTATTATTATTATTATTATTATTATTATTATTATTATTATTATTTATGTTGACAAAATTTCAGCAAGTTGAAAAAAGGATTTTTGTACAACTCTTTATGCTAAGACTAAGACAAGAATGAGTGCATTAAGAAATGAATGGTCATAAGAGCACTGTGTCTGGAGAAAGACAGTTCTCAAATATAGCAAGACTAGACTAGTCTAAAAGAGGATTAGACATCCCCATGTTTCTGATCAATTTCACCTGTCATCGTTGATCCCTTTATATGAATGTGCATTCAGCTGTGCAGTCATGCCCTCTGCTTTACAATCAATCTATGTATGTTCTCTACATAACTTCTCAATTACAGCAACCCTCAATAGGGTGTGTTTGCCAAGTGAAAAGAGCAGAGCACTCGATCCTAAGTAAACATACACTATTCCCATATATCCATATAAGTGATGTTTATCTGTGGAAAAACTTTAAAATGCTGCAAATATATCACAGAAACAAACCCATGTCTAAATAACAAATATGTTCAAAGTTGTGCACTGAGTACAATTTTTAAAAGAAAAGTATTATTTATGACCCTAAAAGTCTTACATCTAACCAGATACATGTCAAATTAAGAGACTGCAACATATCAATGACCCTACAAGCACAGTTTTACACCACGAAACAAAGCCTGTCACAAATCTTTGGCAATTTAGTCACATAAATGTATAATATAATAAAAGCTGAAAGAAAAAGCCTGCTCATTTAGCCAAAATGTTTTTCCATGATCTTTGCTTAAATGTGTTAACTCAGCACCCTCTAGTGCTGAGTCACAATGTGTGTTTTCAAATAGTTTTATTACCTTAAATGACATATTGCAATAATAAATGACATTAATCTGCTTAGGTAGTGTAAATATTCATCAAAATGTCTATATTAAATAATCAATATTCAAATCAAGTACTTGAATATATAATAGCCTGTGATATTCCATTATACTGAATAGAAAAGTAAAAGATAACACGTCCTGTTTTCAAATGATCTGTTAAAACTGTTGCAATAGATTTTGGTTAATAATATATACTGATCCACCTCACTGATATCTCTGTGATTGTCCTAGGGTCTGTAAACAGGAGCTACATTTTTCAGCACAGTTTGAGCAGCCAGTCCTTCCTGCTCAACAATTATTTTGAGCACGCATTGCCAGTCAATAGATGCAAAAACAATAATAATAATAAGAACTAGGAAAGGCCTAGTTTGATGGCACACTGTAGTAAGAGTTCATGATTGCAGATTTATTTGTATACTGTGTCTTTATGGAAGCAATCAGATGAAACTATTTTATCTAGAAGATATTTATAAAAAAAATAAATAAATACATTGGTCACTTTTATCTAATGGCATTCTTTAGTTATGCGTTCGGATAGGGTTTAATTTATTAGGTTAAGAAGGTGAATGGCCAAGTCTTGTCTTATTATCCAGTTCAACAGTACACTGGGTAGGATGTAGCATAAGAACTTTAGCATAAGAATTTCATTCTATAAATAAAACTTGAAACAGAAGGTTCATGATTTTTGACTTTTAAGAAAATTCCTGACAGGTTTGCCATGTCTCCACCATCATTATTCACTCATATTGTTCATTTAAAACATGGTATTATGTTGGCTTAGCTAAATTTATCTTAGATATTTAGCTTGTTTTGCTAGCTTTTCACTAGATCGTTGTCCAGTCACAATATTCTCTTGACTAAACATTTAAATAATACAAATCTATAATACATTTTTTTATTAAAATCCATTATTACTTCCAAAGTGATCAATTCTAAAAGATAAAAAGTTTACACACCAAAATCATTCTTAAAATTCCAGAACTGTATTAAAGTATTGATCTGGAATCACGTGTTTAACTGCTTTTGTGGAATACTTTACATTAATACCAGTTCCTTCTGGTTTTTGATCACACTGTAAATGCATAGCAAATGTTTAGGGAGAGGTTTGAATAAGGAACATGAGAGGTGGGTGGTAGGTACCAATTACAAAGGTTTTACAAAAGCATAAATATAAAAATAGTCACAAATTAAAATAATGTTTTTACATATGTAAGACAAGTCTTCATAAGAATAAGAAATGATCAAGAATAAGAAATGATCTCTTACTTATATTTACATGATAAAAATGTGTGTGTGTGTGTGTGTGTGTGTGTGTGTGTGTGTGTGTGTGTGTGTGTGTGTGTGTGTGTGTGTGTGTGTGTGTGTGTGTGTGTGTGTGTGTGTGTGTGTGTGTGTGTGTGTGCATGTGTGTGTGTGTTATTTTTTAAAATAACAATCTTTGCTATCAAGAGCTGTCGACCTGAATATCAATCATTAGTGTATCCCGGATAAAGGAGATGAACACACTCCCAAATTAATTCCAATTAATTCCAATAAATTAAATGCATGAATTTAAATAACATTAACATGTTGAGGATGGTACAATGGCTCACTGCGCATTTAACCTGAAGTGAGCTTAGGAAAAGTGTGTCATGTCATTCAGCTGCACTCCTGATGAGACAGGAAGAGACAGCAGTTTGACTGAAGGCTCTAGTTTCTCCTTGAGTGTCAAAGTCAAGGGACTCCTGTTCTACTTTTTTTTTTTTTTTTTTGGTTGTTTTTTAACCTCCTCCCACATCTTCCCCTGCTCCTTATAACACTGCTGTCATGCATTAACAGGCAAGGAACAAGGGAGCCAGTTTATGTCAAGTCATCTTTGAATAAACACTGCTGTGACTCTATCATCCTCTCTACCTCCCTCCCTTCTTTACTCTCTCTCTTTCTCTGTCTCTATCTCTAACTCTTTCCCTCTCTCTCTCTCTCTCTCTCACACACACACACACACACACACACACACACACACACACACACACACACACACACACACACACACACACACACACACACACACACACAAACACACACACTCCCATTCCCTCCCTCCCTTCGTTTTCCTCTTGCTCACTCATCTTGCACACTTTGGGGCCCCATGCTGCTCACAGCTTTAAAATGTTGCATGTTCAAACAGACTAAGATCCAAAAGCACTGCATACAATGTGGAAACAGGGAACAAAGCACAACCTCTACTTTCTTTCTAACCTGTCAAGTGTAAACCTGGGCTCTTATCACGACCTGAGAAGGCCAAGGCATTGGAATAATATCTTTGTCTCTGCATTAAACTTTCCTTTTAACAACTATGAAAGATGTGCACACTTGGAAGTTACACATGACACATACCCAGCCAGCACACACGTCTCATAACAATTGCGAGTGTTGTTTTCATACTGAAAAATCAAAAGATGGGTTTATATGAACATAGATGTACTAAACACATGCCTCAATATATGTGAGATAAACAGTTGCTTTGGGAAAGAAAATAATTAGAAAAAATGCCTTAAATTGCCATAATTCATAAAAACTTGAATAATGGATATAAATGGCAATTGTATCGATGCACATGCATGTCTTACACATTTTTTGTTTACATTGCACATGTCCATATTTTTTTGTAAATTTATTTATTGTTTTTTTCTTCTTTTTTCTCATTTCTGCCTTCTTGAGTCTTCCTTATGTCTTGTTTAAATGATGAGGTTGCTGGGAAGAGTCAGAGGGTAAGAATTTTTATTGCATTGTGTAACAGACAGTTTCATGTACATATGACAATACATTTTATCTGGTTTAGGATGTCACTAATGAAAAAATGAACTCCCATTCTCACTTGGGTTTTATTTGTATGTCAATAAAAACATGATGGTTTACCTGATCTTCCAACATGTAATCTATCCTTAATGTAATTGTGCCTGTGGAATGGAAATCGATGATGACAGTATCATGCCCTTCCTCCTGTCTGGCAGAAGAGAGCGCAGTTGGCCAATGAGGGGCAGCAGAGTAAGCCTGAGTTTAACACACTGTTCTCAGCACCATTCTACACACACCATGTGTGCTGTGAACAGACAGCAAGGCCACACACTCCTCACACTGATGAGCCTATGGATTAGGGCACAATAACGCATGTTTGTCCCCTACTGAGTTCTCTGTGTTATTATGGTATTTTGGCTTGTCAAATCTGTCCGGAGCGTTCTCAACACCTGTGCAGTGTTTTCATGCACAGAGACAATCAGCATGCTCAGCATGACTCGACTACTCATGAGTCACAACTACTCTCTGGATAATGGACAGGAAGCCCTTGGAATTCAGCAAAAATTTAAAGTTTAAAGTTTATAAGTTTAAAAAACATTTAACATTTAAATTCAAAACAAATGTAACACTAAAAAAATGGTTCAACAGGGATTCATGTGAGTTTTTGAGCACTAGCCATTAAATACAGCTCCATACTAAAATAAAGCTCCATACAAGACAATCTCATACTTATTACATTCAACAAGTATAAATTCATAAAACTATCAGAACCCATATTTAAAGACTACAGACAATTAAATTACAGAAATTCGTTATGCTATAAAATATTGACTTTATGACATCCTGCAAATCTTAAAAACGCTTTGTTTGCTAATGTCAAATTCATTTCCTGCACTTTAAAACTATGTGGGTTGAAGAAGATTAATTATTGCTTTAAAAAATAATTTAAGCATTAGCAGCATATACTCATGCAGCATTACTTGTTAACTGAAGGCATTGCTTTGCAATCCTGGAGATTTTTCAGCTAATCGTGTATAGAACCTGCAGTGACTAAGCTACTTATGTGTAAAAAGGTCCTACAACAAAGGTTCATTTTTAACTCCATTTTCTACTAAACCTACTTTGAGATGCAGACCATTTCAAAATCGTAAACCCTCCAATCTAGTTGTTTCCAGTGAGAGCACCAGATTAAAGAGTCTGCCATCTCAGCACTCCATCACAACGCACACACTGAACCATGAAAAAGATGGAAATGCATCGATTAATATTATAATCTTTAAAATAGTTTAAATATCTTCAATATATGTAGCAGTGAAAGGTATAAAATGTCAACAATCAGAAGTGAAATGACAAAAATAAACAAATGAGTCATTAGATTGTTTTCATTTATCAGGTCATTAGCTTTATTTAGCTTTTGGCACTCATTATGCAAGCTGCAGCATCCAGTAAAATCCAACAGCAAATTTCCACTTCACAGAAACTAAATTGCTCTTCAGTAGAAATAATGCACACTAAGCATAAAGGAGAATTACTATTCATTCAAGTTCTTAAACATAATCGGTATTTTTTCTCTCTGTAGTTCTCAGCTCGGTCAGTATATATTCTGGAGCTCTGCATGTGACAAAGTTTGGTAGTATTTATTCAAAAACAGCAGTGTCAGGACTGTAACGCTCCAGCAGACCGCAGAGACAGTGTTTCAGCAGCAAGAAACTCATCGAAATCTTAAACAACACTAGGCATGTGCTGCGTGTGCTCATAAGAGCAGATTGGACTCTAAGACAAATTCAGACATTAAGGTTTGTTTGGATGATTTATGGTGCCCTTAGCAGCAGGGGTATAATGAAGATGAGATTACACAGATGGATTCTGCAAAGGTTTACTGTGAAGCCTGAGCGTGAGGCTCTCTGCAGGGCCGTATGGAAGCTTCACTCTGATTTATAGCACGCCCTCAAACGGATGGCACACAAGAAAAATCTTCATTCTTCTTGTTTTTAACCCTTGAACTTTATTTTGCCTGTTGGTCATAAAACAGTTGTGTGTTGTGATAGACAAATCCTCTACATCAGGATGGGAAATTATAACTTTGCATTGTATTATTTTTATCATGTAGGTTTTCATTTTAATATTAGTATAGACATAGTATTTCCTTTTAAGTGTATGTCACTTGAAAGCAAATTTTTTAGTTACAGGTTAATGAAGACTGACAATGCTTATTTCCTGGATTTTCTGCTTGACACTTTCACACTAGATTTCTGTATCCAAAAGACACGTGTCCTCATTGCTGGCCAATCTTTTTATTTTCAGATTTTATGCATCTGACTGCCTCTGTTAATATCCAAATTACTTTACTGTTCAAATATTTTGATACTCTTCTCCCTGCAATTTATAAAATAATTGTCTGTTTTTGCCACTGCATTAGTCTAGTGCACAGGCCCAACGGTTTGAGCATGTTTTTTAAGCACTCTGCTCAGAGTAATGGGCTGATTTTTTTAATCTTGCACAGTGAATTGGGGCTGCATAAATATGGATTTTAATCACTGGGTAGTATTTATCTTTTTGTGCCTCGTCCTGTTTGATGTTGCCTTATGCACTGGCCCAGATGTGTCCAGCATCATACTCTCCTCATTTGAAGAAAATAAAAAGGCACTGACTCACACTGCATCTCAAAATTTCAAACAAAGCTTGTGCCTGCTACTAATCCTGTGTGATAAAGAGCAATGGCATCTTTTAAATATCTTTATGGTGTGTTAACTAAGTATGGCTGTTGATCCATAATTGACTTTACTTGTGAATTGAAAAGGCAAACAAAGGCTCCAAAGAGGGTCCAAGAAAGAGTGGCCAAGAAAAAAAATGCCCAGTGAGCTCCCTGCACTACGAAGAATAAGCAGTGGAATTCAGGGCTGGAGGCAACATTCACTGTTTTTCTTTTTTCTTTTTCTTGCCTGGCTCCTTTGTGGACGCAGCCACATTTATTAATGGTCACTAAGACATCAGACACTATCTATACACATCAGTCACAGAGGGCCGTCTTATTTATTTTAACTGTTGTTCCCTCCTCTTTTCCTCTTTGTTTTTGCCTCTTTTCTTATGTCAGGTATTTAAGCAGGCTGTCGGTTTTATAGTGCTCAGTGAATGGGGTTGATAGGCTGTGCACTCAAAAGACAGCATGTGACCCATCTGCCCACAACTCCCTCTCACACACCCTCTCGCTTTTGTGCTCTTGTTTTTTGATTGTCTGTAAGCAGTGAAAGCACAACTTCATTAGGTAGGAGGTTTTTGGCTCTGCTCTATTACAACAATGCAAGGTAGATTACCCTGACTAAATGTTTAAAATGTGTGAAGCTTAAATATGGAACCAACAATGTTGTTCTACATAGACAATGGACTAAAAGCCATTTTAAGAGCTCCAACTGTAAATTCCAAGCCTTCAAAATGTCACAAAATCGGACATTTATAATTTTACAGTGGGTTGATAAAGATTCAAAATCTCTCATTGTAAGAAAATGAATATAGGATACAGCAATCAAAGACCTACACTGTTCATGGTAGCATGAGCTACACTACTGCTGGACTGTAGCCTGGGGAAAAGAGTAAGAGCTGCAAGATGTAGTTTAAAAATATCAAAGCTCTGTGTCACTAACAACAAATATCACTATTTAGTAACTGAAAAGGAACAAGTAACTGCTACTGCAACCTGTTAGTATAGTAAATGGGAATAAGTGAATGTTAGAATGTTTTAATTGGAAGTGACAAAATGTAAAGCATTTACTCTATGTAAAGTTTTCCAGTATTTAATATTTATAGAGAATGTGATTTTTGGTCTGCTGATACAGCATCACCATCCTCTGATAAGCAGACCTTCTACTTGTGGATATCTCAGGAAAAATGGCCACCTGTCTCTAAGAACCTTTGCTGACTGAGCCTCCTACGTATTGACCCCTGAGGAGAAACCCACCCCCCTGACCGCAGGAGCTCCAGCCACGCAGCTCTGCTTCCTGCTATTTCCCCTTATGCAGCAGGCCTTCTCTCTGTGCATGACGCTACAGTTCATTAGGCTCCTGGCCTTATTCCCCTGAGGCCACAAGGCAAGTGCCTATCAGCATACAAGGGGGAAGAGGGGCTTAGAGGGGGGTTAAGGAGGTACCCACCGCCTGCCACTGTGAGAGGATGTTACATGATGTGCTGTGTAGTATATCTCTAAACTCGTTTCTCTAGTCAGAACAGTGAGTGGGGACTGCTGTTGTCCCTTGAGGACCGTCACAATAGGACAGCAGTTCAAAGGTCAGCAAGCCAGGATGGATGTAGCACTGACTACTGAGCCTGTGGCAGTCTTATGGAAATGGTAAACTAGTGCCTTTTGGGACACTTAGTGGTTCTCACAATGCTCAAAGTGATAAACAATGTGATAAACAGTAACATCCATCAATTGAAGCCTGCTAAAGAAACAAGTGAGATTTAAAGATGATATTATAGTCAGTTAAATTCATTGTTTGACTGTATGAATTGCCATAATTGTGTAGCTTTTATTTATTATAAGATCACAGTTCATTTTGGTTATGAAGAGAATATTCGTAAAGTAGGAATATAATTCATGTTTGTATACATATAAAACATACAGTATCTGTTGCAACAAATCTGGAATTATATATATATATATATATATATATATATATATATATATATATATATATATATATATATATATATATATTCCAGATTTGTTTTGTTCACTTAAACAGTAATTATCATCAAACGTATGATGTGATATGATTAAAACTAAAATGTAATGTGATTAAAACTAATTGCTCTGTCAATTTTTTAATACAATTTTTCTAAAAATATTAATTAAAAAATCATTATTTAATTGTCTTTTTATGTGAAGATATATTTTGAAAACATTTAAATTGTCCATGATACACCAAGACAATTAAACTTCAGAAATTAAAAATGTGCAACTCCAGCAGTTGCAACAGTTACTGTATGTCTTAATATTCAAACATTACACTTAAGGTTTTCTCTATGTAAGAAGGTATAGTATATCACTGACACTAGTGCTAGTGCTGCAGTAAACCAGGAAAGTTATAAAAGTTGAGTTATAAAAAACTTTTCACTCTTTTTTTATATATCAATAATGTGCAAAGGTTTGGGTGAAATGGTTTGATATTGATAGTTACTGAGACCCAACTCTTAATGGCCTTGATTGCTGCTATAGATCTCTAGATTGGTGCAACCTCTAAGCTAAGCTCTTCATTTGGAGGAAACTTGTCACGCTCTGGCTCCAGATGAAGACACTCCAACACACCCCAATGCTCCACTGACTTTTCTTTTACAAACGCCTATCAGTGGAATCCCCCAAAGCACGGCAGCTGTGTAGAACACTCGAGTGTGCCAGCGTAAAAGAAGGGCTTGTCATCACCTCCCCACATTCACATTTGCCCACTCAAATGAGGCCAAGTAAAAAAGGGAAGCACAGATGTTAATCACTCTCTTTCTTCCCTCCTTTTTTATTAAAGGAGATTAAAAAGAATAGAGCTCAATTTGGACAGGGGCCAAGGCAGACCAGGCGTGCAAAGTATTTCTGGATTATTTCCACTTAGTACAGGCGGGGCCTGAAAGGACGGCTGTCTTGTTAGCTGGTGTGTCATTGAAGACTTCACAAGCCAGTTGGTCAACCGTAATCACAATACACCATTCTTACACCACAACAAAATTCCCATGGAGTGTGATTCACACAAATTACAGTCACTTGCAAATAAGTGTAGTATGAATTATTGCTTATATGCTTATCAGTTTTGTAAAGGTGCTTAATGGTGCCTAGCCTTACCTTTTATATTTGTGGTTAAAAAGAAAAATGAAGGTGGTGGTGTATGGACTGCCTCTATTTGTATATCTTCATTTCTATCTTTTTGGTTTGCCTTTTAATTTTCCTATTCATTATATCTAATATATATATATATATATATATATATATATATATATATATATATATATATATATATATATATATATATATATATATATATATATTAGATGTTTCATTAGTTCACTCCTACTAATTTTAATTAGATTTATGCTTTTTTCCCTTAAGCTCAAGGTTACGGTGAATATAATAGACTAATATAATTTTACTTATTTTTCTTGAACATGATTGGGGGTTGTTTTAAAGGTTTTCAATAGTTAAAGAAATTACGAGGAATTGTTCAACAATGTTGTTTTCTTTGCTTCCTCCTAGTCTTTGAAGAGCAGGAACAATGCTAAATCAAATATGATTGGCAGACCCCAGAAATTGCTAAACCTTGCTGGTTTTGATGTATGAATTCGACCAGCAGGCATCAGGCCGTGTCAGAAGTGCAATTCTGACAGGTCCAGAAGACTCTCTTCCTACAAAAGACAAACAAACACATATAAAATTCTAACGACCATTCCAAAGGTTGGTTTGTGTTGTTATATTTTTCAAGTGTGTTTGATGTGTTTGATCCCTGGACATTCACAGAGTGCATACAGAGAGCCACAATTTCATATTTTGTCACATCGACATTGTGAAACTTAGTTAAAAAATCCAGATATCTGCTGATTCAATTTGCATTTATAGAGTCACGCTGCTCACACATTATAGGTTCTGCCTTTTATCTATTTATTTCTTCTCTGTAGATGCTGGTTATAAAGTCCAGAATAATTCTATTCTCTTATAGTCTATAGAGTAAAACCTCCCTCTAGCATCTCCTGTTCAAAAAGGACAGTCATTGTTGCAGGCTGATCCCCCTCTCTGTGGCTGTCGAGCCTAATTAAAACTATTCTGGGGGGCATGGGGTGACTAGTGGGTGGAGCCAGTTGAAGCTCAACAGGAAATTATGATCACAAATGTCTTCCTGTCGAGTCCTGCACTTGGCACTACAAAGTGGGGCGAACTGGCGTTACCTGAAAGGGTTTGAATCCAAGCAGACAGCCACATCATCCCAACCCACAGTCCAGCAGGGTCACAAACACAAGTGACCATTGTGGCTAGTGAAAAATGGGATTAAGAAAGGGACTTAAAGGGAATTGATTTTCAGTGGGGAACAATGAATGAGTGCAAAGAGCCAGGGCTCGAGCCCTGAATCACATAGTCCCACAACCCCATGAAAGGCCTGAGCCACACAACACTGAGATTAAAGCAATCGGGTTCTTAACCCCCTTCTTGCTGCACCCTCTCTCCCCCTCCTCCTCAGTGCCATGTTACACACACTGCTAACAATGAGTAGAAAAGGACTGAAGGAGGAGAAAAAAATGGACTGTTTGCTTTGCTTTTTTTTCTGCCTGGCCATCATTGTGGTAGTAGGGTTTATAATAGAGTACTACAAGTCAGTTGACTGATCTGGTAATAGAATCAGTGCTAATGTGTAAATGTAGCATTCTGAATTTTAAGAACAATACGGGTAGCATGGGAATAAGGCAGACATCTCTTTTTGGAATAAAATGAGTGGATAAATAAGATGTTATGATGCTGGAGTTAAAGAATAGCTGAAAGCACTAGGATGCTGCATCATTAGACAACTGTATGTTGCTTGGTGACATTTTTTCAATTTATGAAAACTTTTACATTCAATTATGTGTCAGTGTAATAACATTTGGGAAGCCTATTTTACCATTACTATTTTTTTTTTTTTTTACAATTACTTTATTGCATTCTTCACAAATGTGAGTTCAGGATGAAAGATAATGAACTGCTCTGAATCAGAAGCAGATTAATTTTCTAATACAGAAGAATCAGGTTCAGTGGGCTGATGCTTGGTCAATGGGCTCTACAGCCCCCACTCAACCCTTAGACAGATTGCAAACAGGCTGTTGAAGGCCACTTCATTAGAGGTATTATGATAGAGAAGCCAGTCTTCTCTCCATCTCAGTCTAGGATCCTCAGATCTGTTTAATCACATAATTCTTTTGAAGTGTTTTGAGGAGGATGCAACTCAGAGAGAACCCTTCATACATAGGATACCTTAAACTCAGACATAGGAGAGATTAATTTATCTAACTTTTGTATTGTGCTACAAATAATAAGTCTCTCTCTCTCTCTCTCTCTCTCTCTCTCTCTCTCTCTCTCTCTCTCTCTCTCTCTCTCTCTCTCTCTCTCTCTCTCCAATTTTCAGCCCTCTTGTCTTTTTCCAACTGGCGCTTTGTAGTGCCCCTGTTTTTGTTTTGTGGCGGCTGCATATCCCGTTGCCCCCAAGGCTTTAATATCTCCTGTGGGGTGAGGGGTTAGCAGGCGGAGGGCTTGGGCATGGGACATCCTAACTTCTCTATCCAAGAGGACTGACCTCTACACCCAAGAGGAGGCATGACAGACTCACAATTCACCAAGCCCTTTGATGTCTGCTTATTCAATGTCCTTAATTATCCAGAGTGGTTAAATGTTTATTTGAAACATGAATGCTTTCTCCAGAATGTGTTTTTAAAGCTGGTGACTGCTTTTTTTGTAAGCCTGTGCATACATATGCATGTATGTCAAAACAGTGAAGCCATATAATGCAGGCATCCTTCATCTAGGTACTAAACACTATTGACAGAGCATCAATGGAATATGACTTTATTATTATTATTATTATTATTATTATTATTATTATTATTATTATTATTATTATTATTATTATTATTATTATTGTTGTTGTTGTTGTTGTTGTTGTTGTTGTTGTTGTTATCAGTACTATGAATAATGATGATGATGATGATAATAATAACAATAATAATAATAATAATAATAATAATAATAATAATAATAATAATAATAATAATAATAATAATAATAATAATTTGTGGTTTTATTAAATAAACAAGTAAATAAATAAATATATTATTAACTAAATAAGTATATTATTAACTAATTACTTATTAAATATGATTAATCAATTCATTAATTAATATTTGTCTTCAAATGCTTCATTTTGAGTTAATCTCAAAGTAGTCTTTAATCTGTTTGCCTCTAATAATCACTTGCACATTTGTAGTTGCCATACTGTAATCTCAGCAGTCCCATAAATGAATTCTGTTTAATTAAATTTTATTTCTAGAGCACTTGGGCAAAGGATATCACAAAGCACCTTTATAGAAATATATACATTCAGGGTATAAATGTGTGTATTAATGTATAAATGTAACATTATCTTGCATTATCTTAAATGTAAAATTATCTTGCATTTACTTACATATAGTAAATGCACATTAGAAAGCATTTAGAATGAACATGCGGTGAGGTTGCTGACATCAAACCAGTCAGCAGTAAGGCTTTTTAATTCTCCAATTTCCCACTGGCCTTTCACTCAGACCGCAATACTGTTGTACTGGACATGAGAAGCAGCCTCAGCTGGGACAAGCTGTATTCATCAGGCCTGGAATATCAAGTCTTTATTGCAAGACTTTCAGAATAATAATTCCCCTGTGTGTCAGCAGGAAAAGCCAAATAAAGCCTGTTTGTTTCCCCATTACCCCCCTAACAATGGTCTTCAGCTTCTGTGCATTACTACAACAATGGTGTGAGCTAAAAGTACTGCATTACTGCATTAAAAACACTGCATATACTGCATTAATAAAAGGAAGTCATAATAGGAAGTCATTCATCAGCAAAGTGTAAGAACCTAAAAATGAAATTGACTCTAATCTTGTGTGTGAGATTCTGTATGCAGTGCCAATTTAGAAACATCCACAAAACTGAGGTGAATTAAAACTTTAATTTTACTGAAACTCAAATTAACATTCACCTCAGAGAAAAAAATAAGCTCATGTTGTCTATTAAAGACTTTCAAGAGATTCCTCCCTGCTCTGATTTAAACATCAAGGCTAACCTACCTTTTTCATGAATAAGGAGTTTATCAGTACGAGCCATGCTCAGAGCAGCACCTGAGGATTCAAACTCACACACAACCACATACTTTATTTCAGAAGTTTTATTCTTATGCCCATGATGGCATGTGACATCTGCTGGAGCACAGTAGGCACACACCCAACAGCAGTTACTGTACGTGTCTGGTAATTTTATGCGAGCAATTTCCAGCACAAGAGGGGGATCTGGATGAAATGGACTGTAAACTGAATACCAGAGCTCTGTTTCTGCTGGGTGCTGTGAACATGATGGCCATAGATGACACCATTTTGTAACCTAATGAGGTAGCAAATTAAATGTCTTATACAGCAGAAGAGTTGTTCTTTAATACTTGAATTATTTCTTCTTTGTCTTTGTCTGTGAATTTTATATTTACCAAGCAGCCATTAATAAATTGTCAGCATCTAAAGCAGCGAGAATCTGTGCATTCATTGTACTTGTGTGCAAACATTCAGCAAAATGATGTGTTTGCATGTGTGTGCACACATATTTTGCATTTTCAAAGGCTTTATAAAGATGAGTGGATTTATCTAAAAAAAAAAAAACTGCTAACCTACATGGTCTGTGAAATATCAGGAATGTTTAGCAGTCAGTTCAGGTTCAGGAGTGCACGGCAATGTCCCACAGCCAGCCCACCTGCTGCTGGCTGATCGATCAGCGCTGTAGGATTCCTTTTCAATAGCTCAGGATTGGTCCCTGCTTCTACCCAGTGTGGATGAAGGTCACGTCCCACTTGATCAAACCCCTTCTGTTTATGCTTTACACATGCTAACCCGAAAAGCAGTGTCATGGACCACCAGCTACGACTAATCTCAGTGTCCTTCTAATAGATGTGTGTATTCCACAATACAGCATCTGAACGAATGCTTCCTAATTCTTTTCTCCCAGAAATCACATAGCTTGTTCTCACTTGTCATTGTTTAGAGGAACAAACATTTTTTTTTTTCTTTTTAATAAAGCAGATAAGCATCTGTGTAGGAGCTTGTTTTCTGCAATAGAACATTTCCACCTTATCTCACATGTCTTTATGTGACATGTACATTCACTAAGACATTATCTCTGTTTGCTATGTTGTAAATGAAACTGCCTGCATAGCAGCAGCAGAGCATTACTCTTTGTCTAGACCCCTATTTCTCTCTCTCGCTATCTCTCTTCCATATTCTCTGTTGTGTCAGTGGTTTTACCATAAACTATATTACATGACTACAACTATTGGTAACACGGTACGATATTACCACAAAAATTACACATATATACATATACAAAGTATTTTAATAGCTTCCGTCTTCTACAGCAGCAACAAGCTGTATGTGTTGCACTCCTAAAGCGGTATTTAAACGGCAATTAAATGTGGAAAAACTAGAAGAGCGGAAGGGGGAATGCCCAAAATGGCAGTAAACAAGGGAAATGACACTTGACAACTTGTAATTTATGGATGGCATTTCAAAGGAAAGAAATTCACTGTTTTACAAGGAGAGGAGGGAGTACGCAAAAGCTAGCACTAAAGAAAACTATTCATAGAATGTAAGCGCATCAAAGCCATGCAGAAGAGAGAGAGGGACTATGGGAGGGAGAGACAAACAGAGAGAGGAGAGAGAGAGAGAGAGAGAGAGAGAGAGAGAGAGAGAGAGAGAGAGAGAGAGAGAGAGAGAGAGAGAGAGAGAGAGAGAGAGAGAGAGCAATGCTACTTCAAAGTCTGGGCGCAGTCAGCATTGTGCACAGAAAGCACTGCACATGATGTTAGAACTGAGTGAAGGGAGCCCCCTGGAAGCTTGTGGCCTTTCTCTTCATCTAATCTCACAGAATGCCAAATTACAATCAGCAGTTCACTGAAAAGCCACCATCACACACAATGGAGCAGAGTGAGAACAGGGGCACTCTCGCATAACACTCAAATCGACTAATAACACCACCTGCTTGTTTACTGCTGCTCTGAATACATGATGTGAAAGAAACGCATACAAATAAATCCTAACTCCTGAATCAGGTATTAAAAGAAGTTTACCAGTCAATGATCCTGTTTAAACCTATTGACTTTGATACATCTGTGGTTGAAATGTAATTAGAGGGTAAGTGAGTCAATTAAAACAAGCTTCCAAGATGCCATCAAAAAGACAATAAGCTCAGCCATTTTTGACTAAAAGAAATAGTGAAATAGTGAAGTTTGATGTCAGTCAGATGTATGGAAAGGATTGTGGATGTTCTGCGAATGTTTAGAAATGTGCTCAATAAATAAGAAGTGGTGCCAGCTCAGAGGACTGGGACAAAAGTGTATATGTTCCAAGGTTTATCTATGAAATTATAATTTTGGAAAGTATTATAAGGGGATATAAAATTGGTGGAACCCTGAGACACTAATCTGGTAATGCAACAAACAAGTATTTTATACTTTGCCTTAACTTTGTTTGATTCTTTCATAATATAATAGAATCTTCATAGGAAATTGTTGGAATTACAAACCCTCTTATTTTTTGTCTTACAAATCAAATTTACAAATCAGAGTTAAAACAATTTGACTAAACAAATTTACATTAGAAAGGGGAAACTCCACTGCAAAACTCCAACACCCAAAGTGTCTCCATTTTGATTTGGAGCTGGGATCTGACGTTACCATGGAGACATGGTGCAGGCTCCGTCCCTCTTCCCAGCTGTTGGGAGGTTTTGTGTTCGTAAAGGCCCAAGCGCACATTGAAGCTTTGCTCCCGTGCTGTTCCCTTTTCAGATGCCAGAATAGTGTCTCAACTAATCCGTGAAAGTTGCGCGGCTCAAAACCCCCGGCCAAGCCTTTTCCCACTGAATCAGGGAACCCGGGGGTCTGAGCTGCGCTTCACACTCGATTGGTTGTCACTGTCGAAGGCTCGTCCCCCTCACTGTGTTGCTCAGGCACAGGCTAATCGACTTCTCTCTGTCATAATTACTCGTACTCAGGCTAGGTCTGATGCAGCTGCATCGTCCCTTTGCCCACAAACCTGCACACTGCTGGCACCGATGTCCCTCAAGGTCTGGCATTGGCTCCTGGAGAAGCCATGCTTTGGATGGTCCTGCCCTGGAGCACTGGCAGTGCCAAAGGACAGAGGGAGGTGCCCAATTCTCATTTCAAACCCATCCCCCAACAACCTTCTATCTTCCCCTGCCCACACCCCAACTCATACTGCGCATATAAACACCAGAGATGATGAGGCTATTTTAGTGGAATATATAGTGTAACTAGAAAGGCACAGCTGCTGCAACCATCCTTAGCACAGACACAAAGCAAAAATACTGTGAAGCAACTGACCTTCTAAGAATATAATCATACAAAAAAAGAGATTGTGGCTCATATAATTTACCTGCATAGTTAAAAGGAAAATGGTTTCTTTATTACTGAGATTTTCTCTTTTGACATATATCTGATGTTTTACAAAGCATTTTGTTCTCATGCGTGATTGGCCACACATAAACTGTGTATGAATTCCTTTTCCAGATTTGGGCAAGATCAAACAACTCCTTTGAGGAACATCTTCATTTCCATTCAGCTGGCAGATTAGAGGACCATATCAATATTGAGATGGCCTCTTGAATTGCACTGCCACTACACCACAGCTTTTCAAAGGAAGATCTTGCAGATCACAGTGCAACTCAGAGGATGTCGGGCTTAAGGGGAGCGGGGATCATGTCACTAACACCAAGCATACACAGTGTTTATTAGAACCTCGCTTTTGTCTAACGTCTTAGCTTCATTTTTCTTGCGCTCTCCACATCAGTTGGCAAAATTGTTCTTGCCATTTGTAAGAGCCCATACTTTCACATATTTAAAAAAAGGCACAGATAAAAAGATATTTCTTCACATCTTCAGACATGGGTAGGGTGAGTAGAAAGAGAAGAGAAAAAAGAAGTGCCAGAAGGGGGCACACTGCTCTCTCTGTGCTTGGAGCTTTGGTGATTGATGACTTTTCAATGTGCCCTCTGCCTTTTTCATTCCTCTTTCCACTAGTACTCGGTGAAAAACATTAAAGCAAGAAAACACAGTGCTTCAAATTACCTTGTTAAAGTAAAAGTAAAATGTCTGATTTTTAGAAGCATAAGTTAGTAACAGTATGAAATAGTTAGAAGTTAAAAGTTCATTTGGAATGGTGTATGGACGGAGGAAAAATGTGTCAAATTAAGGTAGCAGGCAGAAAGACCCCCTGAAAGTAGGAATAAAAAGTGTAAATTTACCCTTTCAATTCTACATCTCAATCCATAATCCTGCCCCAAAAAAAGCCAGTGGAGAATTGCCTGCCACTCCCATGTCATTCTCCACCGGTGCTGGCTCAGCCTGAGTAGGTTTATAGTATTCAGATTGGTGAATTATTTGTCGAAGGGATATGGTGCTCAACTTCAGCCAGGTTTTCACAAGTTGCAAAAGGATGAAATGAAGGCACTATTTTATTTTATTTTATTCTATTTTATTCTATTTTTATTTATTTATTTATTTATTTATTTATTTATTTATTTATTTTGGGTAACGAAAGCCAGTAGCAAAATAAAGTGAGAACCAAAATAAAGGGCACTGAAAAATGGAGAGTACATGGCAATGCACGGTCAAGGTAAGTGCCTATGTGTGTGATATAATTGTTAAATAAAATGTTGTGTACTTGAGTCATTGCAGGTTGATAAAGCTGGGTCAAACTGGGCAGCTGAGCAAATATGTCTGTTTAGCTGGTGGGTGTGTATCTGTGAGAAACAGACACCTACCTACATTTCCACCAAGGATGACAGGCTTTTTTTATCAGAAGAAATTGCTATACCATTTATCAGTAGTGTACCACATGTACGATGTACAGCGAAGGAAAACAAATACAAATGATGCAATTCATTTATCAATATATTTTTTTTAAATCATAAATCCTTAAGGAAAAAAGTGTGCAACCATATGAATTTGACATTCTCTTATCCTCAGGGAACTTCAGAGATAGCTTACACCCCCGAGAAAAATACATTTCAAATGTTCTGATTGGCTTTCATATATTGTAATTAAGAAGACATTACATTTATGCAATTTGCCTTTCAAAGGGGATTTGAAAATGATTTAAAGTCTTTGAAGTCTTTCCAAAAATAAAGCAAACTACCATTTCTTAGTATTCAAACAGCAGAAGCTGTTGAAATGTGTCTTTATATCATTGCTTTGTTGAATGGCTACAAAACTGGCTGCTAAACCTTGCACATCTAACCATAAATCAAGTGTGCAATCTGATCAATTTTGATATAATGTGCTGGGTTTATACTGAATTTTGAATCAGTTTCGGTCAGGTTTGTATAATTTCTCCCAGTTGCACTTGGACATGTGAGGGAGCAGGTGTTTCTAAAGCTCATATTAAGCCCATGTTGTGTGCTTTTACAGGAAAGTGTGCCTGTACGTGTCTGCCTGTGTGTACGAGTGTGCAAAAGTAAACAGGGGGGTGGACTATTCCTCAATATAATGTCTAAAACATTTCAAAAGGAGTGAAGAAAGCAGTGGCACACACACTTATGAAGCTACCAAAGCTTATAACTGTGCATATGAAACGGAGTGTATTATATAGTTTAAAAAAGAGGAGCATTTTTGTGGACTGCGGATAGATTTGAATTCACATTTTAAAAAGTTATTTTACAGAGGAACACACACACACACACACACACACACACACACGTTATAGAATCACTGATATTTTCAGGTAAAGGATTTAGATTTAGAATTTAGTGATGCATCATATAGGATAAGGATGCATCATATTAGCAAGACTGTAAATCAGAAAAGCTCATCAGGTGATACTGCTGGTTTTTATTACTAATCAATAAGCTGGTTATGCAAAGTTTCTCTTATTTGTGTTTTTTTGTTTTTAGATTCATGCACACACCATATTGGCATCGGAAGAGAAAAACACGATGAAAGCATAAATGAAGTTCATCAAATGTTGACACTCGGTTCATGGTTCTTTATTAATCTAAATAGTTTACAAATGAAACCAAACAAATGTACAGATAACACATTACCAACATCTGTAGCTATTCATTTAAGCTTCTTTATTTGCAAGATGAGACTTTGCTCTTGAAATATTTAATAGTATTCATGGAAAGGTGAGAGCTGCATATCCTCCCTCATTATTCCTTTCTTTACTCCCAGCGAGTAAGGTTAACTTTGGGAAAATCGTGTGACAGTCATGTGTAATTGGAAATGAAAGAGTAGGGAAGGGAACTTTCTCTCCAGCACTTTTCACAGTGCTCTCAGGTTTGGAGAACTTGACAAGACAGACAGAAACTCCAGCAGAGTTAGAGCTCACTTTTAGCACTTCATACATAACTACAAATGGTCTATTAACATCATATGGCATTTGGTATGTTGCGTTCCCTCATTGTCATAAGCCTGTTTCAATGAAGAATTATCTTGAGCTGTCAGGTTTTCAGCACTAATTAGTGGTACTGATAAAACATCACATTTTAAATGAAGGCAGAAATCACAAGCAAAATAGTGTCTTTTTCAAGCAGAGTTTGATTTCCCCAGTACTATGAAACATGTAAAACAGATGGTTCATTTTTATTCACCCTTCTCTGCTTCTCTTCTCTCAATCACTGCCACCTCTAAATGTACGAGCATGATTACTTTTCTCAAGAAAACTAAAGAAGCCTTAAGGAATGTGAAACTTTTGTTAACAATCTCTCAAAATGAAATAGCTAATGCTTCGCTAACCTTTAAAGATCCACAGAAAACTTTAGAAAAAAGTCATCAGCAACGAATGACAGTGGAATTATCAAAAACTTAAACTTATATTTATTGCATAGCGCTTATCATAACAAGCTATTTGTTCGCTGTGACAAAAAGTCTATAGTTATGGATTTGCAATAAAAAATAATATTATTTTATGTAGGTTTTTTCCAGTACAAATAATTTTAAGAAAATGCTGCAACATTATGAATTTATAACCAAAATTAAAATGTTTTTTTATGAAAGTAAATAAAAAGATCTTATTGGTTCTTTTTTATTTGAAGGTTGCAGTATTTCTGTTATTAGCACTGCACAGGATACATGTTGGCATGTTTCTCTAGATTATAGTAATTTATAGAAATTGGAATTTATTTTGTACTTCATATGAAATTGACACTTAGTATAATGAGTTAGTATAAAATTAGTATACATAGTATATGCATAAACAGTCTGTATTTTATTGTCTATTGTATAAGAACCAGAAATAACAATTAGAATTTGTGTGATAACAGAAAAATAAATGAATGTAAAGTTTAATTGTGTTTACAAATTTAAAGGTAAATTGCCTTTTGTGGTACCATTTATGCCAGACAAATATCCAAAATATTCATTTATTTCAAACAAAATATAAACAAAAAATTATACAGATGTGTGTGTGTGTGTGTGTGTGTGTGTGTGTGTGTGTGTGTGTGTGTGTGTGTGTGTGTGTGTGTGTGTGTGTGTGTGTGTGTGTGTGTGTGTGTGTGTGTGTGTGTGTGTGTGTCTGTGTGTCTGTGTGTCTGTGTGTGTCTGTGTGTGACAAAATAATCAATATGTTCTATGCAAAAGTACCATGTTGGTAATAAAGTATTTATCGAAAAACATGCTATTATAAATATTTCTGTATTATTTTATATATTTTTTTTAGTCATATTTAAAAAGTAGAACAGTACAAAACAAAAAATGCAAATATTAACAGACTAATTTATTCTGTTTTATGTAGCCTAATAATTTAGCCTAATAATTTAGCCTAATAATTTATCTATGTAATACACTTATAGTAAGAAAACTATGTCACTATAATATAATAAATGCTTTTTCTCATGCCACAGATGAGGAATCACCTTTTTAACCATTTTGACCAGGTTTCGTATTTTCTCACATCAGACTCCGTTCACTCCACTCACTTAAATTTGTGCTAAACACATTCAATTTTTTATTCATTTTCTGTTAAGATACTGTGTGCAATAGTGATATGTTAGGATATGAACAAGTTAAACAGAGGAGACTTGAGATCTGCTGACATGTAGGTCTGTTTGTGGAGGCACTGCAAGGACTATTGCTGTCTAATTGCAAAAGAAGCAAAACACTACACATTTATTAATTATGCATGTAGAGAAGCAAAGATAAGGAAGCAAAGGGGGGAAAGGTAGATTATTTCTGTGATATTTCTGTTTAGTCTCTGGTAAAGAAAATACATCCTTTTTATTGATTGATTTTATTTTTTATTACTTTTCTTATCCTTTACTTACATTTGTTCAGATTCTCTGACTGAAGCCTTTGACCTGGCCTTTACAGAAAGCAGGTCATCATTATATAACCAGGAAGTAGCCTGCCAACATCCTGGAGCTTGTTTACGGTGACATCTTGTTGCCAGGGTGATGGGGTCCTGCCAGACAGCGTCTTCATTAGCAATCACGCATGGCTGAATCTGATACTCTGCTCAGTCATCCAGGGCTACAATTTCAACCTGATCTCACACAAAACTTGTTGGAACTGCAGTGAGTACAGGACACTTTACCGGAGTTAAGGTAAATTTATTTGGTGTTTTTTCAAGACTCAAAACCAAATTCACTATCATGACTTCAATAAGGTAAAGCATTTGTATTAAAGGCAAAATTGTGGAATAATTTAAGTGATGTTTAATGATTCAGTTTGTCTTTGAGAACGCAAAACAAGTTTAATGGCATTTCTATTGAGTTTTTGTTGCTGTTTTTTTTTTTTTTAATTTACAGCATTTGGCTTTTAATGAACTTTTTACTTAAATATTGGATGGCATACAAAAGTAATAATCAGGGGAATAATAGGAAAGAAAATTGGTATTATTTTGCTGGGAAGATTTTTGTTCTGTGTAAATGCACATATTGATGCATGTTAAAGTTCAATTAAGTTTTGAACTGTATACTAAAATAAAAATATTTTCATCCCACAGATAAATGACTGGGAAGTGAGGTTTAGCTCTTAAATAAGATAAATGACTGTTAGTGAGCTCTTGCATCTGTTGCCAAGAGGTTTTGTGTTTTAATAAATTGTGAAAGCATGTACAAAAATACCCCTGTGAAATTGGTCTGAAAAATTCCTGGCAAAATCTCCGAGCCAAGTGAACATCACAGTCTACAAGCCACTTGTCTGGGCACTGAAAAATCAGAGCAAATTACAAAATGTTCAATTATATGTTCAGTGTCATGGAGTGAAATGACCACAGCTTATTTTTGGTAAATAACAGTATACAGAATTATCAAAATTTGAAACGTGCTGAGACTAGCCACACTGATGGCTTTTTAATCTGAAGAATTCTGCAAACACCCACGTTTCCTCCAGGGAAAGCAGCAGGAGGCGCTGTGATGCTGTTAGCCTTCTAATAATGAAGCAGCAGCTAAAACAAACATGGATGATGGGGGAAGGGTCAGTATGGTGGCTTGTGCACATTAATGCAAGATTAACATCAAATGAGCAATGGAAGTCCATGGCAATGATATCAAATACACGGCCCCTACCTGTGAGGACTAGTAAAGAAGAGGGGTTCTGGCTTCAGTCTACAGTAATATGCATGATATAATTATACTAAATATCAATGGAAGCCATTGTGCTATATTACATGAAGTGCCATGAAAAGTGCTACATAAGGCTGTTTCAGTGAAGCTGTGAAAGCACATCCACCACGGTTGTTTTTAGCTATCATTGTTCCTTAAGTGTAGAAGTGGTAGCCTGAATCAGCCAGAAAATGCACAAGCTATGATTGTACTGGCCATAGCGTAGCTTGCTATTCCAGTTCAAATTCCTAATGCATTTGTTACTCTATCATTTATATTGGAAATTCTTGATATTTCCTGGCTGAGGATTTTAAAAACAAATTCAAAACAAAAAAATCTTTATGACAATTTTGCTAAGCAAGAGGAAGTTCTGCATTCCCATGTGCTGTGTCCTAAATTAATGTGTTTCAAGGCTTCATGTGCTTACTATTGCTCTGCCCTTGGATTTTTTTTTATTATTTTTTCCAAATATAGCAACTTCAAAAACAGCATCTATAAACTGATATAATGTGAAATTACACCACACTTTCTACTGTAGCGGATAAACAAATTCATCAGTAACAGTTCTGAGCATGTTATAAGATTAAATTAGTTTGTTTAATATCTATTTAGACAGAAAACGATGAGTGCCATCTCTTAAATCATTTTTAATAAGCAAGCAGTTCAGTAAGTAATACTATCAGTAAGTCTGATATACAAAGGTCAGTGTGCAAGTCATTAATATCTTGCTCACGTCATTAGCTTTTTTTTTAGTTTAGTTTAGTTTAGTTTAGTTTAGTTTAGTTTAGTTTAGTTTAGTTTAGTTTAGTTAACTTCCTGATGTTTTAATTTGTCACCTCCAGAGTATATAAGAACAAGACATCCACAGAATTTGTGAACTTGAACAGTATGAATTGTTTGTGCATTGAATACTTGGTAAAATTCCAGGTAGGTCTACCCTGCTGAGGCAATGGGACACATTACAACAAACTGAATGGCTGTTGGACATGCTTAACTAAAAATTAATAAAAAAGAAACACGAGCCAAAATCGCCGAAGCAGCCTCCGCATTGCACTGATCTCCTCTATAAAGACATCTGCTGATGACACACTTTGGAAAGGCCTGTTCATGCGGAGGCTGGCGAACAAATCGCTCTAACGAGATTGGGCTACATGACGGCCTGCTGTAAGAGACCGACGCGGGGTCCCACACAACCTGCCACTGAGCGGGACGCCACAAAGCTGCCTGGGCCTGTCACAAACATGTCTGCAACCCTTTTTGAAACTACACAGCCCACACAGTCAGGGTGGCAGAATACCATTAAGGCCTGAAATCCAGTCTACATGCTCTTCTCTTTCTGGCAACCACCGACTCATCAAGCTCTTCCAATGTGGCACAAACTGAATTAGCTGTTTTGCTCTTGTCCAGATTATACAAAAATACAGTGTATTTTTTATATTTTCTAGTAATACTTGGTGGGCTGCGGAGTAATATGGTAAGTAAAATGCTGACATGACTATCTCTGGCACATGTTGCTGTTTGAGCATCAGCATGTGTACTCGCAGGGTTTGCTTCAGGTGGCTAATATGTAAAACTGCTACAAGTTTCCCTGAGGGGTAGCATAGGGCATACCAGGTTACCAGGTAGAGTGGCAGACCCTTGGCCAGGACATAAACAATACATTGTACATATGGCAAGATTGCAAAAAGAGCCACAAACCACACAATAATCTGTTGCACTACAGCATCATAAATCTGCCACATATACAGTCAGTATCATTGCTTTTAACCAACAGTGATCCATGCCCTGTATTACATGACTTATTAAGGATTATAAGTCGGATGGGCCTTGTCCAGGACCTCAGCAGTGGGTCGCTATCAATTATGGACTGAGGTTTATTTTATATTTTTTTATCATTCAAGTATTTAATATCCACTGGCTTCACTACAGTATAAAAATAGGAAAAAATAGTTTTTTGTTAAAATATTTAATATCTGTATATTTGTATTATGCCTAAAAAATAATATATAAATGATATAATGGCCATTTAATACAGAAATGCAACTATTCATTGTCATCATCATGACCTTTATTTAATTACATTACTAAAAAGACTAAAAACACAATTGCAATCCACCAAGAACCCATTCGTGTAAATCGTGAGCCTCTATCGTGGCCAATTGAATTCAAAGTCATTAAAATGTGGGGACACAAAATCTGGGGAAAAACACTCAGAATCTTTTGCCAATACAGAAACTGCTGAAATCGGGAGAGCTGCAAAGAATGTCAGTATTCACATCACTGCATGAATTCCGTTTGACTACACATTTGATTTGTATAACTTTATAGCAGTATAATGCTAAATTGTTGGATAACTGCATAGATGCTTCAACTCCATATATTTCTCTTGACAGGAGGAGACGGGATTAAATGATGAATAGACAGATGAAAAGACAATAATGATAGCTGAGATTTCTAAAGCTGAGTGTTTGACAATACACGAGGGTAGAATATACCTTTGAATCATCACTAATTTGGAATATAATTTTCTTTAAATTTGAAAGATATTTTCTGTGGCTAATTGTTAAATTACTACATGAACATTTGCACCTCATCAACATGTGTTTAGTCATGGCAGATGCTATTGTTCGCTTTGCTTGTTTTAAGAAATGTGAGAATAAAAGCTGTGCAAATATTTTCTGTTTTGTCACAATAGTTGAGAATGCATGTTGCCATCAGACAGTGTTTAATAAATGTACTCCATGTGCGATCTTCTTAAGTTTGCCCTCTCCTTCTGACCTCTCACCCCTCCTTCTCTGTTTCATTGCTCTCTAGGTCAGAGACTGTGTGGAAATACAGATGCTTACACAATGCCGCAGCCCAGAGAGCACACACCCAGGCACAGGTGAGCCTGGCCTTGTGTGCTCCCCACCAGGCTTCTATCTCACTGTAGTTCAAGCATGGTCCAAGGGTCAGGCATAGAGCCCAGCATGCGCCTGATCTTGGTCACACAGGTCCAAACACCCCTGAGATGGGTTTGCAGACTGCCATGCTTGAAGACGTTTGATCTTGCTCTAAGAGAGGCTCCATTGCTGTGCCTTTAATTAACTCCAGCAGCTGCCACTTCCTGGTTCGAGGACCCCGCCACACTGCTCACAGGCAATAATCTTTTGCAGGTGACTGTCAGCTGCACATCAAAAGTCAGGATGGGCTAGCCTTAGTTCTCAGGTATTTCAGTTCATAATAGAGATGGCTGTCACTTCTGTAGGCTCTTTTTGGCTGTACATGGCAGATGCACTGAAGCTGAGCTAACACAGGCCAGTTGCAGTGTGGCTACCAGACACTGCTGTGATTCACAGTTCCATCTCTACGACCAGAGTGTTCCCAGCTTTCAACCAAGAAGGTGTCAAATTATGCAAAAGTATGTCTCCCATCTCCTGTCATAAGCTGATGATGTTGGCTCATGTTCTGTAATGCTTTTGCAAAAAAAAAAAAACAGGTCTGAGTTTGGGCAAAGTAAATGAAAATATTTTTGTTTCCAATAAAGATATTTTCCTTCTATATCCTCTCTGGCTATTATGACAAATATATAGACTGATTGAAATTCATTTATCAGTCACCTTTATCACTGCTAGACAGTAGATCACAATAGGTTAAGTCTGTCATACATGCAAAAAAATGAGACTTCATGGTCTACATAGGCATATAATACTCTACACTCATTAAATTATTGGGAGCCAGATTCACTTTAGCGAACACACACTATAGCTCTTTGAGTTTGCCAGGGCTAAAATGTGTGCAGTACTTTAAAAGCCCTGCCTGGCATATTAAGCGCATTTTAATACAACTCTTTTGAGGTTCCTGGTAGGATGCACATAAATTCCTTGCCTTTAAGTCCCCACACCTCCAAGTGATCTCATCAGATAGCCGATGGTGCATTAGACCAGGCCTGAACAGAGCAGGCACTGGTGGGAAGGGGAGGGAAATGTAAGGCAAATTAAACCAGCAGTCAGAACAGGCCATTCTTTCCTTAAAGACATGAATCCTTGAGATGTGGATGGTTGGCAGTGCTTTGATGTGGAAAAGATGCCCAGTTTAAGGTTCAGAAATAGAAGATCTTGCAGGAGATTTAGTGGGATTCCCTTCAGTGATCGGCGGGTGAGGCGGCCTTTTCACAGGTCAATCTTGCATACCAAAAAGGCTTCATTATGCCTCCTACGCATACCTAATAAATGGAATTCAAATAACTGATGTTTCTATGGAGTTCAGCAATTAAAAAATGCATCTGCTGAATGCAGAAGAGATAAAGGCCATAAAGGCTTCAAAGTGTATAACAATAGTCATTTTTCTTGACTAATCAAACACCTAGATGCACTGATGGACAGAAATTGCAAAGTATATCCAAAAGTAAAAAAAGTGATAAAAGTATCAATCCAAATACTAAAATAGGATTAAAAAGGCTATAGATTAAGGTGCATTATTACATTCATTAGTTGCCATTTAGCAAAAGGGTACTAGAATATAGCTATTGGTGTTCTGGTAAATGATTAAAAAAACTTTCATTATTGGTTTATTGGTATAACGGATGTCCCTCTGTATTGTCTCCTCAACATTTTTAGGACTGCGTGATGGCTGAAAAGATTTAAAGTCAATAGCGTAGCTGCTTACCTCAGGTAACAGACAGTAGATTTTTTTGACATGTCACAAGACTCAAATCTCCAATAAGGTTTAGAAAGGATAAAAACGACTGATTCATTGTTTTGAAAAATTACCTATTTCCCAAAATTTACTGGTAATTTTAATAATCTAAAAGCAAGAGGCAAGATGAAATACTGCAAATGATTAATGTTAGATGGCAGAAGCCAGCCTTAGGGCCCTGACACACCAAGTCAGTGTTGAAGAACTACTGAACACCTTTCACCTGATGGCTTCTGTCTTGCATACTGCAAAGACCATTGCTGATAGCTGGCATGTATAATCTATCTGTGTCTGTGTGAAAGGAAATAAGTCCTTACCAGGTGATGGCAGTAGTCAGTGATTGTAATCATTATCAAAGTATCAAAGAAAGAAAATAAGTGTGCTAAAAGGCATACAAAAGGCATCTGCATGCCATATAATATATAGCTAAGTAAAAATATGCTCACATCAGACAGGCTCATTGTGTATTTGCACTCACTTGAAATAATCGTTCATTCCTTTTGAATTTTTTTTCTCAGCTGCATGAATTTTAGCCACAAACTAACAAATTCTCAGCCTTGACCCTGGGGTACCCCATGTCCTGTACATTTTTGCATTAGCTCAGCCATAACATATCGGGTTAGGATCCCAACCCTTGTGCTTGACATGCTCAGTTCATGTTTAGTTTAACTGGTAAAGGTTTACTACTGCCAACAAGACTGTGTTTAATTAAACTGCACATACTACATTTAATTGCAAATGCCTGCAATGACATAACAATTGGTATAAATAAAAATATGGACATAAAATGAGTTTTAAAAATGTATTATTTTAGTTCAAACAATGTATTTCAAAGTTTCATATAGAAAATCAATTAAAAATAAAATCTGACTCTACAAGAAACAAGAAGGGAAAGCTAATAATACTAACAATGTAACATGGCAGAGGCCAGTCTTAGGGCCTTGAAACACCAAGCAACTTATTTCAACTTTTCAGTTAACATTTTTATAAGTTGCAGCACATGTTTTTTCGTATCTTTGTCTTGACTGAATCATGCACCATTTTCAAAATATCTTCTGGACAAGAGACTAATGCAGTTTAATGCACCGTTGCTTAATCATAGGCCACAAGAAGTGTTTGAATGTTGTTAACTAGGAAACTCAAATGTTTTATATCAAAGACAAACATCTGTGTCTAGCACATATGAAGTGAAATGCTTCAATGCTGTGGGACACTTAGCAGCTCTACTTCATATAGATAGTCGAGCAAAATTGCTTATGGGGCAAAGCAGCATAAGCGTAGAACATAGTTATGTGCATTATTTCAGTATTATAGTAACTTATTGATTGCTGTTCAGTATTCCAACAAGAAGTTAAGTGATTTTTTAAAACTGTGTTATTGCTAAATGGTGATTAGAAATACAGAAATCAACTATATACCTGTTTAGAAGAAGGGTGAGAACTTAAAATAAACTTAAAGTAAACGTTTCACCATGTCCACCATTGCCATTTCGGAGGTACCGTCAAAATTGAAGGTAAATATATTGAGAATGAAAAGTAAATTCAACAACAATAATCACACAGCGTGTTCATGTCCGTCAATATACAGAGGTAAACCTTATCGAGTTATGGCGTTTGGATCATTCTGTAAATCTTTAAGAACAAAATATTTGATCAGGATGCTGAACCTAATATTTTTGTTTTGTTTTGTTTTGATTTTTAGTTGACTGTTAAAGAGAAATATTAAAACAAATAATTGAAAATAATTTGTTAAACAGACAATTAGAGACTTAATAATAGTATATTTAAACTCACTTTACAACTAAAATTTATTATATATTAGATTCATCATATATTGTGTTACTGAAAATAAAGTACATGTTCAAAGGCAGTGGATTTCCTGTGCTTGAACAGAAGAGATTTACATAGTATTCAGATCTATACACAGATCTACATACAAGCTGGACAAATCAGTATGCACAAGCAAACGATATACAGAATGTTGAGGATTATAACACTGCAAGTCATACAGTTGCAAAAGCACTGCACATAATACAACAGTAGACAACATAGCATGCACAACATTTCTTGTTCTACTGGAAAGGAGTCCCATCTCCCCACTTCCAGCTCCACCTTTTTGGAGCATTTGATGGGTTTCGGGCACAGAGAGAGAGAGAGAGAGAGAGAGAGAGAGAGAGAGAGAGAGAGAGAGAGAGAGAGAGAGAGAGAGAGAGAGAGAGAGAGAGAGAGAGAGAGAGAGAGAGAGAGAGAGAGAGAGATCTGACCTGCTCAGAAGTAATGCCCCCACCCCCACTCATCTTTTTAAAGCCGGTCTTTTTTCTCCATCTCTTTGCAGTGGCTTTTGCACAGTGGTGGTGCAACTATGTGGATCACAGGTGGGGTGTCGGCCTCCATCGTATAATCTAGTTCACTAAGGATGGGATTTGGCGCTGTTATTTTTCTATTAGAGGGGAATTATGCTAAGCACTTAGAAGCCATCATGGCGTTGCTATGGCAGCCCCTACTTCCTGCAGGGTTGCGACCTTGAATGACTACCACCATTGCAAAGCCGGGTACCACACAGTTCCTTTGAGGATTAAAAATACAGCTTCATAGTTATGCAAAAGTGCTTACGATATGATTGGAGCTTTTGTAATGACAAGTTTATTAAGAAGATCTACTCACTATAATAATAATAATAATAATAATAATAATAATAATAATAATAATAATAATAATAATAATAATAAATTTTACTTCTAGTTGCTATTTTGTCATCTTGAAATATTTATTTTGTCTTGTTACTCATGCTTTGGCTGTTGCTATGACATATTGGCCTAACATATGCGTATTTCATTAGAAAATCCTTACAAACTGAGCAACTTACCTGTCTAGAAGCAGACAAAGGTTTTTTTAATTAGACGAATCTACTGACCGTGCTAATAAAATGTGACGTCATCATCAAGCTGTGCCGTGCAGATTCGGATTAGGAACTGTTTCCATGCACCACCTCACATTTTACCTTCAATACAAATTGCTCGTCTGCATAAAGAACAAAGCAATATTTTCCGTTATGTGATTATTTTCACCCTAAACTGTTCATCGACGTAACATAAACTGGAATAACATATCATCATTAAAATTAAACATTTGTATCCAAAATTAATTTATATGGAAAGGATTGTGAGCCTATAGTCTTTTGCCATCACATGTGCACAACACTGGAAAGTAATCAAGCTCAAAGAGAAGGCATAGGAATTTTTTATTTTTTATTTCTTGAGTTCTTTGTATATGCCTTTTTATGCCACTCTCTTTTTACTATAAACAGCATAACTGATTGTGCTTCTTAAAAAATCCAGCATGCACATGATTTTTAGAGTATCACAGCCTACATACAAAGTGCCACAATGCACAACAGGATCCGACTTTAAAGAAAGCAGCACTTTGAGATGGTTGGCCATCAGATTTGCAGGCTGTAGTCTGCGTATGGACGTGTAAATGACCCGTTGAAAGTCCTATAGAATGCTTTATTTAGTTTTAAATAATTCAATTGACATTCATTTATTATATATGCATTTGGAATTCACAGGAAAAATAAAAACCCAGATACTGTGACATTTGCATTTCCCAAATCATAAATCTTCAGTGTTCTTATTGTCCCCTAATGGAAACAAACAAACAAGCTACAAAGGTACAAGGAGATTTTCTCGAAATCATGCTTTCGTGTGATTTAATGAGGAAGGGATTTTGACGGTAGAGCACTGTGTCTGATTTCATATGAATGAAGTCGTAAGCAGAGCCGTAAGCGCTGACTCCGCCCCTTTACCCGACCTTAACCATGTTCAGCTTTGTGAGTCTTCCTGTGAATGAGAAAATGAAATGCAGTGTGAAACCGTGTGCAGCCTTCTCACAATTACTTCATAAGTTCTTAATTGTGTAAGGTAGGCCTAGTCCTTGGTAGCCTTGCCATTTTCTTTTTCACTTTTTTGGGGGGGAATAACATAACTACATAACATGATGTAGAACAGGAAATCCATAAAGCACTTAATATCCCCCCCCCCCCCAAAATACATTATTGTTGATGTGTACTCTATGTAATCATTATTCAAAGCTATTAATAATTACAATCTTTAAGGTGTCAAGAACAATTGTTCGTAACAATACAAATAAAGACACTAACATTACAGGTGCATTCGTTAATCAATAAGGAGAATGTTATAGCTTTACAGCCTTAGAGAAATTAAGTGCATTTTTTTACATACTGTCATAATTCCGCTTAGTTTTAAGGTGTGGGATAATCTTAAAAGATTATCAATTACAATCAGAGTTCTCTTTTAGGAAAGTGCACATGGTTGTGCCCCAATTGGTCTTCATTTCTACAAAATAATTATATGAGAGATTTATGCGACAGTTACTATTATATTATATTATATTATATTATATTATATTATATTATATTATATTATATTATATTATTAATTTCCCTGCTGGAATAGGACGGCAGTTGGAAGGGAATTTTATATTTTTTCTATCATCAGTCCATAAAAGCAATATGGCTCTAGCTTTGTTTGAAGCCCACAACTCTTCAAACAATGCAAACTTTTTTTGCAAAGTGGCAAACAAAAGTTGGACAGGTCTAACGTACATAGGTACATCGTATTCAAACCGTATACCTTTTATTAATGAATGTAATTCACTCAATCACTGAATTGTTTCAGTGTACAGATCTGTTAATATCCGGAATGTCCACGTTATAAATGGCCCCATCAATGTCTAATTGTTAAATTAAGAAAAGCCTTTATGGAAGTTAAAGGACGTTTAGAAAACATGTTTTTATTTTGTTCTGGTGAATATGCATATATGGAGAATATGGAAAAAATGAGCTGCACTTTATTTTCATGTGCAGGTTTTCATGGAATGCTGCAATGAACAGTTTCACATTCTATTTCGAAATTTGAGATTAAAAAAACCACTATAGTACTGGACTGTCTGAGAATGTCTCTCAGTGAAGAAACATAGAACAGTGTCGGACAGTTGTTGAAAAGATGACCGACTCAGTCTATTATAACTTATTTCAGTGCTCTGATGTAGGTTTTATGCGTCAGTTTCTCTGAAGTACCAATATAAACATGGCTTTTTTTTTTCTAGAGTTCAGCCTAATGCAAAAAGAATATTTATCGTTTGATAATTTGCACATTTGTAAAGTGTAAAATGTGTATGTTGTCTGCGTTTTGGGGTATTTATAAAAATTAGGCTGTTTTATAGGGGTAGGATTTATGATTTTATTATTATTAAAATGATTTAGCAATGACAGTGTAAATGCTATTTAAGTGAAAGTGGCTTTATTTGTAACGTGACACATTTTTTCCATTTTCCTCCAAAGAGTATTGTATATTATTCTTAAAAAGTGCAGCCCGTGTTGACCGTTTCTTTGCTGGTCCATATTCACAAACTGTAAAAGAGAAGTCGGAAAGAGTATGAAGTCGCCGTTTTCCTCCAGAGACTTTGCGCCATAATTCTGTAAATCAGTTATACAGACCTGTTATTAAGGTTGTCCATAGAAACAAGGCTCATCTCTGTATAGACTGCCAGAGAGTTCGCGTCTGATTCTGTTGAATGAATAAGATATTTGGAACAACTTGTCTCTGGACTGGTGTGTTTGGATCTCATTTCCCAGAGCAGATTACCTTCCTCCAGCAGGGTCGCCGTAAAAGGTTGGAACTTTTTCAAGGAGCAGAAAAGGGAAGAAGGGAAGCTCCGAAGCGAAATTTGGAAACGAAATTTGTCCAGGATGAAGTTGTAGGTGTAGAGTGCATAAAATCCTGTAAGGGGGCCAGAATTTCCGCTTGCGAACCTGCGCTCCAGGCGACGTCACACACTTCCCCATGACGTTATTTCGTTAGACCCACAGTCCTTAACGAGCACGGGATAAAAGAGCCTAACCACAGAGCACCACCTCCATCATTTAAACATCCCCAGCAAGGTGAAGTTTAGCGTCTTCTCAGACTTTAAACATTGATACTCTTGGATAGGTTAATTTAAGTGACGAAATATCTCACACATTAAACAGGGAAAATATTATTAATAGTCGACATTTATAAAAAAAAAATAAAAATAAAAAAAAAATCAAACGTGGACCTGAATAACAGCTATCCCCAGTGTTATTAAAATCTTTTATAATTCATAAAAAATTGTTTTAATAGTGTTCTGTTCGGGCGACATTAGTATTTAACGTGCCATTAGGGATAGTCCGTTATTGATGCTTTATATAATTAGACAAAGGTGACTAATACTCATGGAAATGAATTATTTCAGTAATTAAACAGTAAGAATTGCCACACGACTATCCGCGAAAACGTTAATAGCACATGTGCCGTTTACATCCATCGATAAAGTGAAATGATATTTATTTTTAACAGTGCTGATTTAAAAAAACTGCATTTATTTTCAGTACATTCGTTTGTAGGTTTTGTAGATGAGGACTTTTTGGAAGGAAAAAACAAAAAAACAAAACAAAACCAAAAAAAAAAACATTTTTCCCCCAAAGCAATTCAAACAGTGCTTTAAATATTTTCATGTTAAAATGTAACCACCTGTCTAAAAACATTTTCTGAAAACCTGCTATCCTGATCAACTGGATATGTGAATATAAACGTGCCCAAAGTTGTACAACAGAGACAAGAGTCATAAAGTCAGAAATAATATTCAAATTTTATTTGTCACGTTCACATTCATGCACAGTACATGGAGTGGAACTTTGATAGTAGAAATAGATTATGACGAACAATTTTAAATGAAATCAATGTTAATTTAGTTGACAACGTTACCATTTGCCATTAAAACATTAATTTTGAAAAGTTAAACTAATGTTTAATTACTTTTTTGTTCTTTTGCCAGTCATGTGTACGATATATATATATAATTATTAGATATTGCGGCCACAAAATTAATGATCGAACGAATGAATGAATGAATGAATGAATGAATGAATGAATACACTCAAATATTTGAAACAGCTGAGAAAAAATTATCAACTTTTAAAACAAGGAATTATATAGGATCTGTTCTCTCATTTAATACAGTGAAAATAATTTATTTACATTATATACGATGTTTAAAACATCTCTCATAGTAAAATATGACTAGTTAAATGATCTTTATTGATGTCGGTGTCAAATGCCTAATAGTCCTGTTTCTTGGAAGTTCATCAGGATGCAGGACGTTGTTGTTTTTATGTCAGGTGTTGTTGTTGTTGTTGTTGTTGTTGTTGTTGTTGTTGTTGTTGTTGTTGTTCAGTCTGATGCTAACACACAAAGATTCGGTTGAATGAGAAAATTACACAAAGTGAAGTGAAGTTTTTTAGTGTCACACGTGTTTGTGTAAATGTGTTTAAATGTGTTTAATTTCTTTCTTTCTGTAAAGTTATTTTTATAGTATAAAATACGCATTTCTAAATGCATTTGTTTTCATGAAGGTGTAATGCACATTTTGTGTACAACTTCAGTGCCAAGTACAGTTAATAAAATAAATTTCAACAATGAAAATGTTCTCTATTATTAGTAGCAGTAGTAGTAGTAGTAGCAGTAGTAGTAGTAGTAGCAGTAGTAGTAGTAGTAGTAGTAGTAGTAGTAGTAGTAGTAGTAGTAGTAGTAGTAGTAGTAGTAGTAGTAGTTGTTGTTGTGTAGAAGTTCATATGGTAAGAGCGTGTGTGCATATAAATCTCAACTAATAATGAGGAAAACGGTAGTGTTTCATTTTATTAGCTGAAATATCGATGTATTCCGTGTAGAGTTGATCAATGCATTGATGTAATGATGACTGAAGTATTCGCTGATAGAGGGCTCAATGTACGTTTGTACGTCACAGTGAATAAGTGAGTGTGTGCGTGTGTGCGTGCGTGTGTGTGTGTGTGTGTGTGTGTGTGTGTGTGTGTGTGTGTGTGTGTGTGTGTGTGTGTGTGTGTGTGTGTGTGTGTGTGTGTGTGATCCCAAACAGGCCCCTTTCACCTTAGGACGCGCCACTTGAGCTGTGGAGCAAAAGCAAGACCCTCCTTTACACCATGTAAACACGACCCTTTGCATTGTGTAAATTACTTGGATTAAAGCGCCTTTGTTGCTAGAACACTTACACCCTCAATGTACACACGGGCCCAATTCATGGCTTCTCCAAAGCCATTTGGCTTTAGCTTCCAGTGGCACATTTAAGGAAGTTACAACCATTCATGAGCCAGGCAGCACTGATGCTTTACATTTAACGAAGAAAGAGTTATTTTAGAGGTGCCAGAATGAGCTACTTTACTGGCTAATTCGCTTCATTGTCGTCTCCCTATCTTTACTCTAATGCCGAAGTTTGCCGAAGTTTATAATCGCAGTTGTTCAAGTGGGCACTTGGAATAGTCAGTAGGATAAAACGATTAATGGGAAAAGTAATTTAGCAAATATTATTTGTAGCACTTATTCAAGATCCTAAAACCAGGCTTTTTGATGCAAAGTTTTCTCATGCAAAAAATCTGATAAACTATAAACTAAATGATATGTATGATCTATTTGTCTTCTTTGACCATTCTGAATTTATATTGTAAAGTTAAAAACATAAACTATTTGTTGCTATTAAAAACATATATAGATTAGTTGAGCGTACCACTGAGAGAAATGTCTACAATACACTTTCACAGCCTATTTTACTTTAATTGTCATTTCTTGGGCTTTTACATCAATATTTGATCTAACATGATAAGCAATAAAATGTTTAGATTTGATGTGTTAATAAAAATGTTCGTTACAAAAGTCGTTCTGCTGAAATGAAATGGAAACATGAAATGAAACTGAGTTTATGAGACTAATTTTGGGAGAATAAATACAACAAATAAATACATTTTAGAAAGTAACAATCTTCAAAAAAAATCTTCGATTTTTTCTGCTTAAGAGAAATTAGATTTAAAAAGTCCATAGTATAGTAATAATTACAAATTATAATCAACAAATCTTACCAAATACAAATGTGCTGATACTTTTCTTGTGAAACTCTTTCTCATTTATTACGATTATTGTATCAGTCCACAGATAGCAGAGATTTCGCCATACACTTAAAATAAAGAAACACTTATTTTGACACTACTAAGAAGATAAAGTAAAATCGTTTGTGTTATAGAAACACGCTCGGGATTCTTAGTTATAGGGTTGGTTATAGAATTAAGGGCTCTAAAAAAGAAATATCCTACTTTGGATCTTGTTTTTAAACACTCGATACTTCATGGTAAGAATTTATTTACAGAAAGATAACAGAACATATAAGACCTCTGAAGTTTGTAAGAGTGCAGTTATAATGATCTTTGGAGCCGTAACACACATCTACTTTATCTCTTCCCAAAGCAGGTCCGTTAATGAGTAGCCTTTCCCATTTCTCTATTTACACCTACTTCAGTGCCAAAAGTCTGCGTTGTATTAATGCGCACAAACGCTCCCCATTCTGCGTCTTAGCGGCAAATTAAAGGATGAAGTTATCATTTCCGCAATACATATACGTAAATTTAGAGCTGTTTGAGTATAGATAAGTATAAAAAGAGCTGTATAGGCATTTATCTATTTATCTTTATCTATAGGCTATTGAGAGCTTTCACTTAAATTATAACCGTATAAACACACAGATGTCCACAAACGAAAGAAATAAGGATTGTATTTTAAAAATGCTTACGTTTCTTTAAGTAATCGAATCATATTTTCATTTCTAAAATAAAATCTATTTATTCAATCTGCAAGAAAATGAAGATTAATATGAAGTGAAAAAGCTTTTGTTTAAAGACGACACACTCCCAGATAGACAAGTTCCATTTAAACGTCGCACTTCAATTGATTGATTCATTCATTCATTTATTCATTCATTAGATATTTTTATTGATTAGTTTGACAACATATGTACCAGTGTTATAATATAGTTCGAATAAATAGCAAAAATGTATTTCTTATTTAATAATTTATTATAAAGTCATTTAATTTTTCTTCCTTATAATAATAACTAACGTCAAAGGTTTGCAAGAAATAACATGACTTAATATATGTGGCATAATCCTCCATGGGTCAAACAGGAAGATGACCCCCAAACTTGTTGAGGTAGTTTATTTATAAGGTTAGTGAATATTATGGATGTATGACACACCACACACCAATGAATAAAATATGAATTGATGGATTTTTATGTGCAGTAAATTGTGTTTCTTAATATGCATGGGAATAATACTGTCATCTGACACAGAAATTGGTATCCAGGTTAAATCAATGTCCATAGACCTATTTTATGTGCACACTAAGGTGTGTGTGTGTGTGTGTGTGTGTGTGTGTGTGTGTGTGTGTGTGTGTGTGTGTGTGTGTGTGTGTGTGTGTGTGTGTGTGTGTGTGCGTGCGTGCGTGCGTGCGTGCGTGCGTGCGTGTGTGTGCGTGCGTGTGTGTTTAAACATTTAACCTCTGAGCTAAAGTCTTCCTTCCTCCTCCTGCACACAGATATGTTAGCATTTTCTTCCATCCACCCACACTTTTGTCCTAAGAGGGCAATTAAGGAAACAAACGTATTTCCCCAGATTAGATGGCTGGCAGCTTTGCATGCTAATGTAATGCCAAGTCGTTACAAATAGTGAGTGCTCTAATTACAGGCACTGTTTTCAATCAGAAATTGCTCAATTTCCCAGGATGAGGCCTCTGTTGTAGGGGGAAAACTCCATAACAGAGGCATGAGACAGTGTGTGCATGTGTGTGTGTGTGTGTGTGTGTGTGTGTGTGTGTGTGTGTGTGTGTGTGTGTGTGTGTGTGTGTGTGTGTGTGTGTGTGTGTGTGTGTGTGTGTGTGTGTTAGAGAGAGATGGATGGATGAGGCCTCAACCTTCACTGAATCTAGTGAAGTATATAGCACTACAATTACCTCTTATTCACAGGCCAGCTACTTAAATGTATGACACATATGCAGCATGGCATTCCAAAATCAGATGGATTGCTTCAACCAAGCAATTTAATATAATTACTGTTCCATAGCCACAAATAATGAGAAAGCAGCTATTTCAAAAGAGGCAAGCTTTGTGTTGTTATATTATTGCCTTTTCTTCTTATCAAGGTAAAAGTAGTCATGAGACATGACAGGGAAGGTTGGATTGGTTCATTATGTGTCTTGGTTCTGCTTTCATCATATCCATTAAAGGTCAGTTGGCAGTGCCATAAAAGGCCATCAACAAGAACAATCTGTCTTATAGGTGTGCTGTAAAGGTAAAGAATTTTAACAAGTCAGACCAATCTTAGTTCATTGCCTTGTTTTATCTGTTGACTGAAAAACTGATGGTGTTGGGAATCAAATATTGTACACCTGCTATATGGAAAAAACTACACCAGAGCAGATGTATAAATAGCTTGTAAATAACAAGCCATTAAGCAGCACCATTAATAAACATGCATAGTAACAACATTTTTAATATAAATTTTCACACTGCTTGAACTACTACTACAAATAATTATTGGTATAATAATAATAATAATAATAATAATAATAATAATAATAATAATAATAATAATAATAATAATAATTCAGATAAACCTAGAATGGGGAAATTTCCTTCATTGTCGCTGGTCTGTGGCAATGCTACGGTACCGCTCGGTTTTTGAGGATCAACTTGCATAAATTATTAAATTGTTGTACCAGAGCGAACAGAGCACTGCAGCAAATTTCAAGATACAAATTTAAAAATGAGGAAGAAAAGCACTATAACGCAGATCTACTTTATACAGCCTGTTATGGTATTTCCAAAACTGTAAGGCTGTAAATAAGATATAAGATAAAATCACTTTCAGTGTGAGGAGCCTTGAATATGAATATGCAGAGATTGTACTTTTCCTATTTTTGTTAACAGAAGTGTGATACACATGTCTCAGCTGACCTTTTAATAGTATTACATATTCCCAGTTGACTCATTTATCAGTATGGCATGCACAAGCAGAAGGCTTGGTGCAGTTATTCACCCCAAGAGTGTGAAAATATATGTATGTGTATAATCTATGTATACCAGGAGAGTGCTAAGGTATGTGTGTGCTGTGTGTTGTGGTGTCAGTGGGCATAGCTGATCCAAACAGTTCAGTAAACACCAATGCAATATCACTGCCGCTATTAAAAAAGATATATACTGTATGAAAAGAAAGGCCCATATGTGGTTGACAGGGTAAAGATCTGGGCCTTTTATATCAACAGCTATCAGTAGTAACTTTACGCCAAATGATACTTAAAAAATTGCTAAGAGAAGAAAAAGCATGCATAGCAGAAGCTGACTTACCTTCACATGTAAATATTTGGCTTGCAGACATGTAAAAATATTTGAATAAACGAAATGTATGCAAACATATAATTTATGGATTGTATGTGCTTTATCAATAGCAGATTCTAAAACTATTTTATATTTATAAAAAAAAAATTGTCCAGTTTTTAGTGGATTTTACAGTTTTGAGTAATATTTGTTCTGATTTTTGCAACTCACCACATTACCTTACATGGCCCAGTGGTCTTTAGGTCTCCTACTTTAACAAGCCAATAAACCCTGCTATGGGTTACATAGAAGCTAATAAATAGTGTAAAAGTGGATAGGTATGCGTGTCTATGAGAGAGACAGAGAGAGACAGAGAGAGAGAGAGAGAGAGAGAGAGAGAGAGAGAGAGAGAGAGAGAGAGAGAGAGAGAGAGAGAGAGAGAGAGAGAGAGAGAGAGAGATGGGGAGAGAGAGTGTCAGCTTCCCTATCTTTGTCAGATGCTTCATTGCAAGAGTGGTGGCGCACACTCCTGAGCCTCCCTGGTTGGATTTCTTGGAATGTGTGAGAGGGAGGATTTTAGCGCCATGAGCCCAGCGCCAGAGAGCTGCAGACTTCATGCCATCTGTCTCCCCCTTCGCTCCTTCACTTGCCAAACTTGCCTTTTTTTCTTCTGCTCCCTCTCTTTCTCTCTGGTTGCATCCCCCTTTCATCCCCCTTCACAGAACTAAGATACATAGAGGGATCAAGCCATGGACTGGGGGCCTGGGCAGTAAAAGAATTTCATAAAGACAGGAGAAATCCCTTGGAGTTGTTCATTTTTATTAGTGGCTCAAGAAAGGATGTTTAATTAGACTGCATATATTGACAGCTGCATGAAAATAATTGCCTTTCTTTTCACCATATGACCAACATTTGGGAGAACAGGACTGCTGTATTAAAATGTGATGGCTAAATTATCTATTCTGTAAAAAGTAGCCAATTAATAAAACGGAAAAAAACATGAAAGGAATAAAACTCTGTGTGCTTATTCTCTCTTATAAAAGTAAAAATAATTTCAGTTCACATTAAAGAAAAAAATCCTTTCAACAAACTCAAACTTAACATCTGCAATACTTAAAATAAGCTGTCCTGACATAACAAGTGATGCAGACCAAAGAGTCAGAATCACTGCTCTCTGATTTCAAATCCTGTAAAAAAAAAAAAAAAAAAAACATTTTTATAATAAACATGGCACATGGAATAAATGCATGTGTGTGTTTGGTGGCACTTCATTAAAACCAGACTCAATCCCTTCTTCGGCTGAAGACCGGACAGATGGGCTTGACCTCTGACCTCACTATGCAGGCTGCCCAAGCCAAAGCCCATGCTACCCAGGTGCAAACTAAAGGGGAAAAGGAGGCAGCAGTGGCCTGGGTGGCCAAATGAGGGTCTTTGATTCCGACCTCTGGTCATTCTGCTCGGATAGCTTGTGCCATTGATCTGGCCTTCCACAGTGGGAAGGAGAGCCAGGTGCCCCAGTGCCGCTAGAGACGAAGTGCGAAGCTGGCGCAGGCCCGAAGGGGGCATGACCTCTCGGTGGAGCCAGATTGGATCGCTTGCATCATGGCAAGCACATAAGAGAGGATTCATTGGCTAGCAGGATAAGAGCCCTAAGCGCTATACAGAAAATGATGCTGCTTCAGTTATAAGATTAGTTTGGATAAATTTTGGTGCAATCCTATTATTTCTCAGACATTTTATTATAATGACAAGAAAAAAAGTATTTAATATAAGACTTATTGTATAAATATCTATGATTATATGATAAAATATAAATGCATACACAGAAAAAAGTAAACCGTTTCCAAAATTTCACATTGTTGCAAAATTAAAGGTTTACAACATTTCTTTATTCCATTTTCATCACAATTTTATTGTCTTGACAATTCACAGAGTAGATAAAGAATCTTTTAGTGTTTTCAAAAACAAGAAAATCACAAGAATTATGGCAAAAAAGATAGTAAGTGAACATTGTTGTTGATGTTAAATAAGAAATACAATTGTGGTGAACACTACAGTCACACAAAAATAGTTACAATCTCAGCTTCTTCTGTGTGGATCTTTATTCTTTTCTACACACAAACCCACCATATGCAAACACACACACACATGCACGCACGCACACACACACACATGCACGCACGCAAGCACGCACACACGCACACACACACACACACACACACACACACACACACACACACACAGAGGCACACACAGAGGCACACACACAAACACAAATTAAGCAGGGTGTGTAATCCTGATGCTCCCCCTGCTGCTGGTGCTAGAACATTGAGGGGCAGTAGGTTAGAAAGAGAATGTGTCAAATAGCAGGGTTGTTCTTCAGCCACTTTCTGAGTGCAAGGTTGAATTCTGGCATCACTGAAGTGCCTGTATGCTGTCTAATCTAAAGCCCAAAAACAAACCCCTGATGACCTGCTTAAGAGACTGAGGAAGAGGGAGAGAGAAAGAGGAAAAGTGAGTGAGAGAGTGTGTGAGAGAGAGAGAGAGAGAGAGAGAGAGAGAGAGAGAGAGAGAGAGAGAGAGAGAGATACGCAAAGCAGCATCCATGCAGTCAGAGGAAGCCACAGAGTGTTATTATTAATAAAGCATTAAAAAGGGAGCACTTCAAAGCCCAAAGGAGTCATGCTATCACACATGAAAGTAACATACTATGGCTTAATGTTTCCTAAGGCATGTTAGGGTGATGTGGCTTTGATTTAAAATGCATTGTGTGGCGAATGGATTTGTGTGAATGCAGAGAGGAAGTGCAAAGTGGGCATAGACCATAATTGACAATCTGACCTCACAAGCTCTTCAAAGCTTTGGCAGGTGCGGTTATTTGGTGCTTACTAATGGAGGAACTCCACAACAAATATATAGCACCTGTATGTTCAATGGTGCCTCAAATAGTTTTAACAGGCTTGGTTTTTTTGAAAGAACATATATACACTGATGTGGAGGAAACCTTCTGTTTTACACACAATATAGTGCCCTGTTTACCTTTTGTAATCATCATTAACAATAATTTGCTTACATAAGGTTTAGGTCTTAAAGTTATACTTACCTTATTTACTTTGATTTTGCTTGTAGACCATAAATTTGAAAACTCACAAAGTTCCACAAATTGTGATATAACTTGCATTTCTTTTAAAAGGCATCAATGTGTACATAGAATATTGTTAAGAAATGTTTTAAGACAGTGTGATGCTTAAAAATTACCTTTTATATTCTTCGAAATACTTCAGATATATAAAGAAATTTGGTTCAGCGCTTTTCCATAGAAGGATTAGAGGTAATAGAGAACCTACCTCAGCCTGATCAATTTCTCCTGAGTTTCTGACAGAAGATATCTTCATCGATCTTAACAAGTCTTAGTTAACTATAGAAATAGGGACTTCAGGCATACAAGGCCGCAGAATGTTGCAGTTTCTTTGTGGTAGGTACACAGTACAGAAAGGCCATCCCCTCTTAATTATGACAACTGATTGACAATAGCATAGTGCTTACCTTGCAGCTTGGAAAACAAGATGTTTCCAGACGGACTGGGGGTGGGCAGTTTGTCTCACTTCGCTTCCTCTGGCAAATGACACCCTTGGTGGTTCAAAAATGTTGGGGTCCCTGAACAGATTTCACAGTTTTATAAATAAAATGTGTGGCACAGACACAACGATGAGCACAATAAATCCCACTTTGAACCCAAAAGAGAGAATTGATGAATGCCACCCCACCCCCATGCCTTCTGTAGCATAATTGTTTTTAGAAATGTCACATATAGTCTAGCTATATTTAGAGAAGCCAAATCAATCATTTGTGTCAAATTCTGACCTTGTGCTTTAAGAATATGGAAAACAAATAATGCTTGGTAAACTGTAATCGATCAGTATGCATTTTCTATTGGTACTGGATATAGCAAGACATTTCAGTATCATTGCAAATTATGTTAATATAATTAATATCTGCTCATACAATAAGAGCACAAACTAAATGTATTAAACGTAAACAACTGGTTGAACAAAGTTAATCATTTATGTTACCTAAAAAACATACAAGACACAATCAATAAATACATTAGAATTTATTATTGGAACATGCTGTTTATATATATATATATATATATATATATTTAAAAAAACTTTACAAATCCTAGCATGTTTATTTCATTATAAATAACACATGCTAGGATTTGTAAAGTTATAAAATGAAAATATATTTTTTAAACAAATATGCAATAAAAGCCCCAGTTCTAAAACATAACATCTTAGTAAAGGCACTGTAAAGACTGAATGAAGTTTTTTGGTTTGTGTGATTAACAGGGGTGGATTTAGGAGGCAGATGAAGATGGGGTGTTTTGGGGGGCTTTGGGCAAAGCAAAGGGGGCTAAAAGGACACTGAATGAAAGAAAAATGTCAGTAGTGCCCACTCAGCTATTTTCCCAGTCAAGATCAAAGACTCCAGTGGACTGGCTGCACCGCGGGAAACTTGAAATATTCCCTGCCTTTGTTTGCTGTTGCTAGGAGACTTTTAGACGCAAAAAGTGTTTTCAGTAAGCTACAAGATCAAACAAAACATTTCAAATATAAATTTTAAAGCCTGCCATGTTTGAGGCCTAGTCTTGCAATTTACTGAGAATGTTCACTAGGGAAGAACTAAAGATAATGATCTTTCTATATCGTGATTCTGGCCATTGGCCGAAATGGGGATTTATCAGTTGTCGGTTTTTCTAGATTATAAGCTACAACAACTAATTGGAGAAAGTCCCATGTACTTCTTAGGTATTAAAATGCAAAGAAAACCTCTTTTTTCTTATAAGTTATTAGAATCCCAAAACCCACCCCCTTCGTCCCATTCCCAACACACACAAACATGCAGAGAGAAAGAAAGAGGGAGAGAGAGAGAGAGAGAGAGAGAGAGAGAGAGAGAGAGAGAGAGAGAAAGAGAGAGAGAGGCAGACAGACAGACAGACAGACAGACAGACAGACAGACAGACAGACAGACAGACAGACAGAATGATAGACAGACTTCTTTATTATAAATATGTTTAAGCAATAGTTCCAGTCAACAGTTATATGTATGTCACAGCGAAGTAATTAGCTTTTATTAGTGTAACACCCAAATAAATGTCAGAATGTATTGAGCAAGCAGTGCTAGTAATAAGCCTTGGGTATAACCACTAGCGTGGCAGCGTGGATTGGGATCAGAAAGCATATTCATGTATATTGCTTCCATACCCTGCTGACTTGATCTTATGGAAAATAAATTGCATGAATAATAAGCATAGGTGCTGAAATGATTTAACTTTTCTTGAATTAATTAAATCATTTAATTAGTATGTACATTTAAAATCCTATATTTAAACCATCACTTGGCCTTCATCAAAAGAAAATATTACAAAAATGATACACACTTGGGGGAGCACGGTGGCTTAGTGGTCAGCACGTTTGCCTCACACCTCCAGGGTTGGGGGTTCGATTCCTGCCTCCACCTTGTGTGTGTGGAGTTTGCATGTTCTCCCCGTGCCTCCGGGGTTTCCTCTACGTACTCCGGTTTCCTCCCCCAGTCCAAAGACATGCATGGTAGGTTGATTGGCATCTCTGGAAAATTGTCCGTAGTGTGTGAGTGTGTGAGTGAATGAGAGTGTGTGTCTGCCCTGCAATGGATTGGCACTCTGTCCAGGATGTGTCTTGCCTCGATGCCCGATGGCTCCTGAGATGGTGCAGGCTCCCCGTGACCCAAGAAGATCGGATAAGCGGTAGAAAATGAATGAATGAATGAATGAATGAATGAATGAATGAATGAATGAATGAATGAATGATACACACTTAGTCTGAATAGTTCTACACAAGACCATTAAAGGTTTTGTGTAGACCCCTATAATAGTGTTCCTCAGTTTGGAGGCTAGAAACACTAAATTATCTGGAGAACCTTTAAAAACACCTGAAGGATGTTTCTCTATATAAAAGTTTATGTCAAATTGCTTGGGCATGCATTTTGTGTGAAATGCAATACAGTAATAAGACATTTTGTAACACCTGGTTATCTGGATAACTTCATTAAATCACATAAACTAAAAACTACCAATAAAATCCTGAAGTGAACATTTTCACCAAAATAAAGTTTGTGTTTTTATCATTTAACCATCTTTCCCTAGAGATACTTCACAAGTTCAATCTATTGTCACAAATTCTGAATGACTGTAGCAGTTATCTGGTGTTCATCGAACAACAGTTAAATATGTAATTTGCATTGATTCCTGAACTGCCGTCTCGTTTAATCTGCGCTTCACTTTGAGGTATAAAATCCAGAGGTGCAGGTAATCTGGATGAGGGTATCAAATCTCTCTGTCAGTTGGGACAACAGATCTACTCAGGGTGGAATTTGCCAAGATGTTGTAGGACAATTGCCAACACTGTCATAGGTACCCTATCCAAGTAGAATGTTTGGCTTCACAGGGAAAACCACAGGCAACAAAAAAAAACAATGAATATTCTCCTTGTTAAACCTCTCCCAGATCTGGGTGCACACATTACTTTGCCAGGTATATATTACCAACAAGTGAGTTGCTCTCAGTGAGGGTAACAATGGGCTGGGGTGTTTTCATGCAAGGAAAGAGATTCATTATCCAACTATGGCATATCAATACAAACATGACAATGTTTCAAAACCAGGAAGAAGAATTTAAGGGCCAGAAAGAACGCAGTTTCAGTTGTTGGTACATTCCACAGCTCTTGCCCCCCTTATTGAAACAGGGATGGGTATCTTTATGTTTGTAGAGTTTAAGGTTCGGTCAGTTGATAACCCACTCATGTAAGGATTTTATTTTTAACAGGCCCATGGGAACAACTGCTGCTGCTATAGTCAGTGATTGTAATTTCTTCAACAGGGGTTAGTATTGCACATAAAGGCCTGTCTGGATCATCTGGAAATCATGAAAATGTCTGCTTCTCATGAGATAACAGGTTGAATAGCATTCCCAATTACTTTAACTTTACACCAATTAATTGTGTGTTTTTTTTCTATGTTAGGGCCTTTGCTGTGGCATTGAGCACCATAAGGTGTGTGAGGAAGGTGAACATGTATGATGTTATGTATTTACAAACATCACATGGGTCAGTCTTCACTCTAAAATTAGGATTTGCTATTGACTTCACCCCACACTCTGTACAAGAGATGTAAATGGTAGAAAATTCAATGATATTCAGCAGTGGGGAAATGTAGCCTAGAAGATTAATGGAAAAATGACCAAGTGGAGAAATTGGAGATCATTGTAAGAAATCTGACTCCATCCTAAGTATTGTATTCTCAGCACAGTGAAAAATGTAGTAGGCTAGCTATGAGAGAACTATGAGACAGTGGTATATGTCTAAAAAAATGTGAGCAAGTGGCAGGAGACCACATTACAGCCCATTGTATAAAATTGTACAGTAGTGGTATGGTTAACTTAGCAGGCTCAACAGTGAGCTACGGTATTATAATTAGGGAGACACACACATTAGCCATGCATAGCCACAACTCTGCTACTCAGGAGACTGCAGGACACTGCCACACTGCAGAGAATGAAGAGTAAATAGAGGTCAACCAACTACTGCTCCATGTTAATGAAGTGTAGTGGAGGAAGGAATCACTCAACTATGCTAGCAGCACTAGTTAACAGCTCACAAAATGGCAGGTTTGAGATCAGAGTGCGGAGAGAGATGTCAAAAGATACGAACTGAGAGCTGTAATGAGCAAAAAATAGTTTCTCACAATTTGCTGACAGTGTATTGGGAGACAGCTAACAAAGTTCACATGCAAACTGGATAACTCAACTTAAATGACGCTGTTTCTATATGACCTTCTTGGTTTCTCATTGCTTATGTCATGGTCTACAATGAGCATAGAGAGCATATATAGGATCTCAAATGACCATATGAAACATGGAACACCATGAAGGCCATCAATAACAAATAGAGAAAGTAGGGCACCAGAATGGCACTATCAAGAACAGAATGTCCCTCCAAAACTGACAAAAAGAAAAAGAAAAATCTGCCAAGACACCTAAAGCAACTTTAAATGAGCTGCAGGAATACCTGACAAGAACTAGTCATTCCCTGAATGTGACAACAATCTCTTGTATTTGTCATATAATTGAGTTAAATCAGAAAAACGTCCCTGAAAAAAAAGCCTGTGTAACAACCAAAAATGTTGTAAACGGTGTTATGGTCTAATAAGACCTAGGAATAACTATGGGACTGCTTCTCTTTAGCTCAGACCAGGGCTGTACTCAGGATAGAGTGAATCCTCGAAAACTCTAAATACCAATCTATCACAAAAGATTGCAGGCATCCATCAGACAGATAAAGATGAAGAAATAATATATCTTCTAACATCCAACCTGTTTTGCCCAGGCCCAGGTGGGTGCAGGTAGTGTAACGGTGTTGGAAAGGTTTTCTTGGCACTTTTTGGGCCAGTTAATACCAATTAATTATCATTTGAATGTCACATCCTTTTTAATTATTGTCGCTGATCATGTGTAGCCCTAAGTGGTCCAATCAATTTACCCATCTTCTAAAGGCAACTTTCAGCATGAGCATGCACCGTGTCACAAAGCAAAAGTCATCTCAAACTAGTTTCATGAACATCATAATGAGTTCTGTGTTATACAGTGGTCTTTCTAAAGTGGTCACCTTATCAATATTAGTAGTACAACAGGTAGTGCACCTGAAAAATCTGCAGGAAATATATTACATAATACAATCATATCAACCTCAAAGAAATATTGCAAACATCTAGTGAAGTCCATGTCACAAATAAATGATGCTGTATAGTGTTCCTTATAAAGTGTTCAATGAGTGTACATGCAATAGTCATGGTAAATTCTATGTCATACAAAGATGGATGAATTTATTCAACCTACCCTAGGAACACTGGGAATGAAGCAGGAATACACACTTGAAGAGACATCTGTCTATCAAAGGCACCATTCACACACACATTCACACTGTGGGTCAGTTTATTGCTTAATATTATTAGTATTAGTATTATAATTATTATTACTATTTACATACTATTTACAACAAACTGTGTAGTTAAAGATTTAACAACGTTTACACACACACACACACACACACACACACACACACACACACACACACACACACACACACACACACACATATATATATATATATATATATATATATATATATATATATATATATATATATATATGCTAATTCATCTAAGGCAAGTATTAGTATACACAGCATTACTCATTTAAAATAAGAGACATGCTACTTTATTTACTATTCACACTGTCATAATGATTTGAGAACACTTGGGTCTCATTTGGGTGTCCACACACATACATATAACCAAGAATCAAACTGTGACCTCTATATGTGAGTGTGAATGCAAAATCATCAACAGTAAGGGCCAAACCACATCTTTAAAAAAATGAATTGCTTTTGAATGTTATAAGGTTAGTTAACTGAAAAGGAAACAATGTTGTGAACACAAGAATGTCCAATCAAATGTGACTGTTCATGTCTGGGATGATTAAGATTATTATCACGATTGTGTAGCTGCTGCCTATTGTTCCAAAAAAGGGAGAGCCAGCTGGCACAGAATAGACGGACAAAAATACTCTCGCCAAGGGATTTCGGGACTGTCCACATCAATGCTGCTTTATAAATGAATAACAGTTGGATTTTTTTGCTGTTTCAGAATTCAGCTTTTGAACTAATATCAAGTTCCTGATTAATCAAATGAATGAACACACAATTATAACTGATCTTCAATCTTTTATTTTTACTTTGGTTTATATCCCAAATTATGTGCTACAGTATGCACAGTATGCAATTCTTAGTAAACGCCCCCATTTGTTTACTCCAAGTCTGTAGTCTCTTTTCACTCTAATTTTTGTCCCAGTTGCTGTACACACACTGCCACGGATGGGATCCCCCTGAGTGTGACATCACCTGCCTACACTTTTACTAAAGCAGCATCAACCTGAAGACCATCCCTGGCATGGGCACAACCCACAGGCACAACAAAGATGTTTCACAGGCAGGGCATCAGAGCGACAAACAGATAGGAAGTTTTAATGCTGAAAAATAACAACAAATAAGAATAAAACAAAGTTATGCAATCATTTAAAGCTCTAAGAATTATTCTACATTTTAACTTACCTAGGCTGCAAAATGGTGAAAAACTCCCAGTAACGCTGTTAGGCCATTTGTGCCACAATAAAACTTCTTGCTCTTTTCGACTGGAGCCACAATGGTTTACTTTCCCCGCATGTGACTGCTTTGTGAACTCTATAGGCAACCCCACGGTGACAATAAAATGCTTCGCTTCTTCTGCGTTCCGTGAAGGTTCAAGTGTTTATAACGTCGTGAGGAAAAAGGTAGTTGGGAAGGGAAAAGATTTAGTAATGGCAATTAAGAGATAGGATTCTTGACTGAAAGGTCCCAGAGGCCAGAGATACTCATTCTACGGGCGGCTACCCTAAAACAGTTTAAAAAGGGGTTTGTACCTTAGAAATAAGGTATATAGCCTATTAGGGATATCTGCCAAAGTCGTCCACACAAGCTTACTTTATGACATTGTTGATCTTTTAATTGGACAAACCGGGAACACTTTATTGCTCCATGTTAAGTAAAATGCTGTAATGACCCCATGACCAGTGCTCTAATTCAGTGTTTGAACATTAAATAAAAATACCTGAGTGAATGCTTTGTTGCTTGTAAAGTTTAAACGTGCTCAAAGCACCCAAGGACAGTGTGGCACAGTTTAGGGGCTAAATACATTTCCTGAAGTTGCATGTCTGATTAAACAAACAGGTCTGAATATTAATACTTTGCCGACTGGTGCACAAGAGACAAAGAGGTGTTTTTAAAAAATGATTCACCCTCTGTCAACTGGTCTAAAAACCGTCACATTTAACCGATGTTGCCGCCTTCATTAGTTTGGTGTGGAGGATGTGGTGTGAGATTCGCTTCTGTATGATATAAAGAGGCGAAAACTATGGAGGCAGAAGCGCCAGGCTGACGTCACGCGTCCAAGAGTCACCCGCCGTGTGCACGGCGTCTCCGCGTAAAGACTCACCGACAAAGAACGCAAAGGTTTCGGCCAACAATGTGGGTGGACAGGGCGTGAAACTACTATCATCTTCGGTTTTGAATGAAAGAAAGAAAACATAGATTGAACAAAAAGAGAGCCCCCTTCCATTTCAACTGCGTTGTTAGGACAACGGGAACCATCCCTCAGATGATTAGTTCCACTTCAAAAGAATTTACTTTCCAGCGCAGGATAAACGTCCCCCTTTTGTGTCGGGACACAGTTTTCAGAACGAAAAGAAGAATTGTCTGTTTGGTCGGTCTGTTTATTTTTGTTCACCATACAATTGTATTAAATAAACAGAAGAGTCGCCACAATGGCCTAGCAAATCATAAACATGTGGATAAATTGAAACTAAATAAAACACAAACACAAAACTTTGCAAATAGAGGCTTACATGTGTTAAGTCAAATATGACGGTGTTAAATCAAATAAGAGTTTTTAGAAGTGTGCAACAAACCAATTTGCCAAAATGACAGCCTGAGTTTAGAGCACATAGCAATCACAAAATTGAGCTCATGGTTGATTACAGGATAGTGTCCTCAGTAAGTGTTGTCCAAAGTATAACACCTTTCTGCCAGTCACAGACAGTGACACTGTTCATTTCCCACAGACTCATATTAATGTGCACTTTTTGGATGCCTTTACAAAAAACTAGTTTTGGCAGTTCAACCACAAGAGTGCACAACTCCTTAAACACCCTTTACAACCAAAGACATATAAATAACAAGACACTGCTGTCAATTAACTTTAATTTGTTGCTCTTTTTATTGAACAGAGGGTCATGCGTATAAACATACGGAAATATGGGACATCTGGCACGATTTTGCACTGATTGAAACAGTTGTGTGCAGAGAAGTTTTCCCGCCGAAGATTTTCAGAGACCAAAAGATGTGATATGATAAGTTATTTCAGCAGTTGTAGCAGGTGTAGTAAATATTACTAGGGCACTTCTGTGGAGGACTCCAATCTATTGAATATGTCATTTAATTTAAGTCAAACCAAGTTTTTTTTTTATATTGCAACAGTCTCTTGCCTATTAATCAGAGCAAAAAAATGTTTTATGCTCCTTGGGTTATAGATTCTAATCAATCTTGCAAGGTCCTGTCTTGAGTGGCGGACTAAATGAGGTGTAAAAGAGAAAATAAGGCGGGGGAGTATTCAAAGAGAAGCGCAGTGGATCCGAAATCACAAGTAGCACAGTCAATGATATATTGATGTATGTAAGAGGCCTTAAAAAGGTAATTCTAGAAGTGTGACTGTACAATGCGTTAATGATAATGTAATAACCCGAAGTAGTAGTTACTATCAGGATCAAATAAGCTGTCATGTTTACATTTGAGGAATACTCTGCTAGGAAATGTACATCTCAACTGTTACTAATAATAGAGAATCCAGTTGTATTCCTTACAGACAAGCACTGAAATGCAAAGCTAGGCACAGATCTGATATATAGGTCACTGGAAATTCTAAAAATAAGTATGTGAGAGGAACAAAAAGAGAATGGAAAAGAAAACAAAATACACAGTGTTTAATAAAGCTCTAAAGAATCTGTTAAGGAAATATTTTGGATGAATAATAGAATAGAAGCTTAATTTCCACTATTTGGTTTGATTGAAGGACAATATATCCATGCTGGAGTAGGCCTAATTACATCAAATATCATTTCAGTCCTATATTTGTCCTGCACAATGAGATCTTTAAAGGTACAAGCTAAAACGAGAAATAATACCTTATTTTAAGAATGCTTTCTTTCCAAAACAAATAGACTATACTGGTTAAGCTATTTTATATGTATTCCTATGATAATGGGGCATTTGGTCTTCATAATGGACTGCAATTCCTAACCATCTGCTTATTAAAATAGCCTAATTAACTAAACCCTACTGTATTGCACAAGGACTCCTCCCACATGAAATCATTCCACCAATCTGAACGAGGGACTGCAGTGTCTATATAATTGTCAAGTCAAAGCAGATTTCTACAGCATAGCACAATATTTTCATGAGACATGATGATTCTTTTGTTTCTTTTTTGACCTCCTTTCAATCATAGGTGCAATTGAACAACAATGTAATGTAATAGTGAAGATACTAAGCAGCACATTCACAACAACTGCAATTCAGAATTATGTTAATGCAGAACAAATGGTTGAATCTATAAATGGATAAATCTCTTATGGCGGCACTAAATATTTATTCTTATTCCAAGAAATACATTTTATCGATTAATGCAGCTAGGTTTGGTTCGGTCTCTTGAAAGCCAGGGATTTACTTAATTCTGCTAAGCTATTTAATGACTTATGTGTGCATGGCAATTGGGAAGAAATACACATGTCAGGTGAGCAACCAGTTCTGAACTGTGATCTACTAAAATAAGTGATAACTAAGGAACTAGATATTTTGCTTCACACTGCCAAATTGCCATGAGCAGGATTTATTAAGATTCAAAAATATAAGATTGTGGATTATTTAAGAGATGAAGGTAAATTCCAGTGATTTATCTTTCTCTAACAGAGCTCATATTACCTGTTCTGCTTTGAGTCTGAGTATAAATTAAATCCAATAATCAGGTTACCAAATGAAATAACTTCAATAGTTAACATTCTAGAAGGTTGCATATATGCCTGGTTTTGTTTTTTTTAGATATTATAAACTTTTATTTAGCAAATTGAACTGCAGTGGAAAGATGCCTTTGGAATAAGTACAAGAGGATTTGGTATATTTTATTCCTGCATTCAGCTGTGGTCTTCAGAGTGAAGGGTCAGCACCAAACTAAATCCAATTAAACCACATATCACAGAGAGCTTACACAGACTGTAATAGAAAGGGCCTAGAGATAAATTCTGAGTTTCACTTCACTCCTACAACATCCACATGAGTAGCTATCACAGTAGATTGTGGCCCCAGGTGGAAGTGTAATGCTAAAAGGTTAACAGTTAGACACACCTCAGCAATGTGCACTTTCCAGAACCACTGTAGGCCAGACACCCACACACACCTGCACACTCATATTCACCACAAACACACATGGCTGTGTAAAGTATACATGATTTCAGTCACTGCAAAAAGGAAGTCTGAAAGTGTTGACAGAGAAACTCAGAGGATTGATGAAAATCAACAGGGAAAGTGATTAGATGCCATCCTTCCTATCGATGTTGAGGTTTGATTACACAACCCGCTTTGGAAACATGTGGCATCACGCAAAATTAAGCACCCACAATTACACAGGATTTTGAAATGATCGGAGAAATCCCTGATTTAAACAAAATCTCAGAGACTGTGTTGAGGAGAGGAAAAATAAGAATTTCTTGACCTCCTTTGTTTAATTGAAACGTTGCTGTGCTTTATACATCTTCATCAAAGGTATTTTCTCATTCTTCTGTAAGTATTCTGCAGCATTCTAAATTATAAATAAACAGTTAATTGTAAATGTCTATAAGAAATATGCATGTAAATTACTCAGTTCCAGTGCAACCCCGTTCTTCCCCTCCACCCGTTTTAGCATGTTTAGCTGGCCTTCAGCAAGCATCAGGTCTGCCAGCATGCACTTGCCAAGGCATAGAGGACACTGAACTGTTCTTTAATGAAAACAATCTGGAGAAAAGATCAGAGAAAAGGATTTATGGCAGTGGTCACCCATCTGAAAGCATGGAATACTCAAAGTTAGCCCCTTTCTAACTGAGTGCATTCAAGTTAAAAGGATTTACATTGCTCATTGTATTCTTGTGTCGAATGTAAACTTAGCTGAGATTTCATACCCAACCTGTTGCAGCATAATGCCACAAGATCACATGTGTGAACAACAAGGTAGAAGAGCAAGCCGACTGCATAAAAACATGTCTTTTTGACATTTCCCCTTCAGACCCGAAAAGGCATGATCAAAACCTGTCATATACTGTATGTCTTATGTAAGGCACGGATATCAAACACTAGAAAATTTGGCACAGATTTCCACAAGAGTAAATAGGAAAGGTCAAAATGAACAGGAAAGGGAAATACAAAAGAAAAAGAAAACACAGATATTGCATTGTTTGACAATAGAGCTGAACATTTCCCCAAATGAATAGGCTACTTTTTAAATAATCTGCCTCTGGCTTAGCTACACAGGGTACTGGCACCAACACTAACTCAAGAAACTGACCTGCTGGTGAAAATGAGAAAAAATGTTATTAAGCCTGGGCTGAGGCACACTAAACAGCTCTCATCTGTCATTTTGCCTGTAAAATAGATACGATATCTACACAGACATTTTCCATTCACTCTTAAATTATGCAATGATTTACAAATAAATGGGTATACTGCTGATACATTATTTTAAATGTCTTAATCTAAATGTCTGTTGTGTTTTTCTGATAAAACCAGAGACATATGCAAGAATAATTACCTCACACAGATTACATGGCATTCAATGAGACAACACTTTAATCGAGTTGCAGTTCTCACTACTGTTCTACATTTCATCTCTTTGATGGGCTCATTACAATCTCACCTCTAAAATCAATTTGCCAGCATCACTAGCATCATTCTCATTACTCACAGTTAGCATCAGACGAATGCGAGATTTCAAAGCGGCACATAGCCTATTTGGAAATAGATAAATGAAAACTACACTAATGGTGTGGTTGTGCAGCAATTTGGGAAGTCTAAGCTTAGATGCAACTATATAAGGCATGAAAGGTCTCAAGTTTGGATGATGTGTTTGTATAAGTGTAAGACTAAGCGTGGGTGGGTGGACACACGTGCACATGAATTTGTGTGTGTGGTGTTTGTGTGTATGTGTGTGTGTGTGTGTGTGTGTGTGTGTGTGTGTGTGTGTGTGTGTGTGTGTGTGTGTGTGTGTGTGTGTGTGTGTGTGTGTGTGTGTGTGTGTGTGTGTGTGCACTTGTGATATTGTGATAAAGTGATATTGAAAATTATCTGGTGGAAAACAGGAAAGAACAAGGCAAGCTTTCAAGCGTAGACCATCAGAAAGTATGTGGGCTGTGGCTTAGAACTTCCACCTGCTACAGGACCACACTAAATAAACACACAGATTAAGGGGCGATGTGAGAGATGCAAAGATGGGAGTTATGTGAGTAGCCAGGAGTGCAAAGCGGCACAGAGATGTGAGAAGGGAATGTTGATCTCCATCAGAAAGGAGGTTAGGCAGTGATGGATAAAATAAATCTCCAGCCAGAGAGCACCAACACCAATAGCTTGACCTGGGAATGCTGGAGAGAAGCTGGAATCCAATTAAAATAGTACCCCATCAACCTATATAGCTACCACTCCCTCCTCAAGCTGATGCAACCTCACACAGCTTCTGATTGATGAATGCTTTTTTGATGCAGTTAAAAAGCAAAGGGCATAGAGATCTCTAAAGCTACTTGCACTTGAACTGTACGTATCAGTAATGATATATCACTGTCATGGTGACACTAAAACCTTTCCAAAACAACAGGGAGGATGCACCATGTTGTGTAGAGGGAAAGAACAGGTCGTAAGAGTCACTTGCTTATAATTTTGAAAATAGAGAATGGATGAATAAAAAAGGCAACCTGAGGTTTTAACATATAAAGATTTAGTCAAGTTAAAAATTACCTTACAAATGGAACAAGGTTGTGTTTGGGCAGCTATTCATGGGACATTGCAATAGATTTACCATTTGGAAGATACAAAGCAAACATTTCCAATAATGTATTCAATTATGTAAAGTGAGAAAGGATAAAACTCATTTGGGTTTGTACACACAGTGTATATGTTTCTGTAGCACCAGCAGGTTAGATCTATAACAGGTTAAGTTATTAATCTCAAGTCTAAATGTTTATCCAGCTCATTTTTACATATAGCAATACCAATATCTGCTGAAATCTTCAGGAAGTAAAAAAGCCAAGTTTAAAAAATGAAAACCAAAAGTCTGCCTCTACCTTGGTACTGTAGCATATTGGTGTGATAATATTATTAAACATATGTCCTAAATGCAGAAAAATCAACATTTTAATAGTTTAATGGTAGATTATTCATTAATTAAAAAAGAAAAATATAGTCTACATTGTTTTGATTAAAAAAAAATATTAAAGACTCTACCTTTACACCCATCATGATATTAGAATAGCTACAGTATGTGGAGTATACCAAATTACAACCATACAAACAAGCAATCCAATGAATTTTACTTCTCATCATAAAACAAAGATATATATTTATACAATATAGCTGCACTCTGAAAACACTGAAATGATTTTTAGCTTTATTACCAATCACGCTAGCCGCCCTTGAGGCTTTCACTGGCTAAAATAGTTTTCACTTTAAAGGCTGGGTGTCTGATCATGTAGGTGTTATTTTTATTTAACATTGTTTGAAAAATATAACAGCTATGAAGTATACAGAAGAGAAAACTCACAAGAATACAAACTCTATAATGTATAGTGTGCGTACTGTATGTCCCCTGAAAACACTCATGATCTCAAGAGATGGCCATTATGTCTGATGATAGAACTGGAAACAGATGGCTTCCATAATTTTTTTAACCTAATGTTATTAGTAAGACACACATATCAATGTAACTGAACTACGTAGGCAAATCAACTGGTAACTATTGCAAAGCACACTTTTAAGGAATTTTGTATTGGATTCAGTGTGCATATTTATGCCGACACGTGTATTGCTAGGGCAAAAAAAACATACAGATCTAGACATATTCTACTCTTATAGCTTGACTTATCTTAGGATTTTGTTAAATCTGAGTCTTAGTATTGAGTATTTTCATTTCAGTTGGCAAAATATATTTGTGGCTTCTGATCCAGAGTTGTGAATATTAGTGCTGAGTAAAGCTGCAGGGATCAGAATGCTGAATTGTCCTTGTGGATAAAAATGTGTACATAATGCATTAAAGGGAAAAAAAATTAATTAAAAAAAATATAAAAGAGATATCATTCTTCACCACCATCACAACATATATTAATAGTAATACAAATAAATAAATTATAAGTATAGGTATATATTTTGAACTAGAAGAATGGTGTACTATCTCTCTAGTTCCAGGTTTTACGCTGTTTAAACCATTTATATATTAAATCTGTCTCATTAATTCTTATGACAAACATATATGAAAGTTCAGATACAGGCTGAATTTATTTCCACAGGAAACCAATATTCTCTGTTTTGAGGTCTGCTATTAAATGCAACAGGGCTACTGTAATAAATAAAAAAAATGAAAATAAATCTTAAAAAAGCCTAAATTCTGCCATATCTAGGGTTCAAGATATAAATAAAAACTAGCATGTTCTTACACTTGCAAACGCGTAATTATTTACACAATTTTATTACTTGTATGATTAGAGTTAAGATCGTGTCAGGGCCTGAGTTATCATTCATACCTCTTGTTACAATCCAAAATGAAATCTATCCAATCAACCCATCCATTAGATTTCATACGGATTCCTCATTAATGGCTCATGACAGCATAAATAAATCAAAAAGTCAGAGTAAATAATATACTTGTAGTCAAGATCAGCAGAAACACTTGTCATGTCAGGAAAATAGGGTTAACAAACACTTATTGCCTCACCTCCAAAAACATGTGTACTAAAACATCTATGGACACTACATTCAATGTATGGTAATATTGAGTCCAGAACTTTAAACAGTCTACCTTAAACATAAATGCATTTGTGAGTAAAGGAATATTTGGAATCCAACTTTACAGCTACTCACCCCCTCTATTGTAGTATTATTGGACTACTTCCACAACAGCTGGTTCAAGCCATATGGCAGAACTCATTTTTTATCTTTTACAGAAAGTTAACATAAAAACACTGTTTCTACCAGTTAATACATTAATCATAGACATGTGACTTAAATTTGTACAAGAACAAATTATTTGAAACACTTTGTTAATTACTTAATGAATTCGGCATAGTCCATTAAACCAGCACACATTAAGCTCTAATGGCCAAGCTAGTAACTATTTGGTGCAGCACATTCATAGACAATTTACAGACGATTAGCCATATTATAGCCGGGCTAATGTCTAAAACCACACTAGATGTGGTACTTACAGTTTCCCTAGGCAATGCCTTTTTTCCAATGAACCCAACGTGTGCATGACTCAGTGGGCCAGGATTTCCCTTTCAGTACTTGTTAGTACAGATAATCTAGGGTGATCTCTGAACATGATTATTTTACTAGACATTTTCCAAAATTATGATTTGTAATAAGAAACTACTACAACAAACACATTCAGACTTTTGGTATAAACTGTGTGTCGAAGACATTTAAAAACCTTTTCTAGGTTATTAATATGCAATTAGTTCAACTTTTGTTTAATTAAGCATGTTATATTTAGTTTGTAATAACTTTAGTGTTGGTCATTTTGGAGAGTAAGCTATTGTTCTGATCATAAAGGTTAACTGATTGCTTCTGTTATACCTAGTTTTCGTGCAAGTCACTTCCATGAAATGTTAATTTATAAATATAAATATACTTGTGAGGAAAAACATTCACAAAGCACAACTCTAACACCACCACGTTTTCTTCAAGAATGAGTGAATTTAATCAAACTCAACCTGATCAAATTGAATAAAGACACTTTAATGTTGAATACCGAATGCACAATTAATTGTACAGTAGTCTATATACAGTGCTATATATTTACTCACACACATAAAGGGAAGGGAATGGCCTTGTGGTAATACACAACTTCTGTTCTCTGAACTGAACACAGGCTGAATATTTTCACAACAAGAAAGCAATAACTTGGCCACTCGGGCAAGAATGAATAATATTTCTTTTCCTTAGAAATGTGCATGAATTAACATTGATTGATTTTACAAACAAACACTGTATTACCAAAGATGAGTCAGAAAACACAGGATTACAAGATTTAAATACTCTTCTTCAGTTCAGTTCAGTTTTAAGCGCAGTAGGCCTCACCGTCTTCCCAAATGATCTGTTCTCTAATCAAATCACTTTCGAATTATGAAGCTATCTGGTTTTTCCCCCTATTTCTATATACAGAAACACACACTGATGACCAATATATTAGTGTATGTTGGTCTCAAGTGTATTTTCATTTAAGGAATCTCACCAGCACAATGTATTTTATAATATATTTTCAGTAAAGACTATCACCAATATAATCAGCCTTCAGCCATGAACTGTTTAGCCAAATTATAAATAGGACATAGAGAAATGCATCGAGGAAAAAAAATGTAAAAATCTTTTAATATTAAAAGTCTGAATTACACAACCTGTCCCACGTGTTTACTTCTCTTTGTCGCCATCATGAACAATCATTAATCATTGCTACACGGCTTAGACGAGAAAGGCTGGGCACCGCTGTGACATGTGTACCAGCCGTTTACAATGCTTTTTTGGAATGGAGAGTTTGATGCAAAATTCCTGTGCGTATGGGAAAAAGTGGGACTTGCTTGGCTGCACGCGTACTGTGCCGTTTCGCCTCTGTAACTGCCCCGGTGCAGCAAAAGAGGGTCCAAAAGGGACTGCGGCCTGTGCGCCGTATAGTCCAAACTGCTGTCAAACGTGTGATGAAAGCGTGACCTCATAGTCTCGGGGGAGTCCTGAGAGGGAGCAGGCGGCAAGGTCCGCGTCACCGCCGCAGGGGATGATGGGACTTGCTCTCCTGCTACCTCGGGAGACCCAGGCTCACCGTCCTCGCCCGGGCCCGGTTTAGCCGTGTCGGCCTTGCAATGGAGCTTCATGTGTTTGCGCAGCGAGCTCGGATGCGTGTAACATTTCTCACAGCCTCTGACCTTGCACATGTACGGCTTGTCGCTCGAGTGGACGTGCGAATGCTTCTTCCGATCGCTGCTGTTTGCAAACCGCCGGTTGCAACCCTCAAACTCACATTTGAACGGTTTCTCACCTAAAGGAGGAAAAAAATGAACCTCGGATTATGGGTGAGGTCAAGGCACTCTTCATCACGTCTGAGTGCTGTTACAAACGGACTGAAGGATCATTTGGACAGGAATATTAGTTCAATCAAATGAAGTCTATCCATCACTACGACACGAGAACATGTGTTTGGATCTGTTTTTTTTCCTTCCAAACATAACACATATCCCTATAGCCAAACTACGCAAATGATCCATTCATATTCTGCTCTGACAATATTTTGTACAATAATAAATCAAATAAAATTATTTATTAAAAATCAATTAATTTATTATTTTTGTTGTCGATTGATGCAAGTTTTGGAAGTACTGATCTGACTGAAATTAGAGAACACACAACAATTACACACAGCTTTTGTGATTTCGCCGCTGTGTTCAGCTCCTCGACGCATAATAACCTTAAACGCACACACACACACACACACACACACACACACACACACACACACACACACACACACATATATATATATATATATATATATATATATATATATATATATATATATATATATATATATATATATAAAGTACCTCAGAGTGACTGTACTAAATAATACTAAAGAAAATGGGGAAATATATTTATAAAAAGCCTATAAAACACAAAAAAATGGATGTTGATGCATAGAATGTTGATTTAGCAAACTAGGCCGACGCAAATAAAAATGTAAGTTTATATGAATTATGTGACGTCAGTTCTAGGTGAGAAGCACTGGATTGCTGAGTTTAAAGCATGCTGTGAGCGCGCATTTAGTCCTACTGAGGCTTCAGCTGGCCACTGCGTCAGCGCTACGTCACACCTCTCCGGTGTCCCAGGCTTTATTTATTTATTTCACTGCTATAGTCAGAGGCACCCAAACAACTACCTCTAACAGCTGGTTGAATTTTAACCACAGCTACTGCTTTAACTGAATTGCCAATTAACAGAGATAGCATCAGTCTAAGGTTGAGTAACAAATATTTGTTGAACGTGCATTTGTAATGATTCAAAAAACATTCCGTTTAGTGATAAATAGTGGATAACAATCACTGACCAAATAAAGTATTTTCAGGACCTTTAAAACGTAAGTTACATCTATAGTTAATAAATTATTCGATATATGGTGCATGCATAAAATATTTATTGGTTAAATATATATATTTGTTAAACAATTTCTAAGTTTGACACGTACCTAAAATTATAACAAATAATTATAACCGTATTTTTGTGAGACTGGCAAAACTTTTAAACACATAAAAATATGGCAATAAATTATTATTATTATTATTATTATTATTATTATTATTATTATTATTATTATTATTATTATTATTTCACTAACCTGTATGAGTTCTCTTGTGAATCTTGAGGTTTTCGGATCTGGCGAAAACTTTTTCACATCCATGAAAAGGACAGGGAAAGGGCTTTTCTCCCGTGTGCACTCTGACATGGTTGACCAGCTTGTATTTGGCTTTAAATGGCTTTCTGTCCCTGGGACAATTCTCCCAGTGGCACACATAGTCAGAATGTTCAGGTCCCCCGACATGCTCGATCGTCACATGAGTGACAAGTTCATACATAGTCCCAAAAGTCCTGGAACATGGCAGCTTGCCAGCGCTGTCTTGGACATCACTCCACTTGCACACTAACTCGTGTGTTAAAGTCTGTCTGGAGCACCTGAGGAATGCATCACCCCCTCCTCGCTGCATGGCCATGTTCAGGGGTTTATAAAGCCCCAGAAACTGAGTAACAAGCTGTTGGCTGTTGGCCCGAGGGCCGCTGTGAGTTTGTCCGTATGGATGTGCCCTGGAGAGGAGATCTCCTGGAAGACCCAGCATCACCTGACCATTCAGGTCACGGTTGGCATCGACAGAGCTGTGGGCCTGCTCCGGATATGTGGTAAAGAAAGCATGACTTCGGCCATCCCTGTAGCCATAGAGGTCACGGTACCTACCACTAGCGCCATGTTGGTTAGGTCTTGGTGCCAGTTGATCTGTAACTGGTGCCATGCCTGTTCCCGACAGGTTTGTCCCAATGATAATGCCTCTAGGGCTGGCGTCTAGGCAATGGCTGGTGTATCCCGCGTCTGGAAAGTGAGGCAACGAATGGTCCACATAAGCGGTGGCCCTTGTCTCGGGGTAGTCTAGCAAATTGTGCGAGGGGCAGAGTTTTAAGGAAGTGCCAGTGGGGTGCCCCATGTGCTCCCCTGCCAAAGGTGGCAGCACCACACTGGGTTCAGTATTGCTCTCTCCAGGGTTTACGCAAGACGAAGGGCAGCCACTAAACCTTGAAAGGGTTGTCATGATTTTGTGGTTGTTGTTGTAGTTGTTGTTGTTGTTGTTGTTGTAAGTGTGCAACCGCTCAAGATTTACCTACTAATTGTGTCCCCATTGTATCGCCATGTATCATCTGCACGTGCCGGTCTTGGCTGTAAACCTCGCGGTCCCATGAAGCGGACGCAAGTTCGTAAAAGTTGGTGCGCGTCCCATGCCGTTCACTTCACCCTCTTGATTTGTGGCAATAACCGTGGTAGTAAAATGCTCCGAACCAGGCCGGGCTGCAATATAAAAGCACAGCGGGCAAACCTGGTTTTGAAAAAAGGGCGTTCAGGGATTGGTCGGAATGCCCGATGATTGACAGCGACTGGGTTTGTTTTAAAAGGGACACGCAGGCGTTTCACCACACGACTCCGTTTTCAATCTTGCAGTAAAAAATGCTTTGATATCTGCCGCTTTTGCTCTGACAAATATTGTTGGCTCTTTCGGCTTCAGAACGTCAGATTACAACTTAGAAAAACATCTCAGAATGGAACTGAGACCTTCAACTACAGACATTACCCTATTCAGTCGGGCTTCTGCTGAGATTTTGGAACATAATAATGATTTTAATATTAAATTAATCTTTGATTGTTCACTTTTTACATTATTTACTTTATTTATGACGCATCACTGTCAAGTTTTGCTCATAAATAAGATCCCAATATGCTTACAATAATTTTTAAAAGTCCAGACCTTGTTTTATATTATAAGTGAAAGTGAAAATGCTTGAACTAAGCTACACTTGGCATAAGTTCATAACAAGCGACAATATAATGACACATTTTATTTTCCAGGTGGTTTTTAATGCTGACAGCGGAACTCAGGGGGTTTGGACATATTGCCTTGGATTTCTTTTTTCCAATTCACAGCGCACCAATGACGTCACAAAAATAGTGACACCGACAAGACTTTACACTTTATTATAAATATAGACGAAACATTAACCTTATTAATTACCCTTTAAGGTCCACTGCTTTCGAATCACAATAATTGCGCGTAAAAATGATGTTGTACTGGCCTAAATGACCGAATTCTTCACCTCAGTAGGTGACAGTTTGCAGTTAAAACACTAAACACTAAAGGTTTTTGACAAATAAAGCTCCTGAAACGCCCCTGTCACATTGATCATGCCAGGAATAATATTTAGTCATCTGATTTATTCAGAGCGCTCACCGATACCCTGTGCTAATTTGTGTGTGTGTGTGTGTGTGTGTGTGTGTGTGTGTGTGTGTGTGTGTGTGTGTGTGTGTGTGTGTGTGTGTGTGTGTGTGTGTGTGTGTCTGTGTGTGTGTGTGTGTGTGTGTGTGTGTGTGTGTGTGTCTTGCGCGCGCGCGCGCGCGAGAGAGAGAGAGAGAGAGAGAGAGAGAGAGAGAGAGAGAGAGAGTGTGTGTGTTTGTGTGTGTGTGTGTGTGTGTGTGTGTGTGTGTGTGTGTGTGTGTGTGTGTTTTACCCTCAATGTCATAAACCACTCATTTTTATCATCCATCATTATTCCTCTACCTTTGGCTATTACTTTAAATAAGCTACAAATAAAATTATTTATGGTAATCAAATAGAACTAGATGTTGTCTCAAATCATGTAGAGCTATTTCAGGTTCTAAATTAACGCGGTTTATATCCCAATAAATAGTAATTACTATACAATTTCACCTGTAATAATTAAATTAGTAAGCGGGGGATTTTCACTGTAACTGGCCTTTTTACAGCGACAATGAACTATAAAACAAGCCTTGAACTGAATGTTTCGTTATGAAAAATACACGCATGTAAGATAAAGGGTTTGACTTTTTTTAACACAGTTTTTGTCAAGAATCTCTGCAAGTGTGTTTCGTCTGGATAATGCCCACAAAGCGCCCGTTATATGTGATATTTATAATAATTATTATCGTAGAGGTTTTACCCTTTTTTAGTGTTCGGTCAAGTTTATGAGATGTCCTAATGACACGACCACATCAAGATGCATGTATTTTTTTTTTCGTTTGTTTTTTGTTTTTTGTTTTCTCGTCAAAACTGGCTGCAATGAACAAATTCAGAGAAAAGTGTCTTTGGCAAAAATGCAATATTTTATTATATATCTCATCTCACTTTACTTACTTTACTCTTGTCTGCTTAATTGATTTTGTGGTGCATTTCACTTGCTGAGTTATTCGTCCCTCTATATTGCTTCTTTGCAGCATAATCGCACCTTTTACTTTACACATTAACAGTACAATAAAAAGTTGTCCAATCCCAGACAGTGTTGTGGATGTGTTGGATATGCCTGTATACTATACTTCTATTATGTACGTTTGATAGAGAAATGAGAGTAAGTGATTGAATATCAATTGACAATTGCTAAATAGATTTTTTTTTTTATTAATTATGCGTTTACATAATTGGGATCAAACGTGTGAGTTGTGTCATGTTCAGCAAGTGCCTGATCCATTCGTAAAATTTTTTTTACAACTTTACACACTGAAAGCGTTTAACGATGAAGTGCGCACTCAGATGTATCAGCGCAGACTGGCTTTTAGCGACAGAGAGTGCAGTGTGTGTCTGTATGAGTTCCACCTGTTCCAACATTTAAACAGGGCAGCCTATAACCTTGAGTATGAGACGTATATTAGACTATATATGAGACTATACGGTTTTATATAGATGTGTATGATGACATGCATGTCTATTAGTCTTTTTCAAGGAAGTTATTTATTTTGCATCCATTACAGATAAACGAGTTATGGCCCACATGTCACCGTGGTGTGGTGGCGATAAATTATCATAATCTACCGAACTGAGTTTACAACGTAACCTTAACGGGAATCAGTGTGATACATACTAGAATTTACAGATAAGCTAATGTTTTCCCCAGTCTGAATTGTCACAAGGATTGCATATTGATATTTCAGGGAAGGTCCCAAATGCCAGAAGCCTTTATTGTATCTTCTTATAGTCTTTCTTATATATCTTTTTTGACCCACAGTGTACTTGCCATTGCCATGACTTCTATGACCCATGAGTGCCAAAACGCAAACAAATTTGCCTTAGAATTTTCTCTATAATGCGCGTGCGTATGTAACGTGTAGAAGGTCATATTCTTCAAAACGGTGACAACCGGGTGTGTCATAACTATTCAGACTAATGGGGCACGCGCCCCCAACCGCTTGAGCACTGTAATATTTGGCAGTTCTTTATTTGTTTAGAATACTTTATTTGTAATAGTACAGTTGATACGCCGCTGATCTCCATAACACAACAACCTAACCCCAGTGCATAGCCGATTATATACGGTTATCAAAAAAAGTATTGCGTCTTACAACGTTTTCTAATCAAATGACCAGTAATCACGCATTATTGTGAGTATCCTAAATAAAATTATAACTATAAGGAATGTCTATCAATCTATCATATTTCACCTGTCATTGTTGATACAGTGTTCAAGTGTTTTATTTGTGATCTGTTGCTATTAGTTATCAGGAAGATTAGCGTGTCAACTATCGAGTTAAATGGCCGATTTTCCTCCTGGGTGGCTTTAAGGGAGAATGGATGCTGTAGTACCGAGTCATCAGTTAAAAATGAATGCTGTAGTTTTAGGGGGGTATGCTAGTTATTAGCACTTAGCATTTTTAGTGCGACCCTGAAAACAACTCTATCAAAAATATGCAAAATATAAACGAACTTGAAAAAAAAAAAATATATATATATATATTATAAATACCGGGTTTCTGGACCTGGTAAACTTTATTATTAATTAAAAACTATATAAAAACTAAGGAGAAGTTTATATTTCACAGGAATTGGCTATATGCTAAATGTTAAATCAAAATAACCAAGATAACTGAAGGAGAACGATGAGTCGAATATCATATCAAACATTCGGTGAACAATTTGTTATGCCATAGACTACATAGGAACATTGGCTAACGCTGATCTTAGTTGATAGGTTGTACAAACAAAATGATTTCCCATTAAGTTAATTAATTGGTAAAGAAAGCAATTAAAAGAGAATAGTAAAAAGAAACAACATAAGCCTGACCTATTTCATTGCAAAAGAGTATTTGCAAAAGAGTAATAAATATGGCTATTAGCAATACCTAATCTAAAGTCTTATGCGCATGCTCGTAATAAGCATGATCAGGGGAATGGGGAGCCCCAGGCCACAGAATTAACATATAAAATATCATTTTAACAGACATAGCAAGAAGAAGAAGAAGAAGAAGAAGAAGAAGAAGAAGAAGAAGAAGAAGAAGAAAGAAAGAAAGAAAGAAAGAAAGAAAGAAAGAAAGAAAGAAAGAAAGAAAGAAAGAAAGAAAGAAAGATAGATTTTATTGTAACATTTCTATTAAATAATTAAATAACCACTAATTTGGTTGATTTTTAATTTTAATTTATTTTTTACTTATGTATTTTTATTATATTTAATAATATGTTATAATAATTAACGCACACATATTTATTATTATTACTATTATTGTTATTATTATTATTATTATCTGAAGAAGAAGAAGAAGAAGAAGAAGAAGAAGAAGAAGAAGAAGAAGAAGAAGAAGAAGAAGAAGAAGAAGAAGAAGAAGATTTTGTTTATACGGGGCAAACATTTTTTTCACACTAGCATGTATGCTAAACTCTGAAATGTATCACAGTGTCCTATAATGGGGTATGTGTTTAAAAACAGGTGAAACTAGATAGTGTGTTTTGACACTCTTATATTTATCAAAAGAACTAAGTCTACATATATTTGACGAATATGAGGTAAGAAAATATAACGGCACAGGTCAGAATAATAACCAGTAACCAGAAAGGAAAGTTTCTGTCTGTCACTATAAATCTCCCTGTTGCGCGGAGTGTGTGTGTGTGTGTGTGTGTGTGTGTGTGTGTGTGTGTGTGTGTGTGTGTGTGTGTGTGTGTGTGTGTGTGTGTGTGTGTGTGTTTCTGCGTGTGGGAGGAGGAGGAGGAGAGGGAGGAGGAGGGATTTAAGAGAGATTAAACGGAAGGAGGATGCTGTGCTAGCTATATATAGGGATACATGTTAGAGATAAACAATAATTTAATGTTAAACTTTCTCATTTTTATTATATGTTTCTATATTTCTGTAAAGCTGCTTTAAGACGATGTCTATTGTGAAAAGTGGTATAAAAATAATTGTAATTTAATTAAATATATAGATATACGCAAAGGACGTACTTAATTGCCAGTTTCAACGATAATTTACTAAAAATAATATTTTTTTTTTTTTTAGAATTTCTTTATTGTAAACTGCAACTAAGCCTGCAATTTCCTCTTAAGGTGCAATATCTGATAATATATGATAACTTTGTTGTTGTTTTTTTGTTTGTTTGTTTGTTTCTTATGAGTGTATGGTACCATGAATGCACCAAGAAAAAAATTCTAAAACATGTAAATGTTTATTTCGAATAAATTCTGCTTTATTTTAATTCAAATTATACAAGATATAATACCCACTTTCAAACAGGTTTTGCTGATGTTATATTTTATAGGATTGAACACAGATATCTACATATTAACTACACATAACTTTCACATCTTTCACAATATCACAAAAAAGACTCACCTTCAAATCAAATTTGGCTACACAGTTCTTTCCTGCAAAAAGTGTGTTGCGTGCGAATAGACGAAGAACTACGGCAGAATGAGAGACTGATTTGAAGATTTTTCTTTTTAAAGATCTTTAAAATCCAAAAATGTGAGCTACTTTTTGGAGACAGACTGAGGGGGGGATGTGAAAAGGCTTGGCGTTATAAAGCGCTGCTTGAAGCACTCAACGCGTCTCTGAACTTGATCAGATTTTGTGTCCTGCAGCGTGTCAGCAGCAACCCTGTGAAACTCGCTGAATAGCACGGTTTTCTGGCAGACCAAAAAAAAAAACTCCGTACACATTACAATTACTGCCATCTTTCTTTCTGTCTTTTTCCCTGCGTCCTGCGGCCTGTGCTGCTTAAATCGCCTCATTTCCATGAGCCTTCCAGAAAGATACACCTCGGAACACAGCCAGAATGTAATTAAATAGTAATTAGATAGATAGATAGATAGATAGATAGATAGATAGATAGATAGATAGATAGATAGATAGATAGATAGATAGATAGATAGATAGATAGATAGATAGATAGATAGATAGATAGAACTGTCAAACTAAAGTAAAAAGAAAAAAATTGAAATATCAATGAAATACTGGGTTTTAACTTTATTGCTAGAAACACTTGGTTGAGTGGTTTATGTTTGTTTGATGAGTGCGTTAACTCCCGCATCTTTAGCAAGGCTAAAAACTAGTGAAAAGCTAACCTGTAAATTCCGCATAGCCAAAATTCTAGCCAAATGTTACATAGCAGTGTTCAAAAGTGTCGAATTTGTGGTTGCTTTAAAAGTGTTCCACGTTCCAAAAAAACATCCCCAAACACTGGAACCCTGGGCAAGTTTTCGAGCTGAGAACTGGAAATAAATCACGCTTATGAAAATAAGCCGAAATAATACCGCGCTGATTTACCTGCAAATAACTGCAAAACTAGCCAATCACATTTCACCGCTGAAACCAACCGCTATTTTTAATTCCAAACGGTGTCAATCAAATGCCATCTAACCAATGGACTTCGTTCCTGGCTGCCACGTGACCAAAAGGGAGTCATATTCTCATTGGTTCCCGTAGACCTGCCTCCCGAACTCATTTATGTGCAAGGAGTGAGTGATTGACTTTATCAGTCCAAGGACATCATTCATCTGCAAAGGGGGGGAAGTTTGATCCTCTTTCTCACGGATCCCACTAACGGGAGTTTCTTACCCCCTGCTCGCCGAGCCTGGGACTATTACCTGGCGTTTTCCATATTTTTTCGTGAACTATTTAGTTTATTTAATGTTTTGTGTTAGTTTAAACGAATTCTTCCTTTTATTGCGTGTTTGATTGAACTTTTATCTGTTAAACCTGGGTTTTGAAAGCTCCATCCCTCTTCTTCATTTAATTTTTTTGGGCGAGCCTCATCACTATGCTCCTCGATAGTGGTCCACAGTTTCCATCGCTTGGAGTTGGAGGCTTCGGAACGCCGAGACACCATGATCTCGGGAACCGAGAGCACGGACTGGGGCTCAACCCATTCGCGGACTCGTCCCATTCAGCTGCGTTTAAAATTAGCTCCGTTACACACGATATCGCCCCGAGCCAGACGTCGGCTTTCACACCGCAAGCAACTGGATATGCAGCTGCGCTCGGACACCACCATCACGGTGGGCAGGTCGGTTCCTACGGTGGAGGCGCGTTTAACTCCACGCGAGATTTCTTGTTCCGAAACCGGAGCGACTCGACGGCCACCAGCGCGCAGCACGGGATCTTCGCCGCTTCTGCCGGGAGTCTCCACGCACCGCCTGGAATCTCGGACAACCCGGGCCACCTTCTCTTCCCAGGACTTCACGAGCAAAGCGTGAGCCATACTTCTCCAGGAGGACATGTAGTGAATGGACAAATGCATATTGGTTTGCGTGGGGACCTTTTCGGACGGCCGGATCCGTATCGTCCTGTTCCGAGTCCGCGCGCGGATCCTTACGGCGCCGCTCCGCTCCACAATTACAATCACCCCATCAACATGAACGTGGGAATGAACGTGCCCACGCACCACGGTCCAGGCGCCTTCTTCCGCTACATGCGGCAGCCCATAAAGCAAGAGCTGTCCTGCAAGTGGATAGATGAAAATCAAATAAACAGGCCCAAAAAAACTTGTGACAGAACTTTCAGCACCATGCACGAGATGGTCACGCATGTGTCCATGGAGCACGTCGGGGGGCCCGAGCAGAGCAACCATGTTTGCTATTGGGAAGACTGCCCAAGAGAAGGGAAATCGTTTAAGGCCAAATACAAACTAGTGAACCACATCAGAGTGCACACCGGGGAGAAACCGTTCCCTTGTCCTTTCCCTGGTTGCGGGAAAATTTTTGCAAGATCAGAAAATTTAAAAATCCACAAGAGGACTCATACTGGTAGGTTTTCATTCTTCCTTATTCTGCTTAGAACAGCTACATTTAGATAAGTGCAAAGGAGGTACATACAAAGTTTTGAACACCCCCCCCCCCACACACACACACACACACACACACAACACTTCGGCCTACAAGGCCGCATTATTTTTGTTGTGGGAATCGGAGTGAATCACTTGACAATATTTGAGCTGAGCAACTGTTTCATATATATATATATATATATATATATATATATATATATATATATATATATATATAGAGAGAGAGAGAGAGAGAGAGAGAGAGAGAGAGAGAGAGAGGTCTTGTATACAGGAGAAGCACTGAATTCGTGTGCGTAAAAATGAAATAAGAATTTTAGGGGGAAAAAATAGGATATAGCCAAAGATCGAATCTTGGCAGTGAATTTGTGAATGGTTGTTGCCATGTTATTTGCACAGCTACTCCTGACGTTTGTGACTGAAAGTTGTCAACAGAATGCCTGTTTGGTCAGTCCATGAAAAAGAAAAAAAAACGTGCGAAACAGACAAATTATATTTAGTCTGATGGCCCCTGGATGGATATGTGTCAGAATCAATGACCCGTTACTTCTGAGAATCACACGCAATGTAAAGCAAGCTGTTGAAAATGGCTACAGTTGGCAATTTGATAAGACCGAATCACTGTTTAGTTATGAGAAAATATTTTACAGCAGCAATATTAATTTGAGGTTCGTGCAGTGTTAAAAGGCCATTTCATTAACCTAGGAAACAATTTGACTATTTGTGAATAAGAAAAAAAACAAGCTTCTGATGTAACAGTACTTGCGAGTCACAATAGCAGGGTGTGAAAGCGATAGCCTGTTCACACTGTTTGCATATTCCACCATGTAATTTACTCGCCGTCGTGGGACCTAAAAAGCTACGTATAATGTATAGCATACACTCTGAAATCCCGTTGTTTACTTTCTGTTTTAGGCGAGAAGCCGTTTAAGTGTGAGTTCGAGGGCTGCGACAGGCGCTTCGCGAACAGCAGCGACAGAAAAAAGCACATGCACGTGCACACGTCTGACAAGCCGTACATCTGCAAAGTATGCGACAAGTCCTACACGCACCCAAGCTCACTCAGGAAACACATGAAGGTAATTAAGTTCTCATATCTCTATATCGTAGCATTACTGGAAAATATGCTTAATCTGGTATAGTATTCAACTTGCTATTTTAAATAGGCCTTTATTCCTTATTAGCATTATACCCTGTCATATATGATTAAGATATATATACATATGCATGTGTGTATATATATATATATATATATATATATATATATATATATATATATATATATATATATATATATATATGCATGTATGCATGTATGTATGTATGTATGTATGTATGTATGTGTGTGTGTGTGTGTGTGTGTGTGTGTGTGTGTGTGTGTGTGTGTGTGTGTGTGTGTGTGTGTGTGTGTGTGTGTGTGTGTGTGTGAGTGAGTTATGCAAGGCACTTTGTATTTATAGTATTTATATTTTTTCAAAGGTGCACGAGTCACAAGGTTCGGAGTCATCTCCAGCAGCCAGCTCCGGGTACGAGTCCTCCACGCCGCCTGTGCTGGTTTCAACAAACTCAGAAGATCCAACCAAAACGCCTGAAACCACCGTGCAAAGCGCATCAGCACACAGCGACGCATTAGCGCCCAACTTCAACGAATGGTACGTTTGAAGATCCGACTAGACTCTTATTGCGGACCAAAAGGTTCAGACAACCTTTAAAAAAACACACAAAACACTATTCACACCACGGTGAACAAAATGACAGTGGAACAACACGAAGAACTGAGAGTTCGCCACAGCAGGCCTCGTTCGTTCTCAGGATCCAAATGTTGACTTTTATTCCGAGATCGAAGGAAAAAAAAGAAAAAAGGAAGAAAAAAAACAATAAATACTTACTTACACTTTCTATGAATGAATAAAAAAAACATTTTCGGTTTAGTTTTCAGATTACAGATAATTATTTTATTTTGAATTTTATGTATTTTATCAAAAGTTTATTTTAAAAATAAACAAAACTGAAATAATATTCCACGGTGTTTTTATATCGGTGACATCCACGTCGCCTTCTGATTGTTAAACTTCAGACAGTCTTACGAAACGTGCCAAAGTCTTTGTCTTGAACTTGAACAAGAGCAGCAAGAAGAAAAAGAAAATAAGTATATAGCCTAATCGTGAATGTATTTCCTTGTTTGATGGAGTCGAATCTGTTGTCCACGTCTGTTTTGAAATGGAGAAATGTGCTAGTACGATTGTTCCAGTTGACTATGATATTGCCTTTTGTTAGTAACGATGTAAATACATATCCATGATGCCATATTTATCGATTTGTAATTTAATTGTCAGCAAAGAGCTGAATTTTAAATGATATTTATGGAAATGTTTTCTAACTAGATTGTACAGTGTTGAGTCAGAACTTGACCAGCTTAACATTGAAACAAGGTCATAGACTCTAAAAGCTTCCTTCACGCGATTGTAACTTTTTTTTAACCAATAAACGTGTCTTATCTGGATCAAAAATATCAACTATTAATATAATCAATTAACTTTTTTTAATATTTTTTTAAGTTTATAGTATTGTATAGGTTATTCCAAGTACTTTGAGCTCTTAAGAATACTGATAGAACAAACAAGCAAAAAAAAATCTCAAGTGACTGATGAATAGATATAAAGTTATAATTACATTCTTGTATTCTATAAACTCTTAGTACGGAGTATATTGTATGCATTACCATAAAGATCTACTAGGGGCAAATTGGAAAGGCCCATTAACCATTTATTCGCTGGCTTCAGAAATTTCGATAAGATTTTCAGTTGCTTTATGCAACAGCATTTTTATTTAATCCATGAACTTTTTCACTTCATGAGTAAAAACACTCGATTCCCAGAGCAAAGCCCAGTCATTTGGGTCAATTTAATATTCCACTTTTGATGGTTACGGTACTATATGTTTTCTGTTTCCAGCAAGAACTGTCACAACTAAGTAATCGCAAATAAAAGTTTTTTTTTGTTGTTTTTTTTTCAGTCTGTCAGTTTGCATTGCTTTAATTTTAGGGTAGATCTTATTTAAATATAAGAGTGTTCGTCATGAGTACTGTCGTGTTATATATGGAGCAATACACATTTGCTCCAAATGTTGTGGAACAACATTTTAGTTTTAAGAAATCAAAAAAAATATGTGTTTTAAGGGGAATTTATGTTTAGTGGCACTAAGAATTACAGCATTGCATTGTGTGTTTTTAGGAATTAAATATTATGCATTCACAGATTTATTGTGCTTTCGACTTCAGACCACCAGCAGTACAGCAAAACAAACTGTATTAAATACAGTACCTCGCAAAGTACAGTGATGTATTGAATACTTTTATTTAAATAATGTAATAAATATGTTTTATAAACTCTTTTCTATATCTTGGTTTTAAAAAAAATAACCTTTATTTCAACTTTCCTCTCTGTATCAGCCGTAAACTCAGCAAATCTTGAATGTGACAATGTAACACCTGAAGATATTATTCCTGAAGAGCAAATGTATCACTAATAAAATGTGACCCTGTAGCACAATCAGGGCAAGCAATGCGATTTCAAAGAGCCGATTAGTCATTTAGTAAACTATAAAAAAGTGAATTTTCGAGCAGTCCATATTTGCTTGTGGGTTTGTTTGTTTTACAGACTAGAAATGAGGGGGTGGGTGAAGTTTTGATGAAGATTAAAAACGTTACAAAATGTGTCCAATGACTGAATTCACCTCTTCTTGTATGATTTTGTTTAATCAGATCGTAAAAGATCTTACATCTTACTCAAGAAGCCTTCCTTCTCTTCCGTGTTTTGTCTGAGTGTGCAGTAGACTTGAACTTGGCACTGGCTAAGACGCCATCTTAGCATTTCGCTTCTTAAAGGGGTGGAACAAGTTTTTGTCTGTATACACAGCGTGTGGTTTTTACTTTTCCTTAACACGATGGCAAAAGAGAAGTTTGAGGATCATACCTTGACCTTTAAATAGGTTATTTTTTGGAAGATTTAACACATTTTATTTAGAGCTGTAGCATTCTGGCACTGTAGCCTGTGAGTTTTGTGTACAGCATAAATGCACAAGACCAAAGGGGAATAATAACTATATGACATCATAATGTTTATGGCCATTTATTTAAGCCTCCATAGCATACTGAATTTCTGACCACTTACATACACGCAGAGTCAAGCTATTTATTTTCTAAACATGGCATAATAATTTGCAAAATATTGGGAATAATTTTATGCTAAGGCATGTCAATATCATTCCTCTTATCATACACCGAACACGTGAAATCAGGCAATTGAGTAGCAACAGCAGAAGTATTAAGTTCTTCCTCCTTCTATTCCTTATTTCTTATGCATTAATATAACTTATAAGTTTTGTGCAAATCACTCTCATGTCCCAATGTTAATCGTATAGAGCGTTTATTGCAGGTGCATGTTTTTTTTCGTTTGCAAATGCAAACGCTTATCCATTCCCAATTTTATTCTTTTTAAAGAGAGAAACAGATTTGTGCACAGGCACAATTGCGTCATAACATGGCGCCATTGACGCCACTGAGTTTCAACTGCCGACTGAACTTGACCAACAGACACAAGTGTCTGATCTGATATTCGCAACCATACTAACGTGTATAGGCTCTACATCTGCTGGTGAAAACGAATACGAATGAAATTACGTCGACGGCAACATGAAAAGGCATAGATTTCGCTTCATGTCGCAAAAAGAAAACCATGAAACCCCGCTTTCTGTGGTTTCTCAAAAGGATTAGAAAGCTTTTGTAATCACGTGGTAGGAGTTTTGTACTAGCGAAGCTGTTGCTAGACAGAGGTCATGTAGATCAATGCATTTTTATATATAAAAAAACAAAAAACCTGAATAGTTTACCTAAATTGACTAAATAGTAAGTTCATTGTAATTAAATAATAAAAAGTTTTTAAACTAAGTTGCATCATTTAATGCATCATTTAATGCTCAAAATAATTTCTTAGAGTTTATTCATGATCCTTATAAAAATAAAAAATATATATAAAAATAAAAGTTACTATCACTGTGTTGGTGTTTTGCGGCAATGCAGTTTTTCGAATGATAGACTTTTTCATTTTCCCCTTAAATAGCTTGCCAGCAATAGCTGCCTAAGGAAGCGTAGCATGAGGATAAACCGACACAAGCACGTTTATCATAACTCATTTCGTGATCTTAGTCAGTACAAGCTGTCTGATGACTAATTTAGAGAGAAATCTAACATTTTCTGCTATTCATTTATCTGTGCATTTCATGTCATACACTAAACGAAGCCTCTGTGAAACAAGCGCGCGCGCACTCCCTCATATTGTACAGTGATGTCATGGGATTTTACACACGAGGGCGTTTCATATAGACAGGGGTTGGCCCCTGTATCTGCGGTGTGTGAGATCACTAGGTCAATTTATTTACAGCAACCGAATATAATCTAAAAGATATTTTACTAACTTATTATTTAGAGAAAAACAAACATGGTGAACAAAATGCCCCAAAGCTCACGAATGTTATGACAATATTATGGGTATACACTTAATAATACCTTTGTTTACATTTAGTCTGTTCCACATGTTTATGACATATTTCAGTGACAGTGATATGCATTATTATACATTCTACATGGATGTAAACATGAACATGTTCTCATTCAGGTGCACGTGTAAAAGCTATTTAGACCAGCCTGTTAACCTCGTCTGACCTATTTATACTTACAATAATGAATACAGTCGAACGTGTTTGAATCGACCAAGCTCATTGTTTTTGTTTATTTTATTTATTTATTTGCTTATTTATTTATTTATTTTAATTACTCAAATCATTTATATTATTGATTGTTAAACGCAGTAAATTGAATTAGAAAGGTGTATTGTTAGGAGGGTGAGAAAATATAGTCTGAGCCCTCCGATGGGTCATGGGAGCTGAATCGTGCTTTATTTCCCTTTATTTATTATCGATGCCTGTTCATCTATAAGGATATTGTAGAATAGGCAAAGGTCCACATTGAATTTCGGACTTGATGCAAGCCAAAGTTTTAATGATAACTAATAATTTACACATTCGCATCAGGAAAAAAAATAGATTTTATTTGCCTTTATTTGCTAAAAATATAAATTATTATTGACTGACAAAATAATCCATAAAGGTAAAATATAATAATAATAATAATAATAATAATAATAATAATAATAATAATAATAATAATAATAATAATAATACATAGTTTTTAGTGTCCTTCGTTGTGTATCAGAAAGTGTAAAGTAAAGCCATTTAGAAATCTAAGGATCTTTAACTTTCCAAACAATTCTTGGTTCTTTCTTTTTCCTGTAAATATACGCAGGGTTATTTTCTAAATATGTCCTTCAAGCAGATATTCGTAGAATCTACGTAGAAAACAGTTGTGTATCCGACATCATTTGCTCGGTTCCTGAATGCGGGGTTTGGAGGCTGTGTCTATGATGATGTTTACCTTACATGATTGTTTCTTTTCCAGGGTACTTTTTTATAGAAATATACTACAGACTCATTACACTCATAATTAATTTTTGGACAAAATCATCTGCTTGTTTCTACTCACTAGAAAACGAAAGGTTATCAAGAGGAACTGCAGTCAGCTTTTACTTTTAAACATCTGTAAGTTCTTTTTTTTTTTTTTTTTTTTTTGACAAATCTATTCACCGGGTGTGGATGGTGATGGGTCTCCTGGGTGATTGTAGTGCTTTTTAGAATAAAGCACGTGTGTGCAAACGGTGTGACTCTTGACATATTCATTCCTAGGCCGAAGGAAAGTGTCAGAAAATATTGTATGTTTTATTCATAATTCATATATATCTATCCACGCACACACACACACACACACACACACACACACACACACACACACACACACACACACACACACACACAGAGAGAGAGAGAGAGAGAGAGAGAGAGAGAGAGAGAGAGAGAGAGAGAGAGAGAGAGAGAGAGAGAGAGAGAGAGAATTTCTAAACAAAGGTATTACTTAATAATCATATATCGCTTAGAAATAGATCCCATAGATCCCATATTAAGCTGTTAAAAACTTCTCACTTCGTCTCACATTACCTCATCTTCACAGCATAATATGCCATTTTATTTAGCACTTAGGAGAGGACATACCACTGAAATTATGTTTCTCTACCTTTTACAATAGAATCAATGGACATAGATACAATAATGACACGTTTAACAATAAATCCCACTAACAAATTGAGATAATTCTGCTAAAGCCTCATATTATTTGAAGTGAGTAAAAGTGGACTTACTGTTAGGCTGTCAAACCTCAGTCACAGTTTGTATGAAAACCAATAAATATAGTATAAAATTTTACTAAACTATTCAGCAATGAACACAAGACTACAGATGGAACCAGAACTCCAATGTAGTCTATAAAAATGTGTTTACTGCACAAAAACATGCAACCATTTGTCTTGTGCCTAAAATAACATTGGAGACCATCTGTTTAGGCTACACCTACCTGCTACATGGAGACCTGAGCTCAAGAAGATAGAATAATATTTCCCCTTATATCATAAACAAATGATATATAAATCAATATGCTTATATTTAACATGTTATGGTAAAAAAAAATAGAAGCTCTTATTAAATGTAATCAAATATCAAACCTCTGATCAATACAAGATGACCAAAAGAGAAAAAAACAAAACTTACTTATAGCCGGTTCTTAATTTCAATGAAATAGGTTTGTGGAAGTATTTATTCACCAATATCAAGGAGTTAGATTAGTTCTAAATCCGTCACTTAGTTGGGAATTTAACAATTGTTAACTAAGAAATATAGTGATGTTTATCATTTTTTTATTATCTTAAAGTGCACAATGTGTCTTTATCTCAAAATAGTAGAGCAGTTTTAAGCATGATAAATTGTTGTTTTGATACATCTTTTAATCATTCATTTTAACCACATTATGAATATAATAATGTCAGTGTAGCTTCTCCCGCCCTGTTGACATTTTTCTAGATGAACGCTTTAAGGCAATCAACATTTATTTGTAACTTTTACCTTCATTTTTATGTTAAAGTTTTTTGCCCCAAACAAATGATCTATTGCAATTCTACATCACAGTGGGAACAGTGTTTAATGTAGAGCCCACAAATAGCTACAAATTTACTGTAACTGAAGATCATTTTGGGGTGTTCATGATAAGTACTTTAAAAAACGCATAAAGCAGTATCGTAGCCATAGAAGCAAAAATCCATAGTGCCACGGAATGCATCTCATTCATCTCATTTCATAAAACTACATGTAAATTTAAGTATTTCGTGAGAACTAGCCTTATAGACTACATAATCTGCTAAACATATTTTACCTTTTTGATTTCATACAACAGGCTACATTATGCATAGTTAGTCTATACATATAACTAAAAGTAAACAAAATTATTATACAACCTCTGCATTGTTACTTATATTAAATCTCGGGAGCTTGTATACAAGGTTTGTATATTTGGAATTATATACACATCATGTTAACTACATTTTCATATTTCTATTTAATATTTATTGTGTCAAATAAATTCAGAATTTTGCTGTTTGTTTTTTCTTTGTTTGGACCTAGGAGTAAGGTAACATCTGCCTTTAAAAATATATCAATGAATATATTGTTAGAAATGATGGGTTAGGGTTTCAAGATTTTCTTTTTAACGAGCAGAAACTTACACTAAATACAAATAAAAAAAAATCAGATTGTATTTGATTCAAACATTTGATTTGCATTTAAACGTTTTTTTATATTCTGCTGAAATAGCAAAATTTCTATTAAGCAGCTAACATTGGCTGTTACCTGCTAACACTTTTCAACAAGCTAATGTTAGTCGAAAAAGTGTAATTTGCTAGATTGTTGCCTGTAAGCTTACTCTGGGAAAGTACTAAGCATCAAGCAACAAATTAAATTTACTAAACAGAAAAAAATAATAATTTTAGGTATATTTAATTCAAATGTACCTTTCTCATAGTTAAATACTTCCAAGCTCCATATAAATCACTGTTAACTGTCATTCACCATCTCTTTAATTAAGTGTGAAGGTTCATGTTGCAGTTCATGAACTTTAACTAAGTGTAGTCCTTATTTCCTACCTATTCACATTTACTCTTTTGTTTGAGTTGTCAAAAGCTCAACAGGCCCTCAAAAGTAGAAGACTATAGCAGGGGAGATGAGATGGAAGAAGGCACAGGTAGACTGACCATCACAGGGGAGGGTAAGCCAGATGTCTAGTTGAAATTGTCAGACTATTGGCAAAGCGACCTCATGCCAGGATAATACAAGGTCCATAGGTGTTTCTGAGTCAGTCCCAACCCACATGCTGATAGCCTTTCAGTGTTGCAGGGACAATCTCCACAGTAATTGCTTTTCCTCTGTTTCATATTTTTCTTTCTATGGACATCCCCGTAAAAAATATAAAAGGTCATTCACTTTGTTTTTTTCTCAGCTTGCAACTAAGAACAAATGGGTTTGAAGCTACTTACAGATTGTATTTCTTGAGGTTGTTCTTGTCTTGACAACCATTCAGTGGACAATTCAGGCACAGATCTTATATAAACATCAAGATTTCTTTTGGACTAATAGGCAGTTGTAATGTTTCAGGAATACTATGAAAATAAATTCTATACTAAATGATTTTTGTATTTCAGGAATATACAGATGTCACATGGTCCGACTTGGTCCTACATGGTCACATGGTCCTACCTACAGAAACATGCTTTATATTCTCTCTCAAAAACATACTGAAAAAATACTGTCAAGCTAAAAGCTTGTTAGAGAAGAGGAAGAACAACAAGAATAGTAATATAACAGTAACCGTTCAGTTTTTATTTTAATTAATGCTTATTGAAGTGCTTAGTGCTTAGCTTAGTAGTAGACATAGTAGTAGTAGTAGTAGTAGTAGTAGTAGTAGTAGTAGTAGTAGTAGTAGTAGTAGTAGTAGTAGTAGTAGTAGTAGTAGTAGTAGTAGTAGTAGTAGTAGTAGTAGTAGTATCAGATACTACATTTGCCCAAATGAGCAATTATGTCTCTATACCTTTAACATTAAAGTGAAGTGAAGTGAAGGAAACATGGATCACATTCTGTAGTCTCTCAGTCTCTGTTTACATTCATCTATGATAGATAATGATATGCTGCAATGAGGCTTCTTTAGGGAAACATGCACAAAAGCACACACACACACACACACACACACACACACACACACACACACACACACACACACACACACACACACACACACACACACACACACAAACCCACACATACACACACCAAATATACTTTAACTGTAAACTCACACCATCGCCCCCCTTCGATTTTATTCCTGACAGAAAATACTAACCTCATAAATTAATTAATCACCTTGGCAATTTGCCTCACATTTAATAGCCTCTCATTTAAGCATTCGAATAAGGTGAAAAGAACAAGTGCTCAACAAACTGCTCTACAAGTTAAAGTGATATTATGAGATCAGGACAAAGATGATGTGCCAGGCCTTTTCTCAACCATCAGTGAAAATCATCTGAACTGCAAGGAAAAGAAAACACCTAGATTACAATAACACAATGTTAACCAAACACCATGCTCTGCTTTCATAATTGTCCAATAAAGACTGCAAATTTGCAAACTAAGTTTTGATCTCCCAGATATTTTGTCACAAATTAGCGAGTAGAAACAGCTATAGCCTATGATTATGAATATTTTACAGCTGAAGACATCCTACTTTAAAAAAAAAAAGCATATGTGTAGAGGATGTTGTTTAATTTAGCTTGTTTCCTAAAAGTGATTTTGTTACATTACCTAAATAAGGTGAAATCTAGGGCAGGCAGATTCAAGTAGACTGGCTGTCGGAGTCAGTGAAGTGTGAAATTGCAACCACCAGACAGCCAGCATAATAGCTCAGAAGGGGGCTAATGTTCCTGCTACATTCACAGAACATTTTTGTAATGGCTAAATTAAAAGAAAAAAATATATAGATTTATTCTGGGCTCAGTTTTCCTTTTAATTCATTGTTTCATTTTGCATTCTTGTTTCAAATTCCTATTCATGCCTTCCCCCATTTGCCCCTTTTCTTTCAACAAGATCCCACGTAAATGGACTGATGCTTATTAAAAGCAAAGGGCCCACAGTTAGAGAAAGAAAGTGGAAATCAAATGGTGGGAAGAGGAGATATGTGAGGTTTGTAATTTGGGCCCCCCGCCATGTATAAGCACCCTGACGTGTCAGCAAGGGAAGAGAAAGAACAATTTAAATTAATAACTTCAAGCCGCCGTGTTTTTGCGGAACCCCATCCCATCACCCTGCGCACACACACTCAGTCCCACAAGGTGAGGGAGCAGCTGATCAATACCAGCTGAAGGTAGCTTATGTCACAAACGCTTTAGAGGAGATCTCTTTCTCTAGACAGACAGACAGACAGACAGACAGACAGACAGACAGACAGACAGACAGACAGACAGACAGACAGACAGACAGACAGACAGACAGACAGATAGATAGATAGATAGATAGATAGATAGATAGATAGATAGATAGATAGATAGATAGATAGATAGATAGATAGATAGATAAATAGGTTTCTCAAGCAAATGAGAAAATAATAGAGAACCTGCATGAACTTTTGCAAGCATGTGACTAAAGACCTGTCTCCACATCTTATCCTGTTAAGTCTGTTAAGCAGCATATAATGCACAGTAAATTGTTCTGCTTTGTTTAATGATGAAGAACATTTCAAGCAGATGAACTACTGTCTAAGCAGAGGACATGCAGATGGAAAAGACAGAAAATGAACATTAAGAAGATTTAACCTTGTTTACAATCATTAATCCACTTCTAATTCCAGCTGCCTACCCCTTTCCAAGTCATTTGTAGGGACATCCGGCTAACAGAAAGGGATGCTTTGTACAAGCCACTATGCTTTCCAGTATATTGTAGTGATTTTAGTGAATATTATATATATTTATAGATTTGCGTTGCAGACCATTCACTGTTTCGCTCAAACATTATCAAAAATTATCTTATTATGATACAAAAAATGGGCTCGGTGGTTTTGCTTTCGATAAGGCATTAACATGTGTAAGAAAATTATTTTCTGTGTTTAGTTTCACATACATTTTAAAATGTGCTGTTTAGACAGAAATGTCTTCAATCATTGCCATGAAAATAGACTTTTTTGAACATCACCACTGAACAAAACTTAAACCTACACAATCACTATTTTATATTCTGGATCTGCACAGGTTACAAATGTGTGTGGCTCAATAAATTAGTAAAAGCAGGTCAACAAAAAGCATTGACAATATGACTGAAGCCTTTAATAACGTACATATGTTAACAAAACAGAATATCATTTCACTTTGTGACTGAAAGTTGAAAAGTTTTAAATATCGCTCATTCATCTTCTGTGTCATTACCTTGGGTGATAAAAAATTTTGCCTGCAAGAAATACATTGGCATACATTGGTAACTAACATGTTAATGGGTTATACAGACAGCATGGCCATACCCGCAAAGCATTACTGTTTCCCTTGTAGTGGCATTTTATTATGCCATCTCATTCACACTGATGGTCCATCTCTCCATTTGATGCATTTTCTTGCAGATGACAGACGTGTCATCTCCTATACTGCATACACTCCTGCTCTTCTGGCAGAAAATTGCACTCCAATTAAAATTAATCAAAGACTGCTAAGTAAAAAGCATCTCGCCATCTCTGCTTTTAATTTTGCCTTTTTTTTTTCATCTGGCCGCTCATATGATTTTTTTGAGTGATGATGGATTGACAGAACAAAAGAAACTCTAGTGTAGTCGCTTATTTAATCAATTATTTATTTATTTTAATGTCATGGCCCTTTTGTTGTGTCCTCACTGTAACAGTGGATGGAAAATTACTGTGATTAGTCAGAGCTATCCCTCCTGCCCTTACAACCCCATGAGGGCCACAAGTTTTGCATCCACAAACTGATAGTTCAGTCAAAATAAACAAATACATTTTTAAAAGGCCAACTTTATGTCACTCTGTGGGATACTTTTCTGGTTTATATGATAGTGTTTTGGACATATCTTGTATCTTAACTACTGTATGTAAATGGTTCTGCAATTTCTGGAGCTCGCTCCCAAGAATTTCACTCACCATGGCACATAAAGGTGACTTGACTTGACTAACAAGAATGACACCAAATAATCGAGAGGTGATTTACTAATAACTATCCATACCCATTCTTTCTTTAAAGAAGATAAATAAGTTGGCTTAATTGATTTCAGTTCAAATAAAACATTAAATCTAACTGTGATAGGAAGACATGAACACCAGTGTCATCTCACCTTTTATACGTACATTAAGTAAATAATTTTTAGTTAGTGATAAAGTAGGAGATAAACTTGCATTGTTTTTTTAACAAGCCTACTACTACAGTACAAGATGGCTCTTTATGAGACGTTATATCACATACAATAATTAAGCAATACCACATGAGTTGCTTTTGTAGTGTAGTAGTGTTACACTCACACCATTAAAAGCATGATGGGAAGCATCACAACCTAGTTTGGGAACAGCACCAGCATGACAGGCGAGAGTAGAGGGTGCAGATGGTGGTGTGTTAGGCTGAGCGTATCCTAGCCACTAAACTTCCTGACCTACAGTCAATCTACAGTTAGCAGTGCTGGAGCAAAACCAGCAAGCACCTCAGCCTCTCTGTTCGCAGTCAGGGAAGCACTTCCGGTTTTTGAAGGCAAACACACAGAGAACGACTGGACTTTTCTACACAACACTGAGTATCTCAGGCAGACTTTTTGCATAGAACATGTTGAATATATTTTACACAATCACATGCAGCGGCACTTTATTCTCAATTCTTTAGTCATACTGTTTCTGAGACCAGTCCATATTTATATATTTTCCCCTTTGCTTTGTAAAGATAATTCTATTTCTATTTTTAGTGTTATTATTTGTATTCTTTGTTTAATCTTATTTCACACACCTTTTTTAACAGAACGTACTGCTGACAAATAAAATTTGAATTTCTTTCGTTCTTTCTTTGTTTTGTAATGAATGTCATCTCATGACTATGATTGTGATATTCTGTACAACTAAGCAATTACGTATTGCTGAATTTCTATAAACACGTCATTAATATCTTGAAATATTAAGTATAAGAATAAATATGTAATAAGAAATTAAGTAAGTGACAGTTTGTGACATCAACTCAGATAACACCTCAGAGAAAAACTGTGGGCCTCCACAAGTCTGGTTCCTCTTTGGGAGCAATATCCAAACAACTGAAGGTACCATGAGCATTTGTACACACATCAGTGTGCAAATCTGTAAATTTTGGGACCAAACAGATGTCAGCACGGAGACGCAAATAAACCCAGAAATGAATGGACTTTGGTCTGAAAGGTTAAACCTAACAACAAGGTAACAAGAAATGAAGTGGTGAAGTAGTTTGAGGTATCAGATAGTATGCACATCCATTAAGAAAATCCCACAGAAGCCTAGGCATAATACATCTAATAAGATTAGAATAATGCACTTCTGCTGATCTGGTATGAAACAGATTCAATAAAATATAGAGATGGTCTACTTTAAATTCTCCACCGCTTTTCAAAAATATGATAGATTTAAACTTCCTGTGATGTAAACTATAAAATCACCAATACATAGTTTATGTAAAAAGCAACAGTGTGTTGTTAATGCAATTTTTTATTAATGTAAAATAGTAAAATTCTTCTGTCCCATTAATTTGAATGGATATGTTAAAAGAGCCAAGGTGAAAAAAAGAAAAATAACATTTATGAGCCCTATTAACAAGTGTAGATGTTCTTTCTGATGGATTCGTCTTTTTGTTATACTTGGCTGTAAGTGTTGAAAATTCTAGCATTTATAGTAAGTGGAATAAATCAAATGCTCACTTTACTGCCATTTTTCACCTTTTTAGGCTAACTGGAAGTCTCCATCTACGTCTCTATCCATGTTACATAATCTACCACTAATTCACAGCAAGTACTAGGAAACAGTTTCTAAAACTAAGTTCATACTATATCCATATAAAATGATTTTCAAAAGTAAATAAATAAAAAACAGTCACAGCTTCACATGCTAATCGCTAGTGAACACATCTGGAGCTACTCTTGGGACATGAGACACAGCATGAAGCTACCTGTATAGTTTAACACTCCGGATCTGATTTAGTGAAGCATTTAGCACATGAAAAATAACCAAAATAAGATGGTGATCAATCAAAGCATTTGTCAGTCTCTACACTCTGGTGATAAGCCTAGCAGTCAGTGCAAAAGACTGTTCTGGAGCAGCCATTTCTCATAAAATAATTGCCGTAAAATGTCATGAAACACGAACAGAGGAATAAAGCACACCTTTGAGAGTGGATAAACATTGCTACACTATTCACACCTTATTTCACCTTTTTACTTATTTTATGTACACAACCTTATACAGGTTTATATTTAATGTCTACACAGACCACATGTGGAGTTATGAGATTTCCAGCAAGTGTGAATTTGGTGAGGACACAACAGTATGACATTACAACTGTCCCCCCCCCCCCCAGACCCCTAATGCTCTATAGATGGGGGATTTAAGGCACATATTGCACAATGTGTGAGCTCAGAAAAGGGAGTCAAAAAAGAAAGTTTTGTGTAAAATGTAACATTTCTCACTTTATGATTGTACAGCCTAGCATGAGCCTAAGGTAAAACGGAAGAGTCATAAGCACTACATAACCCCTGGCATCAACCCCAATGGTTGTTACTCTATTAAGAAAGTAGAAAGAAGCTTCTGTGCACTTTATTCACCCTGTCTGGTCTTTTCCAGATCCAACCGAATGCAGTACGTTCTGCATTTGGTCGTCTGCTCACACAGGGGCCGGGAGGTACTCATGCTTCTCATTACTGGGGCATGTTGGGATTTTATGGAGTCTTGTAAACCTCTGAATTACTGCACTTTAAAATAGATTTTGACACTGTTATGTGAGTGTGCTTATGGAAAAGCCTTTCATTGCTGGATGGAAGACTCATAATGGCAAATGACAAAAGAGCATGACTTGTTAATTATTTTTAACTGCCGGATAAAATGATTATGAACTGGGTAAAATACACAAAGGGCCAGTAACTGGAGTAAGACTCACATGAGGAAAGAAATCACTGACATTTTTGTAGAGAGAAAAGAATGGTGCTTGCAGTTGTTCAAAGCAAAAATGTCAGTACTTTAAAGAGTTTATTATATTCATTCTGAAGATTTTGATACATAATAATAAATTCATCTGAACACCCATCGCCAGAATACAATGTGAGATACAACAATTATAGACCTAATTTCTCAGTGTTTAGAGACTAACAACACGCAATTATAATGTTTGGCATGCTGTGTCTTAATTAATGCAAGACAATGCAATATTATCTAAAATGAATATTAGATGAACAGATAATTCAATAATCACATATTAGTGGCAGAATGTCACTAAAAAGTCTCCATTTTCAAAGTCATTAGTAATTAAGCAAGATAACATTTATACTTTAATTGTAAACCGCAAATAAATTTTATATAAATACATTTTGGCTGCTGGATGTGTGCAGGTCTGGTCTGTGTGTCCTCCTGGGCTCTTTTAATGCAGACGATGTGTACAGGGAGGCAAAGCAGTCAGAATAGAAGGTGGCAGCCAGTCAAAACACTGCCTGTTCTTCCAGGCAGGGCCCAAGTGCTGGTGAAGAGCTTCTTTTCATGCACCCATAATGTGGTAAAGTGATCTTCTGCACAATAGGTACACTCAAGGAGGCCATCCCCAGCAAACAGGCCAAAACAAACAGCTCCCAGAGGCCCCTCTGCCTCACCCCGACCACACTACCTCTTAGCCTGTCTCTCTGGACTCACAAATGGAAACATACATGAACCTGATACACCTGCACTCGCACACACATCACCCCAATTTTATTATAATAACATGGTGATGTATACATAGTGGCAGCATAGTAGAATCAGCTGATCCAATGACTTGTCAGTGGATCACATGGACATTTGATACATTATTCATTCATATCATCCATGCTAATGGAAAATATGTTGAGTAAACAGTTTAATTTATCAGAACTCTGTTTGTAAAAACAACAGCAGCAAAAATCAAGGAAGAAAACCTCATTTCCAGGCCATGCGAATGCTAACACATGCTATATAACATAAATCAGACAGCCTAAGGCATAATTTTTGTCAAGATATTTTCTGTCAATATTATTACGTCGCAATGGTGTTTTACAATTTTACACCAGGTATAGAATAAAATTATATAAAGCATGTATGTACTTTGGGACATCCAGTTCATAATGTAAATATTTTTCCTGGAACAGACAAGAAAGTGCTTCAGACATGATTGGCGGTCAAATATTTTAAAGAGCAAATCTTTCCAAAATGTGTACATATTTAGACACAAAATATAATACCATATATCGCCTTTATTTTTCATTAAGTAAAACGTCTCTAAAAAAACACAATGTTGGCAAGTGTAGTTCTCACCTGCTCTTTTACCAGGTCACTTAACCCATATTGTAATATAAAAATAACTTAGAATTATTTTTATTTTTAAGTGGTAGTAGTAGTAGTAGTAGTAGTAGTAGTAGTAGTAGTAGTAGTAGTAGTAGTAGTAGTAGTAGTAGTATTGTACAAAGATTAAAGTTTCAATGTTGTTTAAGAATCCTTACATCATTCCGCTAGTGACCTGGGGTGTAGGTCCAAGCTTGACTGGAAGATGGTCTACAGGTTTACTTCTGTTAAAGAGTACAAGCATGTGAGCAAAGGCCCAGCTGCCCTTAGACAATCTAGCTGATAATGTCAGAAGAATTAGCACACACTTTTACCATCCCAGCCCCAAATTACTTTCTCCCACTTGCTAAAATAGACTCACTAAACTGAACAAGTGAATTCAAAAAGAAACTTTATATGAGGTTAACCCAGGCTGAAACAAGCCTTCTCCTCAGCTACCAGAAAACCATGGTGCTAAAAAAAACACTGTTTACGATGCACAGAAAATCACAAGCATTACAGCAGACAACTCAAACTGTTCCTGGATCAGACTCATTCATTATTCTACGCACAAAAGTGAAATAATGAGAATATAAAGCAAGGGATTTTTTGTCTAGTCCATCTTCTTCTGCATTTTCTCCTCTTTTTCTCTTAGGCTCCTTGTCGGCTAAAACATGTGGTCAGCTGTTGTGCTTCCATGTGGTCAGATGATCAAAGGCAGAGCGGGGTAGTAATTGTCTCCCGCTGAAGCGCAGCTCAGGCCCTGGATCAGGGTCCCAGCAGGTGGGGGACAGCCATGAGAACGGCCTGAGAGGCTGGAGGAACGCGAGAGGCCCTGCCTGGCAGAAATAAAGACTTCCTAAGGGCTCCTCACTGACAACAGAGCCGCTTGGGAAGGGTGAAAAATGAAGCCTCCACATATTTTTGTTGAAGGGGAAAAAAGGGGCCAATGTGGGGGGATGGGGGATAAAATGGATGCATAAAAACAAGGGATTATAACATTTATAAAGAGAGTAGGCTTTGATGAAGTGTTAGTTTTAGATGTAAAATTACAGATTACTTATTCTTATTCAGTTGCTTCTTGCATGGGTCTTTTACTGTCGAATTACAGAAACTAGGCCAAATTAAGTACTGAAGAAAATTCTGATGTTCTTACAACAGTCAGGCTGAATATACATTCAGGACACCCACTGAAACCACAGAATGTGTGTTTACCTGGTGACCAGAGGGAGCTGCAAAGGTTCACAAGTTGGGCTACTTCACATATATGTGGGAGCCCACAAAACACTTTTCACCGCTGTCTGTCATTTTGATTGCCCAGCACGACTCCCTTCGCTCTCTCACCCCCTTCCTACCCTCCCTATGGCCAGATGGCTTTTTTTTTTTTTACTGTCTGTGGGCTCTTGCACCTTCCGTCTAAATCCCTAGAAGGAGCAGGAGAAATGGGCCATTGGTGTAGTGGCAAATGGTTTGGAGGTAGCCATGTAAATAAACCAGATTAAGGAGGGCTCTTTCACAGATACATACAAAATCGTTTTGGCGCTTCTCAGTCCCAGCCCTGATAAGCAATGAAGATCGGCCAACCGGGAGGGGGGAACATAAAATAATAAATCATCTGAGTGTAATTTTATTCACATTGAAAGAAAACAAACTGTTTGCAAACTTTAGTTGCCTAAAAAACATGGTTTAAATGTTTAATCCACAGTTGACCAGTTTTCTGTGACCAAAACAAGCCTTATAAAATTGTAGCCACAAAACCGTTTGTATATGACTTATACCATATCTTGACACAATTAAGTTGTAAAAGAGGCATCGAATTATAGAGAGAAAAAAGAACCTGCAATCTATCTATTACTAAAGAACAACAAACAATGTTTTAGTTTCTAAGTAGCACCTGGAAGGAAAATATACCCAAACATGGCAGATCTGTTAATATAAAGTCAGTATAAAATTCTGCAAACATTTCAATTCAGTGCTTTAGTGACCTGAAAGGTTTGCTCCTTGTCTACTCTGACTATGCTATATATTTTAGACTACTTTACATAGAGAGTGACATATAACTAGTATGAACTGCATCAGTCTAATCCATCTTCGCTTCTCAGTGTCTGCAGGATTGTATAGAATTTTCCCAAGTTCCCTATAGCAGATCGTATACTGCACAAAAGAAAGACAGTCAAATAAAATACGGAAAACTTTAGGACAAGAAGGGTTGAAATATAATTATCCGATTGGGTGTCATCATGCCACTACACAGTATGGCATGAATGATTTCCTTGAATAAAGAAAGATATTTTGGGTTGGCAATCAACAAAAAGCTGCCATTTTGTACAAGTGATGAACAAGAAAAACAAAAGGATTTAATAATCGGTCCATTCCTTGTGTTCTTGTCATTTCAAACAATCCCCTTCTGCAGAATAGATTATTATAAAACCCCATCTCAATCACACTATTGAGTTAACTATTGGCAGGAAATCTAAAACACTCCCAATAATTGTATAAAACTGCTTTTTAAAATTGCTTCAGAAACTCTATTGTTACCTTTGATTAGCACACGTCCTGCTTCCCTGAGCTATAAATATGGGGTTACACACATATGGGGTAAAATCTCTTTGTCACCCATCAACAAGAGGGAAAACAAAAGAACCTTCAATATATAAAAAGGCAGATGGATGATGCTGACAAAAAAATTAAATGAATATAAAATATAAAATAATATACATAATACCCAGCCCACCCTCCAAAGAAATACTGTTTAAGAACTGCATAGCTTAGTTAATTCTTGGAATTATCAATCATCAAAAAATACTCATAGATGCTTTTGTGACAGCCAGCAGTTTGGGAAGATTGAACAAAGGACGTCTACCATAATACATAGTGGTCTGTGGTCTTTTGTGAAGTCTGATGACATGATAAATTCTATGCACCAGTATATTCTCACCCCCTGGGTGTCTCTGCCGGAAAGTTAAGATTTGATAGTAAATAGTTTTCCGATCATTTTATGGGCCCAAATATACAGACAAATCAGCACAGGAACAGTTGTAGGAGCACTGTTTTGGAAAACCCTACTGAAATCTTCTGTTCTGAAATGAAGAAATCAAGCCATATGCACACATGGAATAGTCAATTCAGTGTAATCATTTAATACAATTTAATCATAATAGCCCACTTCTCTCATTCTTTGCTCCAGCTGACTCAGTTCACAGAGCCTGTCTTAAACGATTCCCAAGTTCACCATGGCAAGTTACTACATAATCATTCAGGTCACTCAGTTAGTCAACCACAACAACAACAACAACAACAACAACAACAACAACACCCTGCATATAGAAAGGAATACCTATCCAAAGCAATGCGACATAGCTACTTCAAGGAAGCTAGCAATTCAGCCGTCTTCTTTACACAAACTGGGTGTTACTCCCGGAGCTTTTGTTAAACTGGCTCCTTATTAAACTATTGCCTAGGTATGGTTTAACATTAACATATGTGATATAATTAATGCCATACATACACATCAAACTTAACCTTAACCTCAGCAACCAAAAGGTAACCTTTTGGCTTGTTTACTTTTTTAAATAAAAGCTACAGTTTTATGTATACCAGCATTTGTCCTTGTGGGGTCTAGCCAAATGTTCCCACAAAGTTGAACTGCCAGATATTGCTATGCTTAAGGAGACATTTGGTACCAACCAAGAACTAAAAACATAAACCAACACCACTACTACCACCAACAAGCACCCCCACCCACACCCCGACACATGCATACAAATATCCGCAAACAAATCTTTTACTTTTGCATTCATTGCCATGAATGCATCATAGCCAGATTAGATTTTCTCTAGATGTGCTTTTATTCCAAAATACACAGAATATACAAGACATCTGTTCACTGAGTGCAGCACTTCTGCAAGACAAGCCGGGCCGATTTTTCAAAGGCTGTTGTGACATGTTTAATAACATCTGGCTATGATTATGTCATTTTAGTACATTAAATGATGCTGCTAATGAATGCCAGTAAAACAGTGAAGCTGATCGTCTAAATCACAGGGCCTCAGAGACCTATTCAAGCACTGTCAACAGCCTCAGCCATCCCATCCTCACCCACCGCAAAAGCATCCACCATCAGCAGTTAGCACTTAGCTAATGGCTCCCTTTTGGTTGATATAATTGCACAATGATTAGCTTTGCGCCCTCAAAGTTTCACACTTCACCTTGTGTTGCTGCAGCACAACTAGCACGGCTCTGGCCTCAGAACATAAGTGACAGACTGCATGCTAATAGCGATGGCACTCAGACACGTACAAAATGACACCTCGCCTTGTTGATTCTACCTGTGTGTGCACATATACATTTAATTAACACTAATCCAATTGACAACCCTTACTTCCTGCCAAACAAGGTGTCAAGAGACAAAAAAGTGGTTATAGAGAACAAATTAGATTATTTTTAATTAAAATGCGAGATGCAAAGGAGGATTGTGTAAATGTATGAGTGATTAATAGAATGAATGAATTACTTTTTTTGTTAAGTTTCTGGCCTTTTGTGCAACCAATCAGCACTGCATTTGTCTCAACAATTATGTTCATAAACTAAACTTTCCAAAAAAAGCAACAACATTTTTAAACAAATAATATCATCTTAATATAAAAACCCCTGCTGTAGCCCCTCCTTAAAATGTGGGGGGAAATTGCTGTCAATTTGAATGTCTGATGAGATTCACCACAGTCTGTTTCTGGCAGGCTGAGCATATGGGGGTGAGAGGGGACTGATGGGGTGAAGAGGCTGAGCCATCAATCTCACCTACTCTTCCCCAATCAGTTACCACAAGGGTTACCACCTCTTCCTACGGTTGTTATTAGGATATGCTACTCTGGGAGACCCATGCAACAAATAAACTAACTGCCACCACTGTACAAGTCAGCGGGGATGGAGTTTAGTTAGTGTGATTAAGTGCAATTAAATACAATACAATACAATACAATGAAACATTATAATCAACAGCATCATTTGTGTTTATAGAGACCTTCATGTGAAGAGAACAACAGGTAGTATGTAGTAAATAGGTAGTATTATAGTAGTAAATAGTAAGTATATACTATATAGCGAATAAAGATGAGCATAAAGTAAAATGTGCTGCTATGTTTGTTGGCAAAGTCTTTTTCAAAATAGTGCTATTATCGTACACAAAATTCCAAAGGCTGCATAACATGGCCAATGGCAGTCGGCATTTTCAACAGATGAAGTATTGTCCAGATCGTATTTTTTTGGTCCTTCTACAAAAATGTAAATGTGAAACATGTTAGCAAATGGGAGCCCTGATGTCGCAGCAAATGACCAGTTTCAGCGGGAGCTGATAAAATGGCTGACAGCTAAACAGACAAACACAGGGATTTTGCTATTATGAGCATTACAAGAGCACACACAAGCACAATCACTGTAGACCTTATTCATATGTTTTCCCATTTTCGTTTAATATTGCATCAGTGCATGTTCTTGCAAAGATTTCATTTCATCCATAATCTTCTCTAAAATATACACTATTGTAACTTTTCCTCAAATCATCAGTAGGGCTGTAGATAAGAGAAAAAACACCTGAGACCAAAAGACACAGTGCCCTAACCCTAGCTATTTGTTCAAAACCTCTGGGTAAGCTCTTAAATGCCAAGCGTTTGCCCCTTCATTTGCCCCTCTCCCACTTGCATGCACTAGCATAAAAACGTCAAGTTAAATAGCACCCCTGAAGTTAAGTAATTATTTCTTTCCGAAGCCGCACTGCATGTTCTCCAGGAAGCCAGGAATTGAAATGCATAAAAAAGCCGGTAGGGATAAGCTAAATGCACCCCACAGACAGACCACCTCGCCACGGAGACACCTAAGCAGCCATGGCTTTGACATAATTTTTCATCATGCCTACCACCCGCTTTGCCATCTGCGAATTTGCCCAGGCAACATCACACTAATCCTGAGAATTCAGAGCCAGAAGAAAAATGGAGAGAAAAGCTGATGTAGACGAAGGGGGCACTGTTATGTGTAGTAGACTGTGCCACTGTCACAGGTTGGGTGGCAGAGCTTAACAACGCAGTACGACTGAGCCACCAGACAGGTAATGTTTTTTTCCTCACCAGCTTTTTCAGTTTGGTGCCATTGGTACTGCCATGTGTGTTGGCGGGGCCGCCCTGGCCGCCAAGTCCGCTCACATTCGCATCAATTACAGCGGATGAGCCTGACAGCCATAATTACACACCGCTGACGCTGATTATGCTCAGCCTGTCATGGAGACTGGCAAGGCACCTATTTTGGTGCACTCGTTCAAGCAGTCAGTTGTCAGGGCAGAGTGGTGGAGCAAGAGCGGACCCTCCGCTGGGGTGAGCAGAGGGGAATTTTTTGGAGGCGTAGGCGGTGGGTAGAGAGCTTACACTGCAGTTCACTCCTTCATCCTGTGCCCTTCCTCAACAGGCTGGTCTTGGCTCAGCTCCCACTGGCTGATTAAGCTTATGCATGAACATCCCCTGTGGTAGAATTTTAATTGATAAGGATTGATAGGGATTTAAGTGAGGCAGATTCCTACTCCTTCATCAAACAACAGTCAAGTGTATGCACAAGACATGTAAGCTGAAGAGGATGGATCAGGATGGAATGTAAAGATAAAAAATAAATGAGAAAATGGATTACAAAACAAAAATAGTAACCTGGGTACAGCTGGAGATAGAGCTCGAGACTCCCAGTGAATGAATTGCCATCAATATTTAATCTCCAGTCTGAGCAAGGCAAATGAAATATTCAATGTTTGTATGGGGAAATCATGACCATGGCATAGTGTTTGCTAGTGTCTGTGGAAAAATTACATATCTGAACCTCGCACACATACACACAGTGTAATCCTGAGCAGTTTATATCTTATCCAGGACTTTCTTAGCCACCAGATCACACCATTTGAAAGTAGAGGTCAGTGTAGATGCACACAGTGGCAGAGTGCACTATAAATCTCTTTGAACCATCTTATCTTCAATAAAAAGCCTTATCTTGGTCAGGGTCATGGTATATCTGCAGTCTATCCTGGAAAGCCAGTTAACCTACCAGCATGTTTTAGGGTGAAACTGATAAGACTGGAAAACCCAGAAGAAACCCATGCTGATATTGGCAGAACATTGCAAACTCCACAGAGTTACAGTAACCCGAGTGTAGGATCAAACTAAGGACCCTGGAGCTGTGAGTTGTCAATGCTTCCCACTGTGCAACCATGCTGTCCACAAACCTGAACAATTTCTGCAAGTCTGGTTAAAGAATATTGTCTTTTGATTCCTACTCTTCCCTGAAACACACAAAGAAACAAACACATCTCAAACAACAAACACATCTACAGTTAAACAAACACCTAAGCAAATTCTTAATTTCTGTATTCTGCAAAACCTCCGGCTTAGCCACCATGGGTCTAGTGTCAGCTCTTCTAAAGCCTGCAGACATACTCACATCATGTCAGCACATGACCACTGTGCATTGCGTACATAAAGCAATTGTTAAGCAGGAAATATGTTAGTGTTTTACATTTTAACCTTCAATGTGTGTTGCCGCTCAGTGATATTTAATTAGGCTGTAGAATATAATTTTGTGGACACCATGTGCAAAAAAAAAATTGGATGAGTGATGGAGTCCTTTTGAAAGAAGAATACTACCCAACCATAAGATGAGACATGATGCGTATAAATCTTTGATCATATTTTTCAAGGCCTTCTATTCTTTTGAACTACCCATGGAAGAAGAGCATATAATAATTGTATGCATTTATAAAGCCTCCACGGCAAACATATTTAACAAAGAAGGGTGTTGCTGTATTTTTAGTGGTATATTTTTTTCCCCACAAGTTCTAAAGACTTATTTACACCCTTCATATTTTCTATATTTCATGTTTAAGATTTATTTATTTATTGCCATATCCTTTTTCTTATTTCTTTTTACTTTCCAAAACATTTAGATTCAAAGCATCACAATAATGAAATCATTTTACTTTCCGCTCCAATAAACAACAAACAAAAACGCAAGAAAATATCAAATCAGATACCAAGAAGCAGGCCAAGATATTTGCCCAGAAGTATTATGGTGATAAGAGCATTTAATCCTTCCACGTCTGTTCTCACTCTGACTAACTCTACAAAGACAGAAACACAGACACAAGCTCACAAAGGTTGTCTTTTACTAATAATAATCTGCCAAGCCCTTGGCCTTAAGGCCTTGCTTTTTATTTCCAGTCCATTGTCATATTGCCTATCGACATGTTAGATTAAACAAAATTTTCACGTCAGTTAAATGAGTGCCGCCTGCATGATTAGCAGATCCCACTAATTCCGCCCCCCTTTTCCACCACCGCCATTTTCCACTTGGACGAGCAGCAAAGAGGGCTTTGTCCAGCAGGGCCCCCATCAAACATGTCAAAGATGGGTCTTTACCGCCTTCTCAGCCTGCTCCCATTCTCCTCGGGGAGAAGATGAGGAAGACAGGGACTGAGGGGAGGAGTGGAGACAGGATGCGCTCTGATTGTGAGGGGGTTGGACTCAGTGTTAAGGGTGTTCCCCGTGGTCCAAGGCCGCCCATTGACGGGGAGTAACGAGAATGCAAACAGTGTGCACTGGACACCCATGCAAGGGCTACATTCACCTACTCCCACACGTGCACCATCATCAATAATTACCCAACCAGCCAAAGCACTCTCAGTACCCTCCTCTCTCCTCAGACTCTTTGTGTCTTTCTTCATGGGCATGTGTTTGTTTGCTTCGCCTTAATTGACTTGATCTCTGTCGCATCTCTAAGGCTGATGTCCCAGTGTCTGGCAAACTGGCAGTGCATTTGAGATGAAGCCTAAAAATGGTCTGGACTAACGCTTGTTACTTGTTACTTAAGTTAAGTGGTGTACATTTGTTTTATGGTCAAAATAAAAGATGCATGAAAGAGAAAATATTTTTTATAAAAATGCAGAAAACAAGCATGATCTTTGCATGCAATTTCCTCAATGCTTTAAGAAATTTAATTTATTTTTTTTAATCAAAGTTAATAATAGTAAAAAGCCAAAATTTCAGGTTTGTTTTTGACAAATCAAAATCTCTTTCAAAATCATCACCAGCCACTTTTCTATCCTTCCAGATGCCTCATGAAAAGCCACACAATGGTTTTCATTTGTGATGGTGTTAGACAAAGATGAGAGAAACGCCTGCTTAGTTTGCACCTTCTACAACATACAAGAGAAAACACTTCTAATACAAATTTGCACATTTTACGCATCTAATACAAATTTGCAGAAGGTTTCTTTAAGATAAAACTAAAGACTGAGGCTGTGTGGTGCAAGAGCATTCATGCAGATGCATTTTGTAAAGGAGGCTGAGTGGCAAAAAGAAATTTCAGTCTGCTACTATGGGAAGAATTATATATGCACAGAATTGAGAGTAAGATGAAGCCAGTCAACATCTCTGGAACAGTCATTCATTCAGAAATCCTCTCTAGACACACACACTCTCTCTCTCTCTCTCTCTCTCTCTCTCTCTCTCTCTCTCTCTCTCCTCTCTCTCTCTCTTCTCTCTCTCTCTCTCTCTCTCTCTCTCTCTCTCTCTCTCTCTCTCTCTCTCTCTCTCTCTCTCTCTATACCCCCCCTCTCCTGTTTTTCACGGTGTTCCCTGCAGGCTGTGTGAATCTAGTACATCAGTCTGTGAGCATGTGGAGCACCACAGTCAGCTCTGTATGTGTGTGTGTCTTGGTAACACCCAAATTTGAAGGTATTCTAATTAATGAGAACTGTTTCCTTAGATTTCACCTCAATTCATTTGTGAAAACATTAACTCAAACCCTTGTCCTATATACAACTATATCTTTTCACTTTAACGTACCACGTGTAAATCCTTACAAATGACGTTTACACAGAGTGTGAGAAAGAGAGAGAGAGAGAGAGAGAGAGAGAGAGAGAGAGAGAGAGAGAGAGAGAGAGAGAGAGAGAGGGAGAGAGAGAGAGAGAGAGAGAGAGAGAGAGGGAGAAAGAGAGGCCTCTTGATTATATAATTCTGCTGTCTTTCACACATGCTACATTCTACATGAACTGGGTAGACCCTGATTCTAAGAAAAACTTAAATATTAATGATCAGTGTTCTATTCAATATATTTTGGGAATCAAGGACATGCATCTGTTCCAGTGAGATGCTTACATACTATAAATATATCTACGCCTTCTGTTTCTAGGGGGTAAATTAACAGCTTACTATATATTACCTCATATATTATTACCTCATAACTATAATCTATCTAACCTGGCACAAGGTTTAATTTTTTGAGAACAAATGAAATAAAACACTCGATTTTCCTCTCTATGTTTAAATGTGCAAAATTCAATGAGTATGAAGTAAATGCTTTTTTAATTGTTGCAAGCAAACTGAAAACAACAGTCGTCAGTAATACTTTTTTCTGTTTCAAACAGATTGATCTGCTCTTTTCAATTCTAACAGCATACTGCTAAGGGAATTACAGTCTGAGGTGACAAGACACCTATAGATTATATTTTATGTGTGTCAGCAAGAGTAGGGATTGAATGTAAATGTCAAAAATATGATTGTGAACACAACAAAGAGAAGTTCAGACGTGTGTGTGTGTGTGGGGGGGGCGTGTAATTCTGTTTCTAGACTAACAATGGGGTACAGACCTGATGTTATTAAATAAATCATGGAGAAAAGTACCCCATGTGTCCAGAGGAAGTTGGCCTTGGTCTGGCACTAATTGGAAGCGGCGACATGATCTGATGAAATTTTGTCATAATTAGTACACTTAAGCATGACCACAATCACTTCAGTCTTAATTAATGTATGGACAGAACCCAACTCATACACCAGAGGGTCACAGAGACAAGCTGAGTTTAAACACCAACCTTAACCTTTACCTGTGCAGAGTGCAAAGTCCTCTACACAGTAGAATTACAGCACAAATCAGAATGATGCTAGGTTTTCAAGAATTTCCTTTATAGGAAAAAAAATCACAACAAAAGCTCTTATGACTCAGAACGATCAAAATGGGGAACACATTCCATCAATAGAACGGATCAATATAGCGTCTTACCTCTCGGAGCACTCAATCAGACTTGATATATGTCTTGTGTGGGCAGGTTCAGTGAGCCTCTGCAGAGAGAAAACATAAAAGTCTGTTTTCAGCATCTGACACTAATAGCACATGATCAGCCTCAGTAACCTTATGAGATAGCTACTCCCTTTCTGCCCATCATTCATAAGTACCTCCGAATATAAAGTCTATCAAAGCCAAATCCCATGCCACAGCCATCTGCCAAGGGAAGCAATTGAAACTTGAATCATCCTTTCCTTGCTTTTATTATTTACTGGATGAATAAGATCGGGTGCAATATGGAGGAAATATTGAGATATTTGCAACACTATTCATTGTTTTCATCTTGTAAAAACTACCATATGATTTAATAGAATTGTACAGCAAAGCAATTCATGCTGAATCATTTTGATATACAAACAAATCTAGCTCAAACCACAGTAGAAACTTTAGACTTTCACTTTATGAAATACAATGTTAAATTTTAGGGTTTTATTTTACTACAATTATACATTTGATTCAATGTTCTAGCTGTTATTTCGCTGTTAAATTGTCAAAACGAAAAATATTAAAAATGATGTGAAGAAGTAAAGAATACAGAGGTCAGATGTCCACTGGCCCAACCCTGTTGAAAGTGAATTGATGGTTTACATGTGTGTTTTGAAACAAAGATAAACTGGAATGACATAAACAACATAGAAAAGTATGACTTGAGCTTTAAAAAACTATAAAGATCCTTAAATAAAGGTAAATATGTACAGTATATGTGGCTATTCTGGTAGATGTGGTAGCCTTCTCCACCTTTATTTAAAATGTGAAGCATGCCCATGTGATGTCCAAGAATTCAGTTAAAAAGACAAGTTGTGTTGGAAGTGCATCATCCTCGTAACCTGTGGTGGATTCAAAGTTTCTATGAGAAAGATAAAGAACCTTCCAAGCGCACCCATCCATGGCAAACCCCCTCCACCCCAAACTGCATGCTGTCCCCCAGGGGGAGCTGCACCTCCTGACCTCCTCCTCCATGGGGGTCAAAGGGAATTTAACACGAGGGTCCCACATTCCTCCAAGGTGATAATTGCTGTTGCTCTCTGCAGGGGGCCTTCAGGCAGTGGGTAAACAGGAGGAGAAAAAGACCCACCCCCACCCTACACACACACAGAGAGACATTTAAACACAACGTGCCCAGATGACACACGTGAATTATGGCATCAACTGATAGTGTGACGCCAGGCACAACGACATGGGGTGGTGACTTTTTTTTCCACATTCTCTCCCAAGTGTGCAGCTGTTAGGCCCAATGTAAACAGTGCAGCACATCACACTTCCAGCCAGACTCCTATGAACACTCTCCATGTTAATAAGATTTACTGAAAACTTCCAGCAAGGCCCATCATAAGACAAAAACATCACAACGACTTAATTACCCCCTTCATCATCTAAACCGCACACCCAGTGGTCTCTGATGGAGAAGTCCTTGGTGCTAGCTGATTGATGAACCATGCCAAGGATGAGCTCTCTCTCATTCATCCACTGCTGAGAGGAGGTGCACTGCTCCTCTCCTATTGTCATAAGCATTAATGAAACTTGTACTAAAAGCATAAAATTTTGTCAAATACAGCTTTAAAGTCTTTTTAATCAGCAAGTGCTGATTTTGCAGTGATACTAAACTCTCCTTCCTTTACTTAGGACATAAAGTCATAAGAGAGAAAAAATTCATGCATGGCCTATTAAGAGACTTCTGTCTCCTGAGCCTTGACCCTATTCTCCAAAACCAACACCATGCAGGAAAATAAGCTCCCCAGTTTCCGCCATGATCTTTCTAATCATATCTAATCGCTCGTAAACTACTGTACAAGCACAACACAGTTTAGTTAGTAGCAGACTGCCTTGAGCATTTGGTAAAGGCTATTATTTTTTAAGGCATTTCCCAGCCTATGCCCACATGTGGTTTCTGCAAGCCACACACTGAGGCTTCAGGGGTTATAAAAGCTGAGGTGGTGATTAAGAACCAGAAATAATGGCCTTCACAAAACCTGGAATGCTTTTCCAGGACAGATGAATTGCTGAATTATTAGCCCCTCAAACTATGATCATTAGTGAAGCTACATGCCATGTAATAAGAATAAATTTGATGTTTTTTTGCCATTATGTAGAAAAGGCCTTGTGGGCTACAGGCTATTTACTAATCCTAGTTTTGCTCTTTTGCCTAATCTGACTACTGATTTCACCTTCACCTCAAATTTGAGTCTTTCTACTCCCTAAATCTGGGATTAGGGTGGAAAGCAGTCACAGTGAAGCCATCTCAATCATGCCTGGACTCTATTTAAGCTTTTCTCCCCCTCTCTCCAATTCTCTCACTCTCTCTCATTCTTATAGATGCACGTGCGAACTCACACACACGCTCACACACGCACACAGACCCCATCACTTTGCTCATTACAAGAGCTTAATACCTGTAAGGGCTTTATCTGGGATTTTCTCCAGCCACTCACTCAACATCTCTGGCCCAGCAGCCTGCAATCAGGACCTGGACCTGGACTCTAAAGTCACAGCTTTGTACCTTTCCTTCAGCAAACACACCACTTGTCCGACTAAGCCAAAATCATTAGAGTTTAGTAATGCTCTCGAGGCTTCCATCTACTGCCCACACTGACCTAAGCTAATGATTAGAGAGAGAACGGTTGGCATTTTATGTCCTTGTGGTTAATAGCTGTATCCATGCACTGTTACAGTATGTCTTGTGTGTGTGTGTGTGTGTGTGTGTGTGTGTGTGTGTGTGTGTGTGTGTGTGTGTGTGTGTGTGTGTGTGTGTGTGTGTGTGTGTGTGTGTGTGTGTGTGAGTGAGTGTAAATGTGTTTAGGTTGTGTGCATCTAATTGAGATGTAAGCAGTTTTTTTTCTCCTTCAGAAGTTTCTAATAAATATCCTGGATAATTTTAAACACCTGGCCATAAACCTTGTGGAATGCTAAATAAAAGCAAGGTTTCAGAGTAAGACTCCTGTCTGGCTATTACTCACAAAGACAGCAGGATTTGTAATGGTTATAACCTGGATTAGCTAGTTGAAGCAAAAATCCCCTAGTCGATCAAACAAAGCATCACAATAATGTGTTTCTCACAGAAAAGCTTCTAAAATGAAACAAAATAGAATCAAATCTGAGGAGTCTATCTAAAGTATACAGATAAGTAAGTACACTTGTATGAAGTGTTTGTACTCTTTACACTTTACCATACAGTAGAAATAACTTTCTGGGAGCATGCTTACTTTCCATCAGCTGCTTCAAACTGTGAGCAAAGCCAGAGAGGAAGTGGATCTAGCTTTCTATTTTGACCCCCATTCGGGCCCCTGAGGTGACCCAGGGGACCAGATACAGCCCTGCACTGTGCTGCAGCTCTAGTTTCGATTGCCTGACTCCTTCCGCCACTGCACCTGTCACCCGTCAATAGACCCCCTGCCCACACCCTTTCAGCATGCTGAATATATGGCCAGGCTGAATGCCCCCACCTAGCTAATTACTGCTGGCTCCTGAGGTCTGGCTGCATTACACTGTGTGCACTACAACATCACAGCTCCAGTGTGTGTCTGCACTGGCCTGGGTACTACACACACACACACACACACAAACACTCAATCCTTCACACACAAGCACTGTGACATGATGACAGATTAACGAGTGCTGTACACTCACAAACACTAGGAATAGAGTTATCACTCTGGACAGACAGACACCACAGTCTAGAGGTTTAAAACTTTAAAAACTGGAGCTACTGGCTCAGTTAAAACATATCAGGTCAATATGAATTTCCAACTTTAAAAATATGTACAGATCAAAACGGAGATAATATGAAAACATCTGAAAAGGACAGTGTTTAAAACCCTACCAAATGGATGCATTCATAATGCTTGCATTACGCTCTTAACTAAATGATCTGTTCGTGTAGAAAAGTTAGTTCATATATGGCTGGCGAAGCGGGTGGAATTCAATATGTCCCTTGTGCACGATTCAGATCAGAGTTGATCTTGGATCTACTTGTACACAGATGAGTAAACTCTAAACAACACGTGATGCAGCGCGCATGGAAAAGACGCGCGCTCGCTCTGATTGGCTCGCTCTTGTGTCTCGCAGGGACTCAGACTGGGACGCGCTTAGAGGCGTCACGCTGCGCAAGTCGCCGCAGGTAAATTTTCGCACGTTATCGAGTGACGCTTGACTCGAGAAAGCCGCATTTGGGAAGAAAACATGACATGATGCACTACCCTACCCACATAAAACAACGTTTCATTAAAATGTCGGCACCGCAGTCCAAAAGCTTTACTCTTCTGATTGTTTCCACACTACCGCACCTGCTGACAGACACCAAGCTGAGACTGAATATCTCTGCGCATTCTCTCATCCTGGTGACGTCCAGATCATTTTGATATCCGCCAACGTGAAATAGTGGAAAAGCGTTTTAAACCAGAGCCCAGTCGTCTTGCATGTGAGCCGAGACAGATGCTTACCCGGGATCAGAGAGGAAACGAGAAGTGCGACGCAGCACTTGACGTGAAAGAAAAGTCATGTTTTTTAAAAAACAAACAAAAAAAAAAACACTCCGCCATGGTGTGACTCGTACTTGGCTACCTGTTTGCGCGGCTTGTCCTCTCTGCATCCATCTATCCAAACGATGATAACGTGCGCAAAGCATCCTGTATCCTGCTCTGCACACTTTTTTCTCTTTGTATTTTTTTTTTATTTTTTTTGTGTGTGAGTTTTTTTTTTTACTTTACTTTTGACCCGTTGATGTCATTTCCTGTATGAGTAACACACAGTGAACTAAGCTCAATAATACCTTTAGGAACGCGTAATATTTCGGAAAAACTTCTTGGCGCACGGGTTCACAAGGTCAACAGGAGAAGGTCGTAGTGCGGCGAAGACAAAGCAGTGATGTGCATCATCCTGTCTATGTTCATCCTGTGTCACTGAAGTGCATATAACATTTAATTCAACCTTAGTGACTTTCAACAGATTTGCTACCTCCAAGTTTATAGCCAAAAATATTGAAAGCAGGTAAAGATGGAGTGCTTTAGAAATATTACTCACTGTCAGAGAATCTCAGTTCTAATGTTAATCAGAAATCGAAAAGTAAAAAAAATAAATAAATCCGAACAGTATAAATAAATAAATAAAATCTGAAAAAAGGCACAACGCCTCATCCAAAAAAAAAGATAAGTAAATTCCAGAACAGACAAAAACCAAAAAAAAAAAAAAAAACCAGCAACACCAAAACCGAAAAACACCACTAAAAACGCAAAATACAAGATCCAAACATTAAAAGAAAGCACTTTGGAGGGAGCTCTGTTACAGATTTATTATCAGCAAATGATTTTACTTCACTTTCTTCAGTCATTGCCCCCCAAATTGCACAAACAAAGTGGCTTAACGCTTTCTAAAAACTACACGCACGTCAATACAAAACCATGAACATTCATTTTAAAACGAAATATACACATCAAAATGCTATATACACCGGTGTGAATTTATAGAACAAATAATTTTGCATACTTCTTAGATTGTAGGATCTGTGACCTTACATTTATGCATAAAGAAATTCTAAATAGATAAAAATTACTAATTATCAATAATGTCAAATAAATGACCACTAAATATATCAATTTGGAGATAAGAAAATGGCCAAAAACTGTGCAGCTAGTGAAGTCTCTCAACATACAATACATACAAATGTATTTACAGGTCAGGTCATAAATAGAGAGCATACACTATAGATATCACTAGCAGAACAATCACCAAGTAACCTTTTCCATTGTACTGCTGTTATATAATGAGAAAAACAAGGCATGAGGAATTTTTTATAGAAAACATAATACAAAGAGGCAGAGACAGCCCAGAGCCTAAGAATCAAATCTATAATTAATGTATCAATGGATTTAATTTGAAAGAATGAAAAGGGTTGTGTTTCGTAGCACTGCAAATGAAAAACTTTTCATATTCTGTTTGCTACAGTTGATGCACACTGTAACCAATTACATGGTTATGCAAACTGTCTTCACTTTGTTGGGTTTTTTTCTTTTTTTCTTCTTTGCTTTGTTTTGCAGATCACGGCTTCTGTACAAATGCCCAACAGGAAATCTTCCAACAGGCTTGGTATGAAGGGTTACACAATCGTACAGCATTATAAAAAAGGAAGCTATAGCAGACTTTTTCACATGCTTTTTATGTATAATCCTGTATCATTGGTCAGCCTTCATTAGTGGAGGATTGTGATCCTTTAATAACGGTTAAGTAAAGCTATGTGTATTTCACACTATCCCAGCTTCACTGCTGTCTTTTTTTCGATGGACATAGTGGGTGGTAGGTGTTAGAGTTAGTTACAGATAGGACCCCTACATGGTGTGGTATTTCCTTACTCCTTTCTGGCTCCCTCTGACTCCTTTACCTTTGAACCTACAGAAAGGATCACCATGAGGCAGCCGGCAATGATAGATGACCGTTGGTCTGCCAATGTGGCACAATATTTCAATTTTCTGCCTGGGATGTGGTGTTCCAGAGGTTGAGAAGAGTTCAGCTGCACAGTGTGGTGCCAGCATCCGCTCCCAGTGCCCGTGCTGGAGACCCAAACACAAGTTTCCAGCACATACCACAGGCCCTACTGGTGTCAGTGAAAACAACTCAGCTTTGTAGTATGACAAAGTCCCAACTGATTATTTATGAGACATAACACACATTAGACTGAATGTTGCTTTCTTTATGAAAGAATATCTGTTTATTGTTCAATTGTACATGTGGATGATGTATATAAACTTATTTTGTGATACTTGAGAATAAAGCTAATCTAATCTATTCTAGTGTATCATGATGTATTCTATTATCAAATTAAATAATAGCATATTTTACAGATGAGCATGAAATGGGTTTAGAAAAAAAGATCAATCCTCATATTCAGTCCATTTTAATAACAGATTATGCTGGAGGTAGTAATGTTTTTGATAAGAGTTAGATTAAATGTGATAAGGCAGTGAACAGTCACACAATTCAGGAAATCACTAGGGCTTAGAACATGTTACATCAGGCAAAACAGCTGACAGAAATTGCTGGCATAAGAGAAATACAGCTTGGCTTTTCAAGTTCTTTTACTTTGGAGTCTGCCTCTCCAGCATGGTGCTCTTTCCCAAAGCAACCAGAATATGTTCAGAGAGACAGAGAAAAATGAGGCTTAAAAAGGAGATAAAAATATATGCAGGTATGAAGTCGTGCATCATACTGTGATGCATGTCTTATATTTTGACATTGCTATCTGGGTCAGTTATATTTATGAGTATCATGGTGTTACTCTGAAATGTGATTATGCATGTTTATTTTATGTGACAAAACCAGGCTGATATCTGGTAAGTGTGCACATAGATGTGCATGTCTATCTGGAATTGAGTATTTCTTTCTGTCTGTGTGCTTTAGGATGGGGGAGGGCAGTATGCCTTTCAGCTGGAGCACTGTGATTGGTCTGAGTGAATGTGAGGCCTCATGGCATGCAGTGCACCCTAGTGGTGAGGAGGAGGATCAAAAACAAACACACCAAACATAACCAAACCTCTGAACGTTCCCTCAAAGTATATACATACAAGCAGTCTCATACAATATTTTACACCTTCCACACTGAAACAAAGTGTTCTGCAAAGGTTTGGGAGCATCAAGAACCTTCCTAGAGCTCTATAATAACATAAATAACCATGCAAGCTGTAAATATGGATCACACACCTCTAATTCATTATAAAAGCAGGATGCACTAATGTATGAACCAGTGTGCAGTCATGTCAAATTTACTCATAAGATTGCTAAAATATTTATCACTGCTGTCAGAAAAGTAGTTGTACTGAAAAAAAAGTGTCCTCACTTAAGCTAAATGTATTTTAAAAGGTGTATTTAAGATGTATTTAACACAAGACTGGTTGTGATATAACACCAAAATCTTTTCATCTTGAGTGAAACTACTGATTTTCTTCCAGTTGTTTTTATAAAATCTAAATAAAGCATACTAACAGTTGTGTTAAGCATTAAAAATGGTAAGTTAATGGTAAGCATTAATTTATTATTTATTAGTCTGAAAAGCCCTCCCTTAAACTGGGAGCCAAACCCTTGAAATTGGTTCCAGGATTTCCAGAACATGTCCAGCACCCTTAGTCAAAATTCTAAATCATTAAACTTTGTTATCGAATGTAAAGTTCCAGTTGTTATCAGAGTAATGTAATATTGCTTACTTCATGTTTGTTTCTACAATTTCTGCTAGCAATTCATTAATTGAGTGTGGACGTTTTCATGTCGCCATTAAAATTTTGAAGAATGACCAAAACTAATTCACACACACACACACACACACACACACACACACACACACACACACACACACACACACACACACATATATATATATATATATATATATATATATATATATATATATATATATATATATATATATATATATATATATATATATATACTGTACTGTATAAGTTGCCTTCTTTCTAAATCAAAATCTACCTTAAAGAGCAGAAATAAATATTAATAAACTGAACATAGTCTATATTTGGTGTGATAACCCTTTGCCTTTGAACATGTTTTAGTAGCTTCAGGTACACTTCAAACAGTTTTATGTGAACACTGGCTTAGTGTTTTCTAAGCATTTTGGGGGAATGTTCCAGAGTTCTTATGGAGGTTTTGACTGTCATACTTGCTTCTGTTTTTGCAGGTAATCCCAGACAGACTTCATTACATTTGTTATGAAGTGGTCTATTATGTAGACCACTGAAAAGTGGTCTATGTAACATGTTACTTAAATTTCTTCACTGACATAAAAAAATGGGGCAAAAGATTTTTTTTTTTTTGAGGAGTTGATCATGCTCTTTTTTACAGACCTGAGTATAAGACCACATTTGCATTTAATTAAAAGCAATACGCTCACTAGCTATTACCTCTGCTCATTCTTGTACTTATACAGTCAGCAAAACATGTGGCAGCTGTGCAATGCATAAAATCCTGCAAACACAGGTCATCAGCTTCAGTTAATGTTCACATCAAACATCGGAACTAAAAAAAATGATCTCAGTGACTGCATCAGGTTCCACTCCTGTTAGCCAGGGACAGGAATCTGAGGCTACAGTGGTCAAAGGTTCACAGATATTGGACAGCTGAAGAAAAGCATCACCTGGTCTTTTTCCAATTTTCACCTGCCAAATGACTATCATGCCCATATGTGCTTTTTAAACATCCCATGCCAGATTTAGTCCCTCTTTGCTTCTATAATAACCTCAACACTTCTGAGAAGGCTTTCCAGAAGATTTTGGAGTGTGGCTGTCAGGATTTGTGCTCATTCAGCCACAAGAGCATTAGTGAGATCAGGCACCAATGTCAGATGAGAAGGCCTGGTGCACAGTCAGCATTCCATTTCACTGCAAAAGGTATTCATTGTGGTTGAGGGCAGGGCTCTGTGCAGGACACTCAAGTACTTCCATACCAATCGTAATAAACCATTTCTACATGGAACAAGGTTGGACCTCACAAAGACATCTTATAATTTTGAATATAATTCTGTGCTTCCAACTTTGTGGCAACAGTTAAGGGAAAACCTAATAATCAGTGATATTGTGGTGTCCATAAACCTTTGGCTATATAGTGCATATAATAAAACAACTTCAGAGGTGTGTAAGAGATTAGGGAACAAAAATGAATACATAGCTTTCTAAATGTACACACCAAACACTAAATGTACGCACCAACGATTATATAAACTGGTTATAAGGATGTGTATATTGGGGTATAGCTGAAGACTGTAGACCCCTCTTTTCCTGGCAAGGGGATTAATAATGAATTAAGGCATCTAAACCCCACAGAGCAATCCCCCTGCCAACATGCTTTCCCTAAAAAAAGAAAGAGGTTCATGCATACTAATGTATCCATTATTTATAGTGATTGCACAGCTGGGCCACCGATGTTAAAGACAAGGAAGGAGGGGAAATTGTTTGCTCCTGGATGGAAGTCCCAGACTGAGAAGCAACCAGTTATAAGGTTGCTAAAGTATGAGTTATAGTGGCAATTGTATGGCCATATCTTGAATAAAGGAGGGTGTCCTTCACTGCCAGACAGTCACGCCTCATAACAGGGGATGAGGAGGCGAATGCTGCTGGGGGAGGGGTGGATTAAACAAATAAATACATGATAAGAAATAATCATGCTGGGATAGCAGGGCTCGGTGGAGACAAAGAGACTATGGGGGAGGAGGTCAGGAGTCTAGCTTGAATCAATTCACTGCCTTGTCTACAGATTACAGTCTGTGGTGGAATGAACATTGGGTGGGTATAGCAACCTTTTGACCTAATTTGAAGATTTGTGATCTTGGGTTCGAGCATTTAGCCAAGCCAACTTCACAGGAAATGAATAATAAAAGTATGGAATTAATAGCAGATTTATGTACTATGTGCCCTGGATGTGTGTTGGAGAAGAAAAAAGAGAGGATTAGAGTTAGCAGACAGTTGGAAGTTGGGAGACTGGAATCAGCTCACACATCAAGCATGATAAGATGATAAGATAAGTTCTGGCCAGATGAGCATACGACCCACTGGAACTTTATATTTGCATAGATAGCAAGTGATGAGGGGACATCTTGAGAGACGAACAGACCACCACCAGAATATCCTAGATCTTTACAGATACCTACAGTTCTGTATCAGGCCACAACTGATTTGATCTCTTAGAGATCATGATAGAAATAATTCAAAAGAGGACTTCCCATTCAATAAAGAAAATAAATTAATGACTGATTACACTGTGCACTTGCAGATGTCCCTATCAAAGGAACTGATTTGAAACAAAGAGATTGGGGAGTCTCAGAGCATAAGGACTATGGAATAAGAGCTGTACAATAACAATACCTCAATTTCCAACATGGTAGTAGTCTTTTATAAAGAGCAGGCGTGTAGAAATGTATTTATAGTGTTTTAGACTGAGTAACTGAATTTTTTGAAATTATCTTTTCAGATTTCATAATTTATCTTGTTCTTCTTAATAGATTTACACTATGGAATAAGTTCTTATTTATTTCTGAATTAAGGTTTTTGTGTGTACATCCATCATTGGAGGAAATAAAATGAATACTAAACTAATCCAGGAAGAAGAATGGGTCCTAATTTACAGGTAATAAGGTGATTTAGCTGAATTATCACCTGAGGCCAGACCTCCCAAGAGAGAATGTACATTGTGCAAACACTGCAACCTTTATTCTACTGCACAGACAAGGACTACTTAAACCTTTTATGCTGAGTTTTGCCACACACAGGAAAAATCCATAAACTTTGGAATTATAACAAAATAACCCATTGAGGTTTTGACAGATTGGATTTTCCACTGTTCAAAGTCAAAATTACCCTCCACAACATCCCTGCCCCTCCATTTTTATGGCAAATACAACAGCATCCTAATTATGTGTGTGGCCACCATGGTAAGAGACATCTTGTTAACTTGTACATGCTGTGAGCTTGTATAAATGTGCTACAGCCGCACTTTGGGAGCTTTGCTTCCTGCTTAGTCTGCCATAACCGAATCTCAAATCAGAATCAAAACAGGTTACCTCGTCATTCAAAACATGTATGCATTATCCCGGACTTTCTGTGTGTATATATGTTTGGAATCTGATTTCAAGATGCAGTTTTTATAGTTTTTAGAGGAATTATGGCAGACAAAGATCCCAAAATGTATTTGTAGCACATTAAAAAAGCTACTTCTAACTATGGAATTTCCTTTTTGAAATTACAAAGCTTGCATATCCTTATGTATTTACTTTCAAAGACATGCCATGTAAAACAAGGTCTGGGTGCTGTAATTCATTGCTTAACCCTGAGGTCATGGATGTTGTCCAATGTCTGCAATGGGTAGATCAGAGCTAAGTCCTAAGCTAAGTCGCCAGCTTCAGAATGACAGAGATTCTGTGTCTGAAGCTTACCCCAGGGTGTCCGAACAGAAGGCTTTGAGTGTCCTAAAGACACAGAACCACAAACCTGTTCCTCAAGAGGCTTTCATTAGGTTTCAAAGGCTTCCTGGTTTTAGATTACTGTGCAAATACATGTCTAGCTGTGTCCACTAGTCACTGAGTGCTGTGAAGATTCAGGCTGATTGAACATGTTAGTGCTCAACTTCACTCTGAATCCAGGAGGAACCCATTTATATTGCAATTTGAAAAGAAAACTCCTCATACACGGAGGTATGATTTTCATTTTGTAACCTTTGCTCATGATGAAATCTTGACATTTGACTTGGTTCAAAGGCCAAATAGGAAAGCTAGCAAGTGCCAAGATCCCCCATGTAGGCAGTCGCCAGCCTTCTTGACCCGTCCAGATCTTTTTTGACATGTTGTCAATCTTAAGCCAAGACTTGCAGGGGTTAAAAACCAAGCACACTTTATCAAGCAAAGATGTGCCTCAGAGAGATATACAACCTATGGTAATGTAAGGGGAAGGCACAAGGTGATAGGACCCTGAAAGGTGCCCCATTTATCTTATTATGTCTTTCACCCATTGTCTCAAAAAAACCTTATGCTACTCTCAGTGTGTCCTTTAAGGGGCATGTTAGGAAGGAAAAAAGTGGCCCACGAATTCCCTAGAATGGTTCACATTCATTATGAGAGTCCTTTAGCATAAGAATGGCTCCTGCCTGCATGCATAATTCTGCTGAGTAATTGTGATGGCCTTTTCTACTGGCTGCTGACAAAAAAGCACCAGCACGGGGGCTATTGTCATGGGCGCATCCATCTGCATCCAGGCCATTAAAGGATATTTGCACTTCCTCAGGGCCACTGGACCCGGGTGGGTTTTTGACATGTAGCAGAAGGCTGTGGACTTTGGCCACCAGCTCTTGAGGTGCAGATTAGGGCAGCATAAGGGGCTGTGCTCCTGTCAAGCTCTGTGAGTATCGGAGGGACAAAAACAGGGGCAAGGGACTGACTAAAGGTTGAGTGTAAAGGAAGAAACAGTGTGTGGGGGTTGTAAACTTAGTGAGGATGTTTTTCTTTGAGTTGATACATGCTGTAGTCTGCCTTCTCAATGCAATGGTTTGGGTGGTTGAATGAGCATCAGACACAAACACACGCAGACAGACTGACAGATGGGAGAAGCTGGCTGCATTCTGGAAATTTGTGTACTAGCTGGAATCTTAGTACCTCACTGTGAATGATGTATAATCAGGAGGATGGGATAATGCAGTAGGTACTTAAACATAACAAACATGCTAAATTCATTAAAAACTCACTTGTATATCAACTAAAGCAGATAATGTGCTAAAAAATTGTGTATAATGGGTAAGTTACGAGCCAAGTTTCTCTCCAAAGTTTAGCTAAGAAATGCTGAGTAAGCCAGGTCATACAAATATGAACAAGATTTCTACCCTCAGCACTGACACAGATCATAGTTACACCACAGATATCATTAAGTGAAGTCATGTTTACAATAAGCACACTGACAGTTTTTGCAACATATACTTTACAAACCTGCACAACCTGTCAGTCCATACCTTACAAGTAACAAGGCTTATTACTACACTTTCCACTGATGGAATGTTGAGGGATAGGTATAAAAATGATTGAATTACGGGGTTGTGGAAAAGTCATTGTGTGTGTGTGCAGTCAGCACTGCCACTGGGCAGGGAGTACCTGTGGGCTGGCTCCTACTGGGACTCATTTGGATCTGACAGCTCCCAATGTGTTCATTAGGGCTCTGATTGGGCCCTGCTCCTATGGGGAGTGCCTGCCAGCCCCATACTGAATAGTCGTGATTGTGCTCAGCATAAATCGCCATCTGTTTCAGCAGGAGAGAGAGAGAGAGGCACAGAGAGAGAGAGAGAGAGAGAGAGAGAGAGAGAGAGAGAGAGAGAGAGAGAGAGAGAGAGAGAGAGAGAGAGAGAGAGAGAGAGAATGGGCAAAAAGCCACTCAATTTTTAATCCATCTACATTTTGTGGGTTTAAGTCAAGTAAAAAAAAAAAGAATAAAATCTGTCTCGTAGGAGGTAATGCTAATATATTAAACTGCATTTGGTTTTTCATCATAACTGTCAGCAAGGAGCAAATTTAAGACTACGTTACTGATATATTAGTAGTACACTGGCTATAAGTATAATTGGTAAATAATAATAAATTATAAAATTATAAACATAAAAACACTATTTCTAGACACATGTACAGTGAATACTGTTTCTGATCTTTCCAACACCACTGAAAATGTTAAATACAGCATGATATATGAATATACACATTCTAACTTTTAGTGTAATATAGAGTGGGGTCCAGTAGACCAGTAAAAACCTGGATGAATATTATTTTGAAATATTTAGAAAGAATTTGAATAAAGAAAGAAATAATTCAAATTCTTGAATATATCATTTTGAAAATTCTGCACTCCAGGTCCTTATTTAAATGTAGGGAAACTTGTGTTATTGACCATGACAACTGCTTTGTACAAAAGGTTACATTTCCTCATGAATAATCTCTATTGATGCATGTGTTGGGGTGACACTCCAATGGATTTGATGTGAAATGGATCATACGGTTTTGCACAATCTTGTGTAGTCCATGCTAACTCAAGCACATACTGTCTTCAAATAAAAAAAAAAAAGAAAAATACCAAATACTAAGAAATCTTTTTTTTTAAATTCTACTTTTCACTCAAGTTGTTATCAGTAATATAATTTGTAATGAAATTGTAACTACATATACATATATAGGTAGACATACATATACACATGTATGGTGCTCTCCAGCATAAAATCAGGTTTCTATTGCTGCACACATCATACACACTTGATTGCTGCTCAGTCTTTCTTTTTGCTTATTTTCTCTCACTCACTCAAGAAAAATGGAAAGAAAAACGAAACTGCCGCTTCTTGCCGCTTGGGTTTTTGAAGCATCTTTATCAGGCCTAGCAGCAGCATTCTGTGTTTGCTAGCCTTACTTTTCATCCTTTGTGTCAGCCAAGGTGTGACCAATGCATAGGGTATTTGTATGGGGTAGAAGACGGCACATTGCATTTGGTCTTCTGTCTAAATGGAAAAAAAGGAGGGGGTGAATAGGGGGAAACGGGGATGAATAAAAGGCGGTGTGCACAGGGCCCAGGTGCTTTACAGCTCAGCTACACAAAGGCTTATGAAGCGTTACTCCATGGAGAGTCATGTCAGATGTAATTGCAGGGTTCTCAAAGATAGTGAATCACATGCAATGCATTGACCTCGCCCTATGATGCCATGAAAGAGGCCATCTCCAGTGCCAAAAAAAAAAAAATTAAAAGTTTTCCTGTTATTTGATTATCCATAATCAGGAGTGTAAATAAGCTGTCCTTTGGGACACCGTTACAAATCCTCCACTTGCTGACTCCAAAAGGCAATTTCACACGTTGACATTGATACTGCAGAGAGAATGGAGAACTACACTAGAATACACAGGGACGGGTTATGTACCAATAAGTATCGAGCATTTTCAAAAATTACTTCAAATTTTCAACTATTTGCTTGTTTAAACACTCTGTTTACTTCCCTAAGTTCTATCTGAACTATTGATAGCCTGTGATGTAGATATGACATTGATATGCTGCCTCTTTGCTAGGCAAGGGAACGTATAGGCAGCACTATTAGAGATAGGCTTTATTCATCTTGATATTTCCCATAGTGAGCTCCTGCTGAGATATAAGCACATGTGCTTTGGAAGTCTGAATATGTTTCTGGGCACCAACAGTTTAAAATGTGGCAGGTACTCAGCAAGCCCTGCACCTTTGTGTGACCGACTAACATTTAATTGGAGGTGACCAACAAATGGGTGATAAGACCTAGGGGGCTCCAAACGCTCACAGATGGAGTTCTCTGGGGATCTAGGTGTTCCTGTGCTGTTGGCAGCCAAAGTTCCATGCTCCCCTACATTGGCACGTCTTGGAACAGCTCCATCCGGCTCACCACGGGTGGGCCTACAGACACCGAGGGCATCTTAGGCAGCTGGCACCGGTTCTGATCAACAGTGAGGAGTATGTTCACACTCAGATGCTAAGCAGGAAACTCTTGAACTATGCTCCAATCAGACATCTAACTTCAGACCTCTCACTTACAGCACTGGTGGTACTGTTAACAGTAAAGTGAGCCATGAGTTGACCATGTTATTCCTTGGCAAATGTTGTGCAATAATCATTAACTGGATGTGAACGGTTGCAATTAAGTTCTTTTGGCAGAGAACTGTTGATAGTTTTTGCTTCATATTTCTGTTGAGTGATTAGATTTTGTGGAAAAAACAATGACAGATTTATTTACAAATCATTTTTACAGGGTACCCCTTAGTAACTGATACAATTTGCATGTACACGTGCCCTCACAAGGTTATACAGGTATAAGACACATACACTATCTCAAGTGAAAATGTAGTCTGATTAATATGGACATGAAAGATGCCATTTGGACAGACAAGAATTTCTTTGTCATGGAACCATCACCACATTTATGAGGTGTAGGACCACTATGAAGATTCCACAGGTCAAGCCAAAACAATGGTGGAAAACAAGCCACCAACATTCTCAAATTCAATGACAGTGTATAGAGTGAGAAAATGAGCTGTAGATATGAAATATAGTCCAGGGGTCAGATGTGTATATTCGAAAATTGTGATTTATTACTACTCATTTTGAAAGACTTTGTCAGGTAGGAACAGCTGGCCAAGGCATGTCCAAATCAGTAGGAAGGGTTTGCTAATGTTGCTAAAAAAGTTATTTATTGATGAGCGCTTTAGCTGCTTTTGCCGAATAGGCATCTTGGAAACGTGCTCTCCTCTCTTGGGGGAGACGGACATGAACTTCTAACAGCCAAGGAGATCTGTAGGGCAGGGAAAATGTACAGTATGCCCAGAAAATGAACCCCCTACTGTGTGTCTAGTAGGGGTCCCTAATGGCTCCATCTAGTTCCATATGGGAGTCTAGAAATCAGTCAGAGATTATAGCTCATAATATAGCTCACAACTTCATTGGGTTCCTGACCTGTTCCTCTCACAAGCAAATCAACACACAGCCATATTTCTACTCAGGTTGTGAAGTAGAAAATTCCACCAAATGAGAGACAACTAGGCACAACTAAGTTCATCAGCTAAGTTGCATCCATGGTTATTTCTACTGACAATATATACAAGCGCTTTGATATGTTCACACTTCACCCCAGACATGTGCAAAAAGAACTCACACAAAACAAACCAGTCTGTTGCATGCAAAAGCTGAACTGTCTTTTTGGACAAAGACTAGATTAAAAAAAAAAATCAAACCCGGTTTCAGAGGACCAAATAAGTCTTACTTCAAAACTGTGCTGCCAGAAACATTAAAGTTTATTTAGAGACTCTACCATCTCTAATGAAGCAATTAAAATCTTTGATATGCCTATGATCATGTAATTGCTCCTAGTCATACTTTCAAAACTGATCACACATTTGATCCATAGGTTTTCTGCAGTCACAGCAAAGTTAAGGGAATATTATTGAACTAGTTTTGCATACTTCAATTAGAAATGAGATCTTGAACTAAAGTCAAATTGAAATGCATAAACAGGCGAACATTAAGACATTTTTAGAACAGAATAAAGCTGATGAACATATGCATACATAACATGTTGAGGCTTAGGCTTCCTGCTGGGAGCAGGCACGACAAAGGCTTTCTAACAGGAATACCTCTGGGATCGCTAATGATTAATTAGCTTGTGTCATTAAGTGAAGTAAATGTCATGGTAGCTTCCTAGGGAAGCGGTCACACCATGTGCGTGCTAAAGCGCCCCAAGGGACCATAGGCACTGTAGTCAGGGGAACACTGACATCTAGTGGCTGGAGTTAGAAGTGATTCTTAAAGCAGTCAGCAGATTACGTTTTAGAAACAAAGTTTAATGAAGACTGCATATCTACAGCTTTCATTCTTTGATCTAACTTTAGTAACTTTTTGTCAGCGTCACGATAGATCCAGAGTCTATTTCAGGAATTCTGTGTTTTTTCGAAAGTGGGGGGAAAAGGAGAACCATGTGGAAACCCACAATAAATGCACTGAAACTCAACTCAGACAACACAAGCTCAACAATGCTGCCCCATGTGCAATGGTGGCACCCTGATGAACAGCATTTAAAATATTCTTGTGGCAAAAAAATATATATATTAATTGTTGACATGGCTCTGTGACACTGTGACTTAACATGAATGCAATTTGGTTCCATGGTCATATTCCCTTAACCAGTGTACCCCCAAAATGCCTAAATACAACAAGTAGAAAAATCACTAAGAGCTGTCAATAATCAAATTAAATATATGTTAACAAAACACTGGAAATGTCCTTACCCATGTGGAGAAAAGGCCTATCAACTGGTGCAGCAGATTCATACCTAGATGGAGACCAGATACCTGGTCACTATACTGTGGTACATAATAACATTTAGCTTCCTAATTTGTTAAAGTGCATTTCCCAATTCTGCTTTCGTTTTCTTGCTGTGTTGCTTCTCTGATATGCCTGAGAAGCGGAATGGAGACTGGTGCTGGCTCTCAGGCTCATTAACTGTGAGCCAGAGGCTTTTTCTCTTCGGGATGGTTATGAAGGCAATGGCGGAAATAGAGGGAGAAAGAGAGAGAGAGAGAGAGAGAGAGAGAGAGAGAGAGAGAGAGAGAGAGAGAGAGAGAGAGAGAGAGAGAGAGAAAGAGAGAGAGGCTGTTGGTCTGTTTTAAAAGACTCATGGGTGATAAACACATTACCAGCAGTCACAGAACTCCCCTGGAACACTCTTACTTCACACACACCCTCACACACATAATGACACACCTGTCAGAGCCTTTCCACTCTGTAAGCACAAGCAAAGCGCCCAGGGCCTCCCTCTGGTTCTCTCTATATGGCACAGCATGTCCCGTGTATGAAAGAGGACCATTCAATTGCTTTTCTCAGTTATAACCCTGAGATAATGGTGCTTGCAATTTCGCATGTACATCAGCATCCCTTTTTGTTTTTGCATTTTGTATTTGTGTCTTTCCTTCTTTCTGCCTCTCCCTCTGTTATACATCTGTTTTCTTTTCTGCATTCTCTTGTGTACCCACTCCCATGTTTAGAAACTGGCTGTGATTCAAGTTTTGGTGAGAGAGAGAGAGAGAGAGAGAGAGAGAGAGAGAGAGAGAGAGAGAGAGAGAGAGAGAGAGAGAGAGAGAGAGAGAGAGATGTAGAGTTGGCAGTAGTTTTCTTTGTGGTCAGGGCGGTCACACACGGCCTGCAGGAGGCAAAGATGAAAATGGCAGATGGAATTTTGATGGTGTGCTGCATCCCAGCACAAAGACGCCCAGTATGTGTGAGGGAGGTGGAGGCAAGCCTGTTGTAATCCTGCTGATAACTTCTTTAATATTCAGATATCTGCATTACTCTCAGTTCCAGCATCAGAGGCACAACTTTATCCAAATATATAACTGTTCTTGTAAACATTTGCAAATTGCTGCATATTTACCATTCTGTAGCATGTGTTTGCCTTGTCCTTGCAAACTACCCAAATTATATTGTAATTTCTTTTAAAAGAACAGAAATAGAGACTTATAATATAAACAAACACGTACACCAGATTGGGAGTACACCAATTCCATTGTAATTCAATAATGCTGTGTTATGTTGTGTTGGCAGATTGTATCAAATGAAAAGAAAGTGCAGAATAGGTCGGCTTCAGATGTTACTGTATGTACTGCCAGTTTCATGTTCAACCACTGTAATGTGTGCTGCAAAAGATTTTATTCACAACTACTTTAGTCCTTTCTGCTGCCTTTACTTTGCAGGCCATGCCTCAACACTGCCTCTGAAGTTAATTAGCCTTGGTGCTTTGGTGCCTGGTCTACAGATCCTCAATAGAAAACAGACAGAATCATCACATGAATGGGAAACTAACATCTAAGAAGACTTTTTCCTCTACACTTGAGGTTTGTCTTTTGTGACCATTACCCTATTCAGCAATGGTTTTCACACAGCTGTGGCCTCAACTGGAAAATCTTTTGTGTTGGCTCCATGAATATGATTCAGGGCAGGTAGCCCTCATAGCCAGTTAATCTCCTAAAAGAACCTTGTACAAATACTTTTAATGTCTTTCTTTGGCCAACAGAGGACAGTCATCAATTGCACACTTTAGCCTGTTGTGGTGACAGTCCACTACTATGAATGGGAGGCCCCAACAAAATCACAAGTAATTACATTTAAACTGTTACAGAGAAAACAAGCATCATCCTATGAATAGGAACCTTTTAAAATGTTTCTAATCTGGTAGCTTCTAGTAGACAGACTACTGTATCAGTGTGTTTATCTCTCTTCAGTGCATCATAATTCTTCTCCATCCCTTTTAGCTTCTCTTTTAATCCTGAGAAAGAATCTGGTTTTGCATGAGGCTCAGGGACACAGATTTATATAATTTGCCTTACAGTGTCTGCTAGAATTATTTCCATGTTCAGTCAAAAAGATTTACATATAATACATAAAAAAGATTAAATATATAATTATATGATTATAATGCATATTTTGGACCCTCACTGAGATGAGGCCAACCCTGTGAGGATCCTGAGGCTTCTACAGAGATTTACCAGCTCCAGTTGGACTGTGCTTCATACTAAGAGGAGATGCCAACTACATGGGTCTTTAAGGACAGCCACCTCCTCATCATTACAACATTTGTCAAACTGTGTATTGAATTAGGGTATATCTATAATCACACCATCCAGTGTCACCCAAATGAAGATGGGTTCCCCTTTGAGTCTGATTCCTTCTCAAGGTTTCTTCCTTTACCATCCAAGGGAGATTTTCTTGCCACAGTCACCCCAAGCTTGCTCATTGTGGATAAATACAAATACATTTAAATATGTCTAACATTAATCTTGAATTTTTGTATTATATTAATCTTTATATCAATCTTTTGATTTGTGTTTATGTTCTCTAAAGCTGTTTTGAGACAATGTCCATTGTTAAAAGCACTTTACAGGTTGAGCTGCATCAGGATATGGTTGGATTCAATTCAATGTAATGGTTATTGTCACAAAGCTTTAGATAGATAGATAGATAGATAGATAGATAGATAGATAGATAGATAGATAGATAGATAGATAGATAGATAGATAGATAGACAGACAGACAGACAGACAGACAGACAGACAGACAGACTCCCTGAGATGACAAGATGAAACCATGAGCTAAACCAGACTAAAAGGTTTACCCATCCTCATCTGAGTGACAGAGGATTGTGTGTCGTACATAATTTCTTAATTTCTCTTCTATAAATTTATACTCTAGACTGTATATAGTCCAAAAGTGATCTTGTGTTTACAGAACCTCATGAGAAACTAATGAGTATGAGCATCATGACTCATTTCTGAATTCATTATAGTTTTAACTTAAAGTCTGTTCTGTTCAAATTGATGTTATTAACTGTTCAATGATGGAGACTTGAGTGCAAATTGTTCTTAGTAATTGCAGTCCTGAGGCTATTCAAGAAACATGACTGTGCCCGACCTTGCTAATGTATTTGTGGCTGATTAAGCAGATTCTCTCAGCCACATTCCAAAATCTCTTTGAAAACCTTCAGAGAAGATTGGAGGCTGTTATAGAACTGCTTGAGTGATCCCACTATCGTTTAGGGTACAAGGAAGGTACGCATCAAGACACAGATCTTCTCTGTTCTGGCACTGGTGGTGGAGCTGAGTCACTGGCAATCTTCATATGACATGTGAAGACGTACCTCTTTCTGAAATACTTCAATTAGTGTATTAGATTTTTAATTTAAAAAAGCTCTTATTGCTCTACTTCCTCCCAATATACTGATGGTGTTCTTAGTCCATGTCGTAGTGAGCCATTATTTATGATTTCAAGCACATTTGTAAGTTGCTCTGGATGAGGGAGTTTTTCTAATGCTGTAAATGTAATTAACAACAAATAGGGGAACATTCTGTGTTAATCGTCATGGTATTTGGAATGAGTACATGAGTGTTTAGGTGTGCACATAGTGTACATCTATACATACTATACATACTTTATACAAATAATACAAATAATAAATAGGCAGCAATAAATGTTCTGTGATGTGTGTGGGGTTCAGCAGAGAGATACACATAACAAATGCAAGATCTTGTTTGCTTCAATCCCTGCTCCTTTATTCAGACTATGTCCTGGTTTCAATTGGAAACTTGCACAATGTCTGTCAAAATTAATATATTGAAGCAGGCTGGCTATTGCAAAAGCTTACTTCTTTGATGAAAGTTATTTTGTTGTGGATCAGAAGGAATGCCTTGGAATATGTTCCTCTGAGATCCATCAAAGTCCTAAATTTCACCTCCTGCCAAGGCCATACTCTGCTCTAAAAGTCTTAGAAACTCTTAGAAACCAAGATGTCATGGATCCCAATAAGTACCCCGGTGCCTTTGAAGGAAAAACAACCACTTTTTAACCAACATGCTGTATAATGGAGATTAGGTTCTTTGTGATTGAATGGTCTCTCTTATGCCTGGACCCAGCTGTCGTCTTTGTGGTTCAAAACTAGAATACAGCTCAGTTCCACTGTTGGGTTGACATTTTTGAGTACTTTGTGGTTTGATGGAAGACTGAAGCTATTTCTGTACATTTTTACCTTTAATATTAGGAATGTTTCTTCTGGGTATAAAGCAGATGCGATTTGTGTGTGTGTGTGTGTGTGTGTGTGTGTGTGTGTGTGTGTGTGTGTGTGTGTGTGTGTGTGTGTGTGTGTGTGTGTTCTTTTCCACATGCCCTTACATACCCACCACCATGTTTAGAAACACCATGTTTAAAAAACTGTGATTAAGTTTCAATGTGTTGGGGTCTTTCTGTGCGTGCGTGCGTGTGTGTGTGTGTGTGTGTGTGTGCTGCTTGGCGTTTTCTATAACAGCCACTAGATGCCACCATTAAGCTTCACATAGAATATTCTATTTATTCTACTTCACTGAGCTCACTGTGTGTGTGTGTGTGTGTGTGTGTGTGTGTGTGTGTGTGTGTGTGTGTGTGTGTGTGTGTGTGTGTGTGTGTGTGTGTGTGTGTGTGTGTGTGTGTTTAGAAACTGTTTCAGTGTGTGTACGTACTCCCAACTTGAAATATTAAAAGCCCATGAGCTCTACAACTTTTTTAAAGCTGTCTTGTTCAGCAATACTTAAGATAAATTATGAGACTTCATACGTCAGTGATATGGATAATATTCTGCAGTACAACAAATACAACATATGTGCCACATTTTCTTCCCATCCTCATCTCCAGGACACACACAGACACACACACAGACACACACACAGACACACACACACACTCCATCAGTTTTCTCTATCTTTTGCTTAAGGACTTAACACAAGACCAATCATACCAGCTAATTACCAACATGCATGTAGTAGCCTAGTGGCTAAGGTGTTGAATTGCCAATCTAGAAATTTCACGTATCTGTACTTTACTTCGCTATTTAAATTTACGTCAACTTTCACTACATTTACGTTTACTCCACTACATTTCCTAGATAAAATGTATACTTTTACTCCGCTATATTTCCATTAAGTGTCTTCGTTACTCGTTACTACAAAATAAAATCAGTAGAAATGTCCTAGATTGCATTACGCAGCTCCGCACGCTCTATTTCAACACAATGTTGCCAAAAGGAGGCGGAAGCACAACTGAAACCGCCATGGAAGCACCTACTGGAGGACCTCCAGTTATCGTAGACCAGGGGTGGCCAACCAGTCAGAGACCAAGAGCCACATTTTTAGAGTGTTACCGCAAAGAGTCACATCATACACATGGGCACACATGATCATCACCTTTTTTCCCCTGCCATTTTGAGAGCGAACTTGACACAAATTGTTTACTCGAATGATCTTGCTCCTACTGAAAAACTTCGAGCTGTTTTCATCCCACTCACATGCGCGTTTGACTAAAATACCGTACTGAACTCAAGCGAAGCGAACACTCATATTAAAAAGACACAAATACAAACTTCGATATGAACGTAAGAGCCTCATGAAACCGGGTTAAGAGCCGCATGCGGCTCGGGAGCAGCGGGTTGGCCGCCCCGTCGTAGACGACCACCCCGACGATAGTGGTGAACAGGGTGAAGAAGATAACGTTATACACCCGTGGCCGTATTTGCAAGAAATGTTTCTGTACATTGGAATGAAAGATTCTTCCTACCGGATGAAGTGCCTCTTATACCTACCGAAAATCACTGAAATTTTACTTTTTACTTCAAATACTTAAGTACATTACTCTCACTCACTCATTTTCTACCGCTTATCGGGACTACCTCGGGTCACAGGGAGCCTGTGCCTCAGGCTCCATAGATACACCCTGGACGGAGTGCCAACCCATCGTAGGGCACACACACACTCTCATTCACTCACGCAATCACACACTACGGACAATTTTCCAGAAATGCCAATCAACTTACCATGCATGTCTTTGGACCTGGGGAGGAAACCGGAGTACCCGGAGGAAACCCCCGAGGCACGGAGAGAACATGCAAACTCCGCACACACGCCTTGAATCGAACCCCGACCCTGGAGGCGTGAGGCAAACGTGCTAGCCACCGTGGCGAATTTAGTACATTAAATATCAGAAAATTACTTTTGATACTTAAGTACAGTATATATCAGATACTTTAAGACTTTTACTTGAGTAATATTCTAAAAGGTGACTTTCACTTCTACCAATTCTTTTTCTAGTACGATACTTGTACTTTTACTCAAGTATTGCTTTCTAGTACTTTATACAACACTGCTGAGCAAGGCCCTTAACCTTCAGTTGCTCAGTTGTATAAATTGAGATAAAATATAAGTCACTACATATAAGGGTAACTGCCAAATGCAGCTGATGTAACACTTGTTACACAGTGTTTGTTAATGCACACACTCACTGCCTCTTTATGAGGAATGTGGTAGCTAAGTGATTAAGTATTCAAAATAATTTCAGGCTGTGAAAAGCTGCCGCCGCTGGACATCTGAGCAAGAGCCTTAGCCCTCAACTGCACGGCTATATGATGTAAGTCACTCTGTATAAGGATGTCTGCAAAATGCTATAAACCGTAACTACATTACAGCCTAATTAAACTACCCTTTACTCATCCTTTTGCAAAAAAATAAAAATTCTAAGTAAAAATATCATAAAAATCTTCCCATAGTCCCTTCTGCAGATCAAGACTAAGCCTCAAAAGCTACAAGATTTGACACTTGCCAACTAATTTTGGTGCTTGGCAACTACACTGTGTAATGAGCCTCTCTGTGTTTGCCCTGTTTCTGTCTGCTGTCTTGCCCTGCTGTTGATTGTTTTGCCCCACCCACTTGTTTGTTACCATGGACACTAATTGTACTCAATCTTTCCCTCAGGTGTGTCATCTCTGTCTCTCATTGTCTCTGCTTGGTGATTGGTTCAGGTCACATATATATACACTGTTTGTTCACTTCCCTGTTGTGAGTCGTTATATGGATATGTATGTTTTTCTGTTTCCTGTCAGCCCGATCTTCTGCCTAGTCCTGCCTACCTGTCTAGTCCTGCCTACCTGTCTAGTCCTGCCTACCTGTCTGTGTTCCTGTGTCGAGTTTTGTTTATTAAAAGGTTAACTGCAATTGGATCCTCACTCGTCTTTGTCTAACCGTGACAGAACGACTCGCCACAAATGGATCCAGCAGAAATCCTATTTTGCCTGTGTGAGGAAGATTCTCCCATCAAGGAGTATGCTGAGATGTTCGTCCACCTGTGTAACCAGGTAAACTTTGGAGAGAAAGCTCTTAAAGACATCTTCAGGCATGGACTGGAGAATGTTTTACGCTATTTAATGCCGGCTGGCCGAGAAATGGGGTCGTTGTCAGATTTCGTTGCTCCTGGGCGGGTCCTCGTTAACCATGGGCAGTGGAGAGACGGAAGCCGGCCTTAAATATTTTTTGGGGGGGGGCCAGCAAGCATTGGGATCCGTGGGTTACGGAGCCAAACCAGCCGCGGATGCCCGAATGCCCTAGGAGTGCCTCCATCAAGCCCAGACCCGTGCACACCTGTGACCGAGCCGGTTCACATGGCTACCATACAGGCAAGCTCTGCTGAGGCCCTTGCGAACCGGCTGATCTCCAACCTGGTGGATACTCCGATGATGTCGGTTCGGGCGGCCGGCATCCCTAAGCCGTCTGCCTCCCAAGCCGATCCGACCTGGTCGACGAAACCAGATGGGCCAACCGAGTCAACGGAACCGGCCGGACCGACCGGGTCGACGGAACCAGCCGAACCGACCGGGTCGACGGAACCAGCCGAACCGACCGGGTGGACGGAACCAGCCGAACCGACCGGGTGGACGGAACCAGCCGAACCGACCGGGTGGACGGAACCAGCCGAACCGACCGGGTCGACGGAACCAGCCGAGTCGACAGAATCGACGGAACCAGCCGGGTTGACGGAAGAAGCTGAACCAGCCGGGTCGACCGAAATGACGAAGTCGGGTAACTCAGTCAACATGGTTACACCCAAGCTCCATAGACTCTCTGCCCTGCCCAAAAGGGGTAATCCTGAACTCTCTGCCCTGTCCAAGATGACGGTGAACTCTCTGCCTGGCCCAACATGGTTGTGTTGGAACTGCCCAACCTCCCTGCTCTTGGGTTTGTCTCCCCGGCTGGGTCAGTCTCTCTCTCTCCCGTCCCTAGTTACAGGCTCAGAGCACCCCCTGCACCACAATGGGTTGCGATCACGGCCAGCTCACTGAGTGCATCGGCAGCCCTACCCTGGTCTCCGGCCCTGCTCTGGTCTCTGGCTCCGCCTGCGCCTCCGCCCTGGTCTCCAGCCCTGCTCTGGTATCTGGCTCCACCTGCGGCTCTGCCCTGGCCACCTGCTCTGCTGGCTCTGCCCTGGCTACCTGCTCGGCCGGCTCCGCCACAACACGAACTCACCTGCCCTCGCACCCTTATGGCGCCTTTGCTCTACCCTCCTGGACCAGTTTTCTGTGGCCTTGGGAGCGTCTGGAAGCCGCTCGTGGGGGGGTTCTGTAATGTTGAATGACGAGTGGCAAGGCAAAGATCTTTTTTAACAATATCTTTACTAAGAGACATGCAAGAGTTCAACATAGAATACCCAAAATTTTACACCGCAGCACCAAACTGCACATGCGTATAAGCAAGCTTTAGGATCTTAGTCTGCTCAGATTTAAAGCTACAGAACACTGCTATGTTCTACATCCTCCTTCTTTAACTTTGATAGTTATTGCTTAATGAACAATTCCTTATATTGAAGTTAACTCAAATTTTAACATCAGTTATAATAACATTAATAAATCAAACATTTTGTTACTGAATTATAGAACTTTCTTTTCTGTCTCTATTTACTTTTTTTTCATTCAAGTACTTTGGGTTTGGTTTGCAAATGCGACCTGCTCTGGGCACATATGGAGCTGTAGAAAGAACCTTCGTTGAATGTTCATTCAGTGGTTTCTTCTCAATTCCTTGTGGGGTAGGTTGTTCTTTGACCTCACTTGGAGTGGGGAATTTGTGCTTAGATTTAGCAGAGGGGATCTGAACAAAGGGAAGCGACATTTGGTGGCTCCATGACAGGAAGGATATGTTTCCGGTTTCGTCTGTATACTCTTCCTTCAACTTCCACAAGATATGATCGTGGTTCATCACAGAGCTGTTTGACGAGTCCGATTCGGTCATGGCCTTTGGACGTTGCGAGTCTCACTACCTCTCCTTGTAAGAGTGGTCGGAGGGGTCTGCTGGACTTAGTATGTCTTTTGACAATGTCTCTTTTTTGAGATTTGATTCTTGACAGCAACATTATTCTTTGAGGCTGGCACCAGAATGGACTTACTGATTGGCAGAGATGTGCGTGTCTGTCTCGACATTAATCTCTCAGCTGGTGAACCCAATGTGTGGTCACGTGGAATATTTCTGAGGTTGAGCAAGTTTTGAAACACATCAGAGCCATCCCTCCTGGATTTCTCCATTAGATGTTTTGCACTCTGCACTGCCCTCTCAGCTAGTCCGTTAGCTTGTGGATATTCAGGGCTACTAGTGATGTGTAAAATCCCAAGCAGCAGCAAAGTCTTTGAACTGTTGGCTTGTAAACTGGGTACCGTTGTCTGAAAAGCCATTGTGCGGACTCCCATGAACAGAGAAGTGCCTTTTGAGTTTTGTGATTACTGTACTGGAGGACAGGTCACAAAGCAGATCAATTTCAAACCATCCCGAATACGAGTCAACTAGTGCGAGGTAGTGTTGACCATTCCACTCAAAGATATCCGTAGCCACACTTGACTATGGGAGATCTGGGATGTGATGTAAGTGTAGAGGCTCTTTTTGTTGATGGGGTTTCATACTGTAACAGTTAAAGCACGATAGTACCTCCTTTTCAATGTCCTTGGTCAAAGAAGGCCAGAATACAATGCCCCGTGCCCTGCGTTTGGTTGCATCAAGGCCTGGATGACCTCTGTGAATAATGGTGATATACTCACTGCGTAGTGATTCTGGAACAACCGTTCTCTGTCACTTCATGAGTACATCTTCATCAACTGTAAGCTCATCCCTAAAGGGAAAATACTCACGAATTTCTGCTGGCAGCTTTGATTGGCTAGAGGGCCATCCTGACTTGATGATACTGCAGAGACATTGAAGGACTGGATCCTGTGCAGTATGAGTTTGCAACTCTTTCAGTCTGGAAGACGAGATGTGTTGAACTGACATAACTTCAAAGTCAGCCCCGTCATCGGTGTGTTCGTCTGGTGAGTCTCTGGGGGAACGTGACAACGTGTCGGCAAGGAACATATGTTTCCCTTTCTTGTATGTGATTGTGAAGTTGTATTTCTGCAATCTTAGCATCATGCGTTGCAGCCTAGCTGGAGCTGTGTAGATAGGCTTTTTAAGGATGGTAACCAGTGGCTGGTGGTCTGTTTCGATGTGAATTTGTTTACCATATATGTAGTCATTAAATTTCTTGCACGCAAATACAAAAGCCAGAAGTTCTTTTTCTATCTGTGCGTAACATACTTCTGTTTGCGTCAGAGTACGTGAGGCGTATGCGACAGGAGCACCTTCTTGGAGACACACAGCTCCGAGTCTGAACTGGGAGGCATCACAGGTGAGTGTGACAGGTTTCAGGACGTCATAGTATTTCAAGGTAGGTGGACTAGAAATCCTGTGCTTCAAAACTTCAAAAGCATGCTGATGCTGTTCAAACCAACACCACTCTGTGTTTTTACAGGTCAGCTCGCGCAGAGGGGCAGACAGTTCACTAAGGTTCGGTATGAATTTTCCTAAGTAATTGATCATACCCAGGAAGCGCCGCAATGCAGTAACATTGTCTGGTGGCGGCATTTCTGAGATTGCCTTTGTTTTTGCTGGGTCGGGTTGTAGTCCCTTGCTTGTGAAAACATGACCGACATAGCTCACCTCACTTAGGCGGAATTTGCATTTCTGAGGGTTCAGTCTCAGGTTCACTTCATGAGCACGGTCCAACACTTTCCTTAGGTTTGCATCCTGTTCCTGATCACCGTTACCTGCCACGATGATATCAACTATGACCGGGCACGGGTAGCCGGCAAAGATCTGTTCCATAGCGCGCTGAAAGACCTCACTGGCTGAATTAATGCCTAAGGGCATCCTGAGAAATCAAAATCTTCCAAATGGAGTACTGAACATAGTCAGAAGGGAGGACTTATGATCCAGCGAAATCTGCCAAAGGAGCTTTTTGCGTCAAGCACAGAGAATACTGTGGAGTTTGGCATCTGCGCTGCCACTTCCTCCACTGTGCGCATAGGGTGATGCGGACGTTTTAGGAACTTGTTTAGGTCCCTAGGGTCAATGCACAGTCTAATTTCATCTGAGTTTTTTTTGTGAGTCGCCACCATAGATGACACCCGATCGGTTGGCTCAGATAGAGGAGTGATTACACCCATGGCAACCATTCTTTCCAACTCTGCTTTTACCTTGTGTTGCATCGCAGCAGGAAGTCTGCGTGCTGGACGGACGGCAGGTTGAGCTTCTTTGTCCAGTTTCATGCAGTACGTTATGGGAAGCTTTCCGATTTCATCTCGGAAAACATCTGCAAATTCTGTATTAAGCTGCTGGATTAAACTTGGGTTTTCTTTTACCTTGACCTGGTGGACTGCATTATTGAGAGAAATAAGGCCCATCCGAAGACAGTCTGACAGTCCGAGCAATGGCTGTACATTTTTTTCAACTACATAAAACTGTAGAGAGTAGGTCTGGTCACTCAGGTTGCAAGATAACATGGTTGAACCAGCAGTTTAGATCTCCTCTCCACCATACGCCACAAGCTTCACATGGCCTGACACCTGAAGGTTTTCGTCTTGCTTTATCTGTGTACCTTGCTTTACCTGATGATTTACAGCAACTCCATCTATAAAGAATGAGTCTTCGCTGCTATTTGAAGCTTTGGTAACATCAATTTGATTTACAGTCTTTTTAGATTTCGTGTGTGCTGAATTTTCACTGATTTGCAGCATTTTTGGAAGTGGTTCCATTTGTTGCACCTGTGACATTGCTGGCCATATGCAGGACATTTCTCCCGTTTTGCCTGGTGGTTGCTTCCACAATTGCTACAATTATGAATCTGTTGCGGGGCAAACTTATCTAATCTGTGTTTTGGAGTACGAAACAGTTTTCTTTTTACAGTTTGTTGAACACTGTCCACATTTGTCAAGTTGTGCCTTGGTCCAGCAAGTATTTTAGTGTGCTGGTCATTAAGTTCATGTATTTGGCATATTTCAATGGCTTTTGTCAACGTTAGCTCATTGTCACGCAACAGGAGTTTTCTCATTCCATTGTTAAGTATACCACACACAAATCGATCTCTTATCAATTCTTCCTGTAAATCTTCAAACCTGCAACTTTGTGCTTTATGTCGTAGGTCACTTACATATGCCTCGATTGTTTCTCCTGACTTTTGACCTCTTGAATTAAATTTGTGTCTTTCCATCGTTATGTTTGTTTGTGGGCTGCAAAGTTCGCGAAACTTGCGTTTTAGACATTCCGGGTCCTCGCATGATTCAGCCTGAGTAATCATTCATCGGTTTTCTCCCTCGCCTGCATACGCAGCGGGTGTATAGACGAACGTTCGCTCGTGCTTGATGGCTTCCGAGAAGGCCAGATTGAGCAGTATGAATGCTTTCGTGCGAGGCTCTTTCTCAGAGTGTGCAGCAGCAATGAATATGTTGAATTCCTGCTCAAACACACGCCAATTTTCAGCGACATTTCCATCAAATACAAGTGGATCAGGTCTGCGAAACCCTTCAGCCATGATTTATTATACGATGACGAGCGACGGCTTACTGTGTGGATGCTTGTTGCTTTTCCTTGCTGCTTTCACTATGCTGTGCAGACTACTTCTGACACCATGTTGAATGACGAGTGGCAAGGCAAAGATCTTTTTTTAACAATAATATCTTTACTAAGAGACATGCAAGAGTTCAATATAGAATACCCAAACTTTTACACCGCAGCACCAACCTGCACATGCGTATAAGCAAGCTTTAGGATCTTAGTCTGCTCAGATTTAAAGCTACAGAACATTGCTATGTTCTACAGTAATGAGCCTCTCTGTGTTTGCCCTGTTTCTGTCTGCTGTCTTGCACTGCTGTTGATTGTTTTGCCCCGCCAACTTGTTTGTTACCATGGACACTAATTGTACTCAATCTTTCCCTCAGGTGTGTCGTCTCTGTCTCTGATTGTCTCTGCTTGGTGATTGGTTCATGTCACATATATATACACTGTTTGTTCACTTCCCTGTCGCGAGTCGTTATATGTATGTTTTTCTGTTTCCTGTCAGCCCGGTGTTCTGCCTAGTCCTGCCTACCTGTCTGTGTTCCTGTGTCATGTTTTGTTTATTAAAAGGTTAACTGCAATTGGATCCTCACTCGTCTTTGTCATGACACACTGTATGAGAGGGTGAGGGGAAAAATGTAAACCCAGTAACATTAATATCAGGTAAAGAAGGCCTTCTGCATTCTGAAAGAGAAGAGAAGAGTTGTTACTGTGTGTGTTTCACAGATATCAGATTTTTTTTTTACATAATAATTGTCATCTTTTATCACAGTAGGAGATTTACACTAATCTGGATCATATTGTTATATGCCATTGTATTGGCACTTTTTTTTTATTGTTTTATTAGGAAGCTCTCTAGATGCACACAAATACTCATTCTGTAAGACTGTGTAAGAAAGTGATGTTGTAGCCTAGTGGTTAAAGTGTTGGACTACTACACTTTAGGTCATGAGTTCAAATCCCAGGTCCACCCAGCTGTCACTGCTGGGCCCCTGAGCAAGGCCCTTAACCCTCAATTGTATAAATAGAAATAATACATTTTAAGTCACTTTGGATAAGGGTGTTTGCTAAATGCCGTGACTCATGCTGTGGTCAGACCCATTATGAATCTTTGTAAGCATTCTGTCCAGCCACTCCCTGTCTTTTGTTGCACCTGTTTCTCTTTGGTCTTGGACAGAGTAAAAATCAGCAGGAGGATCTTGCTGCTCATTTTCCTGATATCTGTGTTGGCTTTCACGTCAGAGGATTACTTCATGTAGTGGTATCACTCGGGGGCGTCCATTTTCCGTCATCAGCTGCACGAGGAGATATGGAAAGCAAACAATGTGCATTACACGCATGATAAAATATATAGAAACAGAACAGCTATGTCGTGTTAGTATAAAGGAACTGGGATTGATCCCCCCTTTTAGGCCATATGTTGAAGGTTGTTTCATACAGCAGCTATACAAAATACAGTGTAGGAAATAAACACCCCACTACACACGTGTCTCCTAACAGTGTGGGAAGTGAACACAATGTACTGGGAAAGGAAAAAAATAGATGGCTTAGTAGTTGACCTCAACAATGATGTTTCCGAACGTAATATATGCCTTCTACAGGCATTGCTTGTTGATGATGAAGTCCAAGCTCCTAATGAACAATTCAACACTCTGCATAACAAAGGGCAAAGTCCAGTCAACATCCAGTGTGTTCAGTGAGCCAATCAAAAAGCTCAAAATGTGATAGAGATGTGTCAAAATTTGAGAAGAAACAGAAAATCACAAAGCAGCCTGGAAAAAAAGTGTCTTCATGAAAATCAGATTTATTGTTGGACATTACAGACACACCCCCATGTGCATATATGGATTCACAGGCACATCCTCTCAGGTCTGTGTTCTGCAGACAGACATTAATACTGTTCCTTGGTGTTTATGCTGTAGGGAAACTTGAGCATTGGCAGGTTCCTGGGGACCACATCAATTATCTTTTTCTCCAAGACTTGTCTTCTTGATTAAATCCTGCACCTTCTGTTTCTCTGCTTCCTCCAGCTCAGCATACAGTACAATGCATCCATAATTTCTCCCAATAAAAACAGCCACTGGTAAAAAGCATTTAACTGTATGTCATATCAGCTATGATTGTGATCAATAGAATTGAAATTTTTTAATAAGATTGTAAACATTTACACTTTTAAAAGCACAAGTCTGGCACAGTCAATTGCAGGAACATTAATCAATTTGTTTCCTTTAATAATGCTGATACTTTACAATGGACTAAACAGTAAAAGGGGAAAAAATCATGTTCCTCTTTCCATATACACTATTAACCAGTAATGTTTTGACTACCAGTAAAATTCTGATGTCTATCTATCCTTACTGCTTTACCTACATCAAATAGAAAAGACATGCTTAACAGACAAATGTTTAAAGAATGTTTTACTGGTTTAAACAGAACACAATCAACTTTATTTTACTTGTACTGTATTTTATGTGGGAGCATGGTGGCTTAGTGGTTAGCACGTTTGCCTCACACCTCCAGGGTTGAGGTTCGATTCCCGCCTCTGCCTTGTGTGTGTGGAGTTTGCATGTTCTCCCCGAGCCTCGTTTCCTCCGGGTACTCCGGATTCCTCCCCCTGTCCAAAGACATGCATGGTAGGTTGATTGGCATCTCTGGAAAATTGTCCGTAGTGTGTGAGTGAATGAGAATGTGTGTGTGCCCTGCGATGGGTTGGCACTCCGTCCAGGGTGCATCCTGCCTTGATACCCGATGATGCCTGAGATAGGCACAGGCTCCCCGAGGTAGTTCGGATAAGCGTTAGAAAATTAATGAATGAATGTTTTTTATGCAAACAACAATTTCTCTAAGGTAATCCTCATCTAATACCCTGTTCATATAATACATGCACTTACCACTCTTACAGTACTTCCTCTTCCTGTGTTCTTAAACTGCAGCTGTAATTATATATTTACACATGAGTTTGTTCACACACACACAAAGGCTATGCACAGATCAGCCATAACATTAAAACCTCTGACAGGTGACATGAATAACATTATCTCATTAAAATGGCACCTGTCAATGTCAAGCTAAGGAGTAGCTAAGTAGCTCATTAGAATAAATGATTTAAGTTATCTATGCTTGACTGTTTTCATTGTTTCTGTGTGTGTGTGTGTGTGTGTCTGTGTGTCTGTGTGTCTGTTAAAATGATTTTCACACAGTATTTTGGTCTATGGTTTCGCTATTATATTTCAATGAGCTTGTTTTATTGTTAACTTATATTTTCACCAATAAGGAAATTTGTTTCATTGCTCTGTATGAGGATAAGATACAAATGAGGTTTAAACTCCAACATAAAAAATAATAAAACCATGGCTCATGATTCTTTCCAGCTCATCCACTTCTATCTCTGCATTAGTTCAATAAAGAGCTGTCTGATATTGAGACTGATATGAGGATCAAACCCTGATCTCTACGGTCATCTAAATCACCAGTACACAGTGAATCAGCCACAAATGCAGAATCACATAAAGCACGGCATTAATTATCAACTTCAGTGAGACGTACACCAAACACGGGACAAATACAATATAATTAACAAAACCATGGGAACCTGGAAACACGTCTGGCCGAATGGAGCAAAAACAAAACAATGACTGACAAAGGTCATATATATATAGGGCAAAACATTAGGGTAAATTGGGAATAGGTGACATTGAAGGAAGGCAGAACAATAGAAAGGGCAAAGCACAACTCATATGGGGAGTAACAAACAGAAAAGCCAGCAGTAAAGAAATGCCAGCCAGCACCCTCTGATGGTATGGCATAAAACTGTCTCAGTAGCTCCTAACAGTCCTATTCTTACTGCCCATGTGAGTCTGTAATATTCACTTCAACTCTCATGCATTTAGGTTTACTTTCTCGTTCATCACTCTGTACATCTTTCTATGCAGTTAGTCATAGTTTATCTTGTACTTAGTTCATCAGATAACAGATCACAATCTTAAATTGCCTAAGAAGATCTCTCCACCCACTGTCCACTGTCGGGATGCCTCTCTTTGCTGTCACTGTCTAGGTAAATACAGCAGATATGTGATAATCAGAGTCCATCAAGCTTAATTCTGGTAGACACCAAGCCTAGACATGCCCAAGGAATCTGAAGCATATGGTTGTGAAATACAATCTATATTTTTATAATAAATATAAAGGAGAAATAGCTGAAACATGTTGACACGCCTTCTTGTGCCAATCGGAGATTTGATAAATCATTTTAGCTTCTATTTAAGGACAGAGTTTCTTGTGTGTAGCAATGCTTAGACATACACAGGCATCACAACCACACTAAAAGATGTTATATTTGACTTAAAAGCAGACAGGACGTTAAAGACACATTTATGATTTTTATCAAGGTTATCAATGTAGCTAAGTAAATAGTTAGCTATATTCATGTGAGCTAAAGTGAACTGATTTTAAATGACTAAATAAGAGTGCAAGTGTTGTTTAATAAAAATGACCTTCTTGCAGTTAATTCTAAACTTCACTGGTTTACTTCTACTCAACTCTAAAATAAAGCCTCGCCACTTTCTTGTCTATTTCGGACCATGACATTTTTCTCTAAAATTATAATTTTAAAATTTGCGCTAGCTAGTTAACTTGTTTAGTGTTCTTGAGCACATTATCAAAATATGATTTTTTGTCAAGGGTCTTTGTACAACACCAAGAAAAAAATCATGATTCGCTCATTTTCAATAAAATACATAAAAGTCAGTACAACAACCAAGATACCAATAGCTTTGTGTGATTCCCTGCTGTAAATCCAAGTCAGGAATATACCTTGGATATGTTGTCCATTACAGGGATACATACACATTCATTTATTCATTAGCATAATTGGGACAATTAAACAGTTAAGCAACTGACTACTTGCATGTTAAATCTAGATTAAAAATGTATCTCTTTAGTCAGGCATACACATAATACATCCCATAATATTGTGCGCTAATACATCTGACAAAATGCACATTATCATCTAGTGCTTGCTAATATTATGAACAGCAGCTACAGTATGCTAATTCCTCTCCACTGCTTCTCTCTTTCTACCCATCCCGAGACATACAGAAATTGTACCAGCTCAGACTGTCTTCGTGCCATGGAGATTTTAGACCTTCACTGAGATGAGGCCAACCATGTGAGGTTCCCGAGGCATCTAGAGATTTACCAGCTCCAGTTGAACTGTTCTTCATGAAGTATTCAAACATACTAAGAGGAGATGCCAACTCCATATGGTCTTTGAGGACAGACTGTCAGACTGTATATTTTCACACTGAAATGAAGATGGGTTCCCCTTTCAGTCTGGCTCCTCTCAAGGTTTCTTCCTTTCCATCCAAGGGAGTTTTTCCTTACCACAGTCGCCTGAGTCACCGCAGACTTGCTCATTGGGGATAAATACAAACACATTTAAATATGTCTAATATTAATCTTGAATTTTTGTATTATATTACTCTTTATATTAACCTTTTGTTTTAGGTTTATGTTCTGTAAAGCCGCTTTGGGACAATGTCCACTCTTAAAAGCGCTTTACAAATAAATTTAAATTTACATTCGAATTTGAACATACAGTTTAATGTAATTGAAAATAAATCTACATATGAACAGTTTTAAAATATATTCTATTTGGTTTACTGGCTTGCTTATAAGATTAATACATTTAGTAGATTACTGTAGAATCTAATTACGGCTGGCAGAGGTACAGCAGACACCACTCTGGTTTGATCCTGGGCTCTGGTTACTGTCTGTGTGGAGTTTGGCTTGTTCTGTATCTTCTCCCCAACTCTGCATGGGTTTCCCACAACTGTCAAACTGCCCCTAGGTGTGAACGTGTGTATTCCCATTTAGAACAGTGTTCCTAGGATAAAGCAGTTGCTGAAGATAAATTAAATAATTACTGCTTGAATACAGTATATACCTTTACAATAAGAAGAACTAATTGTATATTATGTGTGTATATATAATCTTTAAGCTATGCTCAAAAAAATGGAATAATCATTTATATAAAATGATGTTTATATAAAGTGCTAGTTTATATAAAGTGCTGGGGTACTTTTATTTATTCACTCCAACCTAAAAATCTAAAGAACAAAGAAGAAAAACATGTCCATGCTTTTTTATTATTATTATTATTTATTTTTATTATTTTGTATGTTAGTTCATCTCCACCTTACATTTGTTTCTTTTTTTTTTTTTTTTTTCAGGACCATGATGTTTGCATCTGAGGTCTATTTATGCTCCAGAGCAGCTATGCAACTGCATATAGCGCAGGTGCATGTTATAGCCCATTACAAGGGAGCAATCATCGCTCACCGACGTGTGTTATGACCGTCGATCTGATTCGGATCTGAATTAAGGAGAAAAGAGAAGGAGAGAGAGAAAGCAACGCTGACGATGATGAGCAGAGACGTGCGCTGCATGCAAAAGCACAACGCGGCCATTGATTATCACTGAAATGAGAGCGTAGCATCAATGGGTCTCTCCACGGAGGACGCACGACTAAAAACATACCACAGCCTTGGGTATGGCACTACAGATAAAGAAGATCCATCTCTTCTTATGAGGGTGACAATGGCAAGGTAGAAAACTAATAATTCCACGGGGTTTTAAAAGATTTGGATTGCGACCGGAGCGACAGCTTCTTTGTGTCCAGACAATCCGCGCTTGGCTTAACAATGGGATTTTGACAGCTGTGCTTTCCAGCTGTTTTATCACCGCTGTGAAGGAAAAAAAAACGGCTCACAGATTGACCAACGTGCCATTAGGTCAGTAAGCTGTGTCGAAGAAATATTAAGGAGAATATGAAACAAGTAGCTGTCATGTTGTGGCACTGAATTCATTGGTGATTTATGCTCTAACAGATCTGATCTAAGAATGTAAGTCGGATTTGGTTATCCATATTGAATGTACATTGTAAAAAAAAAAAAAAAGCTGAATAAATGCTGATTCTGTGATAACAAGGTCTGTCATGCTGTTGAATATAGACATTCCGTGCACTTCCATTGTATATAATCTCCTAGGTGAAGACTGATACAGCGGAAAGCCTTGTACAGCTTGTCAGATGATGTTGCTGGGGTGTTAAAGGCTGCCACATGCATCATCACCCACTTAATCAGCATCACCATGCCCACAATGCAGGATCCTAGCATGAATTATAGCTTGAGTGCAGTGCCCTGGGACCCTGGTGCCTTCCAGCCACCATCGTTGACAAACAGTGCTGTGAAGATGGTGGCCATATCAGCTATTGTGTGCATGTCTCTCTTTGGCAATGTGGTGGTACTGCTGGTGTTTCAAAGAAAGCCACAGCTTCTGCATGTGGCCAATCGCTTCGTGCTCAACCTGCTGCTAGCTGATCTGCTACAAACTGTGCTTGTCATGCCATTTGTTATTGCTGCCACTGTACCTGAGGTCTGGCCACTGGACATCCATCTGTGTCAAGCCCTTGTGGTGCTTATGCACCTTTTTGCTTTTACTGGTGTAAACACTATTATTGTCGTGTCAGTGGATCGCTACCTGGCCATTATCCACCCACTGTCATATCCAACACGCATGACGCCTCACCTGGGCACTAACCTGATTGCGCTTACCTGGCTGGTGAGCTTGCTGCAGAGCACCCCACCTCTCTATGGCTGGGGAGCTATCGATTTTGACCGACACCACAATGCCTGCACCATGGTATGGTCCTCCAGCCATTCATACTCAGCGCTGGTGGCTACTCTTTCCTTCTGGCTGCCTGTGGCCATCATGCTTGGCTGCTACTGGATGGTGTTTAGAGCAGCCCGGCGGCAGAATGCTTTGGTGCACCCTGTTCAGACAAATCACCCTCCAGACTCAGGCTCCAGTCCCCACAGGCAGCAGCAACAGCAACAAGAAGGCTCCTTTTCAGCCACAAATCCTGCCAGGAACAGACACAGACGCTTCCATTATCACTGCAAGGCAGCACGGGTGGTTTTTGTCATCATGGCCTCCTATGTGTTCAGTATGGGCCCATACAGTGTTTTAAGCACCATTTCCATACGTTCCCGCACTGCTGTGCCACCATGGCTGGCCTCAATGGCACTGGTCCTCTTTTTCCTACAGTGCTGTCTGCACCCATACATTTATGGCTATATGCACCGTAGTGTGCGCAAGGAGTTCTTGGCGCTGCTTTGCGGGCCACGATGTGGACAGACCCGTCCAGGGCGAGCTTCGGCTGTGGACAGCTGCTTCACAGTGACAGATGGGCGGTCAGCACAGATGCATATCCCTAGCCACATGATCCGCATATGTTCCCTTCAGACTTGGGAGGAAGGGACAACATCATCTTCACCTATAGCCCGGAGGTCTAAGGAGAGCCACAAAGAGACGACGTCTGTTAGCTTGAGCCCTGAGAGGGATTTTACTCTTCATAGCACCAAGTGATGTGAATGTTTTGTGTTTGTAATCCTCTTGAGGAAAACGAATACATCAATTTGCATGAAAGAGTCAAAAGTAATTAGTCCAGGTGACTAGCTTTGTCTTAAACATGTCTGATTGCTAATCCAGTAGGTTTCATCAGTCTAACCCTGATATACTGCTAGACTTTTAAAATGGCTTAGGTGACTGAAAACCTTTATAGACACTGACAGTGGTTAGTAGTTATTATTTGTCAGTTTCTTAAAAGAGAAAAAAAAAAAAACTAAAACAAAAACTGAAATACACAAAAAAACTCATTTATCTCTATTAGCTCCTACGTCGTTTCAACTGGTGGTTGCACATTTAAAAAATGCTTTTCTGATGTTCTTGATGCAGGAAATAGTTAATATAGTATTTGATATTGAATGGCCTGTTAATAGTGAACTATAATGAAGTTAAAGGTATGTTAAATGTAGTATATTTTTACTACTTTTTGGTATAGTGGGGATTTACATGTATGCCATTTTGTGATGCTATGTGCAATATTTGTAAGTTCAACCAAAACATACGTATTTTGAGTCCAAATATTTGTCAGAGACAGGTAGAAGCCTTGAAGTTTAAATATTAGCGTGACATAAATTTTGTTGTGGTGCCTCAAATGCATGGCTGGAGAAACACTTTCATTAAAAAAAAAAAAAAGGCAGATCATCAAAAGAAGCAGACATCAAAATTACAGGTACTGTAAGCAACAAGCAAAATTTTGACAGCATTTATTAACATTTGAAAAGTAAACAATGCTGGAGGTTTTACACTTTTAATCAATCTTTATAAAGACATATAATAATCTTTTAAGCAATTACACTTTAGCTAGAAGAATGACTTTATGTGGAAATTTTTGTGTTTCTCATGAGAGTATCCAGCCTCTTGAGGTATAGTACAGTGTGTGTAGTTTTACTTCTTGGCCACCTGTCTACTCTTTAGCGCTGTATACAATCTCACTAGCCTTAAGAGAAACATAATTAAATCTGTATATCCACCAAATGTTCAGAGTATAGACCATCCATTGGAGGTGGACCACAGCAGGATGAGCAACCTCTTGCACATCTGTATTCAGTTTTTTCCCCCTCATAATACACTCATAGGGCTGCACGATATAGTCTATGCCGTTTTAAATTCTCACAGCATGTTTCACGAGTGTATTTATTTGTAGGTTACAGAAGCAAGTACCACGATACTGATTAACAAACACTATATTGTGCAGTCCTACTTAACAAGTGACAAAGTCCAGAGCAATATTTGTCATGCTAAGCGATGAAACTGGGAGAACAAAACACTTATAGACATTCACTACTGGCTAGTGAAATAAAACACTGGAAATATGTCCTTCTTTATAGAAACACTAACAAAGAAAAGTCTATATTATTAGTTTTTTAATTGTCTGACATGTTTGTCTAGATTTGTAAAGTTTTATAGCCTTGTTTGTTTTCTTTTGGTATGCGTCATCTACCACACCATTAAACTTTCAGTCTCAGACAATATGGACTAATAAAGATGTAATGAAGGTGTGTTTTTTAAAACAGGTTGCAATTGAAATCTTGATTTATTAACATAGTTCAGCAGCCCCCTGTCTTGGGACACTTTACATTGCATTTATTAATTTATTTTTGTTTAATTTTCCAGTGCACATGATACAGCTTACGATCTTCAAAATGCTGGGAATGAAGAAAAAAATTAAATAAAGTTAATAACCTGAGGTGTTAAAGCTAACGGAAATTGTATCTATTATGATTATAATTATTATTATTATCATCATCATCATCATCATCATATTACCTATTCTTCTAGACTGGTTTGGAGATATGAATTGTTACACATCTATAGGTTTCCAACAAGGTCTTTTTGTCTCAAAGTCTCAACCACCATTCTTCTCCAGTAAATCCATCGCTTAATGAGTAAACAATCAAGATCCTTATAATGCAAGGTGTTTTTGTAAAACTTGTACTTATATTAAGAACAGAATTGTTCCAAACCATGTTGATAAATATTGTAATGATTTGTATTGTGTTTTATGTTTGTTTCATGATTTTTTTTTTTAAAGAGATTTTAGGAATCTTTAAGTATACCTCACATGATTTTCTAAAGCTCAGTAGCAGCTGTGAGCATTCCAATTAAAACTGAATTGTTATTGCTCTAACGTCAATCTCTGTCAATTATTAAATCAGTTCCTTTCTTTGTTTTACATAAAATTCAGTGGATGAGAGCCATAAAAATTAAAAGATACCTTAACAGTCATTTTAATATCTAATTATTAGTCATGTTATAAACAACCCTTCGGAAATTCTATAGGATTTTTTTTTTTACATTTCTTTTTTATTTACAGACCTTTTCACTTTAGAACTATTTTATAAAACAGAAATAAACTTAACAATGGGGTTCATGTTTTACCATTCAAATTATAAAACATCAATATAGCTTTATATAAAAAAAAAGAAAAAAGAAACATATTTGGAGACCAATATAAAACCATAATATATATAAGATATTCAATATAAGAAATCTAAATGTCTGTTCTGAATGAGAAGCAATTTGTGCTTAAGGTTCAGGTAGCAGATAATCTTCCATACAGATTCATTTGATCACAATCGGTGTTCCTTCACACTTTCAGTTTCTACACAGTCCACCACCTTCGTTGACAAGTAAATCATTTCACAGGCAAATAGTTGCCAGCTTGTCAATCACATTCATAACATTCAAACCTGTTAATTGTGCAAACCAAATCAACCAAATTCCATACAGGAGAAACAGAATTATGACATTAGAACTAGTTTACAAGCAAAAAAAGGACAACTCTCCATCAACAGTCTGCCAAAGCTGAACACCACATTGTCCAGAAAGTCCAGTGCTGACATCTCCAAATTAGTCCACCTTCACCACACTGTAGATTTTATTTACAAACCAGAAACAGGCAAAAAAGCCAATGGTGCCTGTGGAAAGACAAGACAAATAAGACAAGCTGGAACTTCGTTTGTAAAATCATTCAAAGCAATGGAACAAGAAATATATTATTTATGAACATTCTGTACATAAACTCTTCCTGTACTACAAGAGCTCTTAGATATTTTCTAAAGATTACATTATCAATTTTTTTAAAAATAGCTGAGTCAAGAGCACACATGACAAATAAAATGAATGAATGTAAATATAATAAAATGAATATCAACTTTGGGAAGGAGAGATGTTTAACCCTTCAATAAAAACAAAAGAATAGGCTCATTATAAATAGAGGAAGAGTTAGCACTATAATGCACTGCAACGTTTATTACGAAGAACGTTTCCCCATTTAGTTAGTTTCCAGTTCTCTATGAGCTTTACCATTTATGGTTGTCACTTAATATAAGTCAGCTGTGCCGTGATCAAGTTTGGTACCTTGAGTGATCGTCTTCTAGCAACAATTTCTTTTATCAACATTTCTAAATCTGCTGATATTTGAAGTTCAGTTCAGTCTATGAATTTTGCAAGGCTCAATCAGACTTCATTCGACATACAAGGAGCGAGAGGAAGAAAATCGTGATCCACAGCTATTAGATGTCTGTACAGGTTTAATACATTCCACATATAGGAATGTGTGGGTGTGTTCAACCTGGAACAGCAAGATCGTGCTGTTACCATGTCTGACCTCATCCACTTAGAAAATACATGCACCCAGGAAAGTGCAGTACACAAACAGGTTCTGTTTCTCTGTGAATTCCTGTTTTCATCTCTTAAAAGTTGAAGAAATTGTGTAAGTGCTTTATCCAGGGTTTCTGAAGCATCTATTAGATGCCATGGCAACAAAGATATCAGGCTCCTGGTTTATGAGATATTATGAAAACAGTGGTGCCAAATCTAAGACAATAATAGCAAAGCATTACAGAGTCCTACAATCATATGTGATCATATAGAGTTCCCTGTGTAATGGCCAATTGATTCAGTAATGACTGTAAATGCTCTAGGCCTCTATTATCTACACAAACTATCAGTGTTAAAGAAGAGCATTACCACATGAAAATGGAAACCATGAAGCAAGGATTCAGCTCATGGCTGAAGCTATTCAATAACAGGGAGGAGAGACTGAGAAAAAGGACTTAGGAAAGAAAAGGACATAATAAAATCAGCGTTTCCGGAAGATGGGAAGCAAAATAAGGTCAGCGGTCAGTGTGTCATTTATATACTATGTCGCCTTCTTGGATCAGAGCTGGTTTTCTTTATCCTCCTCCAACTGAGGGAAAAGCTGGGAAATATTAGATTAAAGGCAATGAGACTGGGCTACTGTGTTACACAAGAACACTAAAAAGGACTTGAAATATTTAGAAGCTTCTGTATTTACTCTCTCATAAACACCTATATACCATAGCATAATATGAAATGTAGGGTAAAGAAAATAGGGGGAAGAGAGAAAAGAAGAAGAAGAAGAAGAAAGAAGAAAAATTAAAAAAAAAGGAGGTGGGATATCAAGCAATAGGCTTGTGTCCTGTTATTGTTAACTTGGTTACTACAGTAACAGCAAATTGTACAGTTATACATATTTTTGTGATGTCTGATGTCTCCCAGATCACACAAATATGAACAAACAGTATAATTCTAGTAAGGACAAGTGTTGCAGATACCAAGATAATGCACTTATTTAACCAGGGAAAAAAAGGGGAGGGAAGCAGAGGGAAAAAAAACACACACAAACATTTCTCATGTTACACAATTCACGCCGTCAACTTGCGTGTATTTGACACAATTTTCCATTGACTGGAAAAAAGCTTATACTTCTGGTTAGTAAATCATTAATGTTGTATTTAAGGCAACTCGACCCTTCTAGAACTCATACCCTAAACATTGGAGTACAGAGTGCATGGTGTAAGTAAGCAGTGTGTACCATGTCATCTGGGATACAGCTACAGTATTCAAACTAATGTCCACATTTCAACACTTTACTTTGAAACATGTTTAAATTTTGCATTTGCTCAAAGATTTATTCTCTCTTTTCTAAAATCACAACAAACACCAGCACAGTAGGAGGTGTGAGGTGATGAAAAAAGGTTTGACCATGGAACAAAGCAAATATCCACCAGAGTAAGCACACAAGTTATTAAGTGGTTCAAGCTTGACAGAAATGACAACAGGATACAGGATAGCAGGATACATATCCTCGTTCCTAATTGTCTACCAATATTGGCCACTGCGCAACATATTGACATTATTTCCCTTCACAGGCAGTGTAAACAGAGCAAACAGATTACATGCTGCTCTTTCCTGGATCTTTCTACCCAGAAATATGGCCATAATACCGCCGTCTGCTGCCAGACTGAAGGATTTAATTGATGGCTTTGATTACAGAACCGATAGTTATTTTAATAGTGTTAAACAATGACTAACTTGCGTGGTTAGAGCGCATTTACAAATTGCGTTACATTGTGTTATCAGTGAGGCATTTCAATGAAAGTCTGTTCACTCACCTGTGAAAAGGAAGAATATCAGAACCATTATCAAGGTGTAGCCAAAGTAAAGAATGGTGCTGGCAGCTCCTTGGATTTGAAGTTTGGTTAAGAAATAATGTATGGCATAGATGAAGAGATAAACTGCGGTGAATCCACTAGTGAGGAATGATCGCCACCACCAGTGATAATCCTGTAAAAAGAAGAAAATTCAGAGAAATCTGGCATCATTACGAGATATACGTTTCAATTTCATGTGTCTTTTTTTAATACAGTAATGCAAGTGTGAAACAGACACATTTGAGAACAAGACCCATTTGCCTGGGTATCCATACTGCACACACTCTCTCACACTCACACTCACACACACATCACAATATAGATCTGCAAAGAATTTCAAATATTTATTCCCTGTCATTCACATCATCACAGATATTACAAATAAATTCATACATTCCTGCTGCAGGCACATGAATTTTAAACAATTTATGAAGTACAAAGCCTACATCCTCACCTCAGCACACAAATGAAAGTAGCAGAGCAGAATGGTGGCTTCTGAGCATGTGATGAGGAGGATAATAAACACCAAGAACAGGAAGCCAAACATATAATACATCTGATGAGACCTGCAAGTACAGAATGTCAGAAAAGACTCAGTTTTTAATCTTACAGCACCAGTGGGGTGTATAAATCTTGAATAATTCATGAGACTGAATTATACCAGATGCTGTTGAGAATGAAGAAGAGCTGGATGAAAATGCAGCCGAAGGGCAGGATGCCACCCATGATGATGCCTGGAATAGGTTTGGTAAAAAAGGACTGCTCTGGGATTTGCCGTGGGATCTGGTTTGTTCGCACTGGCAATTCGATCACCTGTAAGAAGAAAAAAAAAACAACAACAATATGAATGAATACAGAGTGAAATAGACTGGACCTGCAACACAGACAATACACAGGCTGGAACTTACAGTGATTAAAGAGAGAAACTCCTAACACATTACTAAAGACAAAATGGCATCTATCTTTTTTGGGGCTTAGTTCTAGGATTTTCTAGGACTACATTTCTACTGAATGTGAACAAATATCCATGCAAGGAAAAACAAGGGCCAAAATTCCAAGCCACTACAGGAAGTTTCAGTGATGCACAATATAGTATTATTTTATTAGTTGAAAAATGATACACAGAGGGAAACTGCATACGCTCAACACTATATATGCATTACCAGCGTTCCACCATGCATTCAGAGGTTAGAAATATAATGATGGAGGATTTACAAAACTTGGGAGGAGATGAGAGATTACTTAATTTATTTGGCAATTAAAGCAACAAACAACCAGAGAATTTGGTCAGAACGTGACTTTCATTTATTTCAGTATTAATTTTGCTGTCTGGCAATGAGCAAACTAACGTTCCATTAAACTAAAAAACAAGCAAAGACCGTTGAAACCAGATATTTACATACACTTCAGAAAAAAACACAAACTTTTATTTCTTTACTGTCATACATTAAATCAGAGTAAAATTTTTCTGTTTTAAATCAATAAATATTAACTTATTTTTTGCATTTGTTAAATGTCAGAATCGAGCGAGGGAGAATTTTTATGTATTTTTATTATCACTTTCATCAAAGTCAGAAGTATACATACACTTCCTTAGTATTTGGTGGAATTGCCCCGAAACAGTTTCACTTGGGCCAAACGTTTTGGGTATCCTTCCACAAGCTTTCTAAAAATAGTTTGCTGGAATTTTGGCTCACTCCTCTTGACAGAACTGGTCTAACTGGGTCAGGTTTGTAGGCCTTCTTGCTCGCACTCACCTTTTCAGTGCCGCCCACAAATTTTCTATGGGATTGAGATCAGGGCTTTGTGATGGCCACTCCAATACCTTGACTTTATTGTCCTTAAGCCACTTTGTAACTAATCTGGAGGTATGCTTGGGGTCATTGTCCATTTGGAAGACCCATTTGCACCCAAGCTTTAACTTCCTGGCTGAAGTCTTCAGATGTTGCTTTAATATATCCACATAATTTTCTTTTCTCATGATGCCATCCATTTTGTAAAGTGCACCAGTCCCTTCTGCAGCAAAGAAACCCCACAACATTATACTACCACCCCCATACTTCACAGTTGGGATGGTGTTCTGAGGCTTCAAAGCTTCGGCCTTATTCCTCCAAATATACCGAACAGTTCAATTTTTGTTTCATCAGACCACAGGACATGTCTCCAGAAATTAAATTTTTTTCCCCATGTGCAGTTGGAAACAGTAGTCTGGCTTTTTTATGGTGGTTTTGAAGTAATGGCTTTCTCCTCCCAGAGTAACCTTTCAGCTCATGGCGGTACTGTATTCGTTTTACTGTGGATAATGACACTGTCTTATCAGTTTCAGCCAGCATCTTCACAAGATCTTTTGCTGTTGTCCTGGGGTTGATTCGCACATTTCGCACCAAAAAACGTTCCTCTCTGGGACTCAGAATCCGTCTCCTTCCTGAGCAGTATGATGGTTGTACATTCCCATATTTTGTACACTTGCGTATTATTGTCTGAATGGATGAACATGGGAACTTCAGGCATCTGGAAATTGCACCTAAGGATGAGCCACACTTGTGGAGGTCAACAATTCTTTTTCTGATGTCTTGGTGGATTTCTCTTAATTTTCATGATGTCAAAGAAAGAGGCTCTGTGTTTGAGGTGTTCCTTTATATGCATCTACAAGTGTGCCCCAATTAACTCAAATGGAATCAATTAACCTATCAGAAGCTTCTTAAGCTCCGAATGGATTAATCTGGAGTTTTTTGTTTTGTTTTGTTTTAAAGGCACAATAAACAGTGTATGTATACTTCTGACTTTGATGAAAGTGATGATAAAAATACATAAAAATTCTCCCTCGCTCGATTCTGACATTTAACAAATGCAAAAATTGTTAATATTTATTGATTTAAAACAGAAAAAGTTTACTCTGATTTAATGTACAACAGTAAAGAAAAAAAGGTTTTTGTGTTTTTTTCTGGTGTATGTAAATATCTAATTTCAACTATTTCTGTCTGTTGCCCTAGGCTCACAAAACATGGGATTGGACAAGCACATTGCCTTGCATGGTTGTCCCACTACTGAATTTATGACCTGTCCACCCCTGATCTTATTACCTGAGAGAATATATACAACAACCCAGTCTGCTTGAGCTGTAACAACAAAATCAGCTATCATCTTCAAGCTGTCAGGCAATGACTCATATCAATACCCATGTGCAACAGATGATTATTTGCACAATGCCTGGCTCTGCAACTCAGTTTAGAGTGTCTGGTCTAAGAGCCTTGGTTCAATTATCGCAATCTGTGCAGTAGCTCCAATTCTAGATCTTCTTCCTCTGCTCTGGCAACTCTGTTGAATTTTTCAGCATGGACAACAAACTATCCAGTCAAGTCTTCACGTCAGCCTTTAAGTGTTGTATGATTGTCAGAGAAAGTCATCTAGCCAAATCGCACCGTTTGTAATGGCACATATGAACATAAAGCTAGTTAAAGATGGAAAAATCACATTTTATTTTTAATATTACTGATGATGTTGGGATGAGATGATTTGTTATTGTGTTCAGTAGTGTTGGGAGTCAGGATTGGGTCCATGAGTTACAATGCGCATTTCCTGTGTTGCTACATTTCACGTTGACATAGGGTGGTGGAACTGGTGGAACTAGGTACATTCTTACAAGACATAATGACAAAGAAAATCATAAAAAGGTCACGCTCAACAAAGGCTTGTTTATCCTTCTGATTCATTTGAAAAAGACCAACAAAAACTGTGCTGTACAAAAATCACAAAGCAGTGCAACTCACCGATTTTTTGAAGCCAACGTATGCGCCTACAAAGGTGAGAGGAACAGAAATGCCAAACCACAGTGCCAGGATAGCTACCAGTGTGGGGAACGGGACAGCAGCGGACGAGCCCTCCACCCACAGAATCAGATTCATCAAGAAGAAATCGGCAAACACGATGCTGTTAAAGACATTGGGTATTAATGTGAATCTTAAAGGTCATCTCATTATAGAATACCTCTAAAAATACCTCTTTCCCTCATAATAAAATAATAAAAAACATGTCAACATACCCAGGGCACAGAAGTGCTGTCAATAAAACATTTATTTTCCATTTTTCACCACCAAAACCTGAAGAAGCACAAACAAATTATCATATCATCCCTGGTCATACAGTCAATCTTAGAGAAAATGATTATTAAGCAAATGATCCTCTATATAAACACACACACACACACACACGCGCACGCACGCGCGCGCGCACACACGCGCACACACACGCGCGCACACGCACACACGCACACACGCACACACGCACGCACACAAGACCAAATGTATGCAAGCAAGTTTAAAATAAAAAATTCTAATTAAAAAACTCAAGGCATTTACAGACATCTACTACAAATACCAATAATAAACATCTAAATAAAATAAGCTACTGTATAATATAACTAAATGTTACTCTTACAAAATGATTTTTTGGTGCTTAAATTAATTAATGGTGAGGTAGGATAATGTAGGTGAGAGCCACATGAGTACCGTCAGTAATATTTAATTTTGGTATGTGGAGGCCTGGGAAAAGTTATATGTATGTGTCTGTACAACTACACATATACATTTAACATATGCTAAACCTTTACTTCTGATTGAGATACATAAACTAATATTTCAAGTGCCATTTTTATTTCACGTCAGATATTAAGATAAATGCCATGAAACATCTGTTCGTTAAGAGCACAATTAGCAATATGCCAGCACTTTACACCTTACTTTTATACATTCTGGCTGAAACATATCCAGCAGGCGTGCCCAAAAGGACCCACAGCACCACTGCGCAGGTCATAAGTGCTCCTCTGTTGGCTGGAGACAAAAATCCAAGGCACGCCAAAACTAAAAAGAAGATTTTAAATACTGTTGTAAACAGAGCAAAAGCAGGAGTCCACAAAAAACTATTAAGCATTAATCAAAGACCTTCCTTCAAAAAAGTATAACAGACTTGGGTTTTCCTTACAGAGTGTGATGAAGGTCATGATGAAAATCTGTGTGCCTTGCCCTAGAAAGACAGACAGCAGCATGCCGCTCCGGGGAGGTCTGAACACATCCCCATGTACCTGCTTCCAGCCCGACTCCTCCTGAGCATCCTCCTGCACCACAGATCATAACTTCACATCAGATTCCAAGGTTACATGGACAAGGCTTTGCCTCGTTTCAAATAGAAGCCAATCATAAGCAAAAATAAATCAATTAAATTAAATTAAAGTAAAAAAGAAAGACTTCAATCAATATATTCTGAGAGCTGAACCATTCCTCAGACCCCAAATAAAATAATAAAAGTTCATCAGACATCAGATAAAGTCCTTTTGTCAGCACAAGCAAGATACAACTGAGCTATGATAAAATATGGTGCAGAGAATAAATAGGATTATAAAGCAGTAAATGTTTATCAGAAATCCCACAGAAATGTGCACGCATTTGTTAAAATGTTTAACCATGATTCCTGTCAGAGTTTTAACCAATACACCATGTTTTATCATGTAAGGAAATCTCTAACGAAGAGAAATTACTCATTCAGCAGTCACCAAAAAAAAACAAGTCACCCTAAGAAGATATGCAAACAGGGCCTGGAAATAGGCTTACATATGCAATGCCTGAGTGTTGGTGGATCTTAACCACATCTGCCTGCAAATGTTACAAATAAGATTTTAGTGACTCTCATTTGTGTGGTTGAATTACACATGATTGCTTACAAAGCAGTTAATTTTGTACCTAAAGAAGAGTAAATGATAATCATTTAATGCAGAACATATGGTTAAAACATACTTACGGCATTATAGTAAGTCTATAAGCCACAGAAGTGCTTTACATTTATGTTCATTGTTAACCTCATCATACTCCACCCAGGGAAACAGCATCTTGGTTAGTCGGTTCATACTGCTCATATGTTGGGGTTAACAATTAATCCTAGCTATTCATAATCTGACGTATTAGCAAGGAGTGGCTAAATACAGCATATGACTGCTTTAAATAATGGTTTGTTATTGTTCCCACCTAAGCCTTTTGGTCTATCCAACTTCTGATAGTTGCTAGCTCAGTCTCAATAAATTCTCCGTTATTTCTCACTGTGCAATACAAATTTTGAATCATAACTGTAAAAATAAAACTCTCCATTTCCCTCCAATTGACACATTTTCCACATTTTTTTTAAACACACAACATGTGGGGTTTCTGAGACTGTACACAGCACGTGATAGGAGTGATATGAGGCACATACTCGTCAAATTCTGATAGGGTGTCTGCTGCTAAGCATCTAGCCACAACATTCACACACTGCACATGTTGGGTAAACAACACAAATACTTTGCTAAACATGCTTATAAATTACTAGTGTGAACAACAATAACCTGGGGTTAAGTGCAATGTAAAAAGCCCTATAAATTATATTAAGCTTGTGTCAGAAACTCATTTCACTTGTGTTGTTGTAATGCTACAGCTAGCTGCTGTGAGCTCAGGGTATTACCAGGAATTGCTAAACGGACAGTCATACAGCATGTTCTGTATTTAACAGTAAAGCGTAATGAAAACACAATCACTACTTTCTTATTCTCTAGCAGTCTTCACAAACTACTAGCGAGTTTACTGCATTTACTGTGGCAGTTCTTGAGTTCAGTGGTCTGGAAGCTAAATAATGCTTTATTGTGCTTTTATGGTGAGAAAGCAGCTGTTTAAAGAGGTCATTATAAGCAGTTGACAGAAAGGAGTACTGTACCTGGTCCACCTGGTTGTACCTGGTGATGTCCTTGTGTAGTGTTCTCAGCATGATCATGGCCACCATGCCAGAGAGGAAGAGCACAATGACCAGAGAGTTCATGATGCTTCACAGAATGCAGAGGAAAATGTCATTAATATGCATTTAGATGCCTGGGAATATTTACAAATGAAGTCAGTTAAGTGAGAGTGAGAGAGAGAAAGAGAGCAAGATAGAGTGAGAAAGAGATGGAGAGACAGAGAGAGCTTACCTAAACCACTGGATGTTGCTATGAGGCATGGAGACCAAAATGTAATCCCACCTTGAAGCCCATTTGATCTGATCTGTGGACTGGGGAAAAAAAAAAATTACAGAGAGTCAGACTCTTCGGATAGATGCATGTTTATATATATATATATATTTTATATATATAAACATAAATCTATCCAAACATACATTTATGTTCATTGTATACACACACACACACACACACACACACACACACACACACACACACACACACACACACACACACACACACACACACACACACACACACACACACACACACACACACACACACACACACACACACACAGGTTTCAAATGTGAGTCAGTGAAAGTACCTCAAACTTGACTGAATAAGAATAGGTCACTTTCAGATTGCCAGTGGTCTCTTTTGGTACGTCCATGGGCGGCCCATCACATGACTGGCTGGCTTCCTCACCGTGTTTAATGCTGCAATAAAAGTGAGATGTCAAACAGGATTTTGCCAATTTACCTCTTGAAAAATATTTGATTACTTAAAGAAAGCTGAGTGAGAGAGAGACCATGCTCTTCAGACACACCTGACAGAAAAGGAATACATTTAAAAGGATGACACTCTTTCTTTATTATTAATATTATATTTTTGCTTTTTTCGTAAATTAAAAGAAAATCACAAGACAAGCACAATTTCCTATACCTTCAATTATTTACGACTTACAAAGCTTTTACAATATTCTTATACTTACAATATTAAAAATCTGATGTAAAGAGTATATGGTAATAATATGGTTAGATATGTTAATATTGTGGCAAAAATGGCTGACCTTTTTGGCTCCAGTCTTGCAGCAACCAGCCGTGCACCTTTCCAACTCTCATTTTCCCCACTGTGGTAAGTTATGGTGATATCCACATGGTTGAAGAGGTAGTAAGTATTTTTCTTGTTGAACTCAGACTTCATGTAAAAACAGACAGCACTATCACAACACAGAATTCCAGGCTAGCATACACACAACTACAAATCTGCTTTCAATTAGCATGAAAAGACAAGGCATAAGACCAACATTGTGTTCGGTGACAGTACATTACTGCATTCAATTCAGTACTGCTCGGCCCATGATACAGTATGTACTGTTCAGTATACGTGTGTACTATGAATAAAATCTGTAAATATTATATCTACCATGGTGTCCATGTCATGTGACCTATGATGTCATGATAACTGCAAGTATAGTCTAACTAGTCTAGCTCTTCTACACATGTCCCATTGCTTTATGGGATAATGCAACATGCACTGCCTCCATACTGCAGAATCTCGGCAGTCATCTGAGGATTTCTCACCTACTGTTTCGTGAAAATTGTAGCAGGTAAACTCGAGAGCAGCTATGGTCTTATGAATGGTTTAGGTATCAGACTCCAGTTGTAGCAAACAGCTTACTCACACTGATGACACAGGCATCTTTAGATCGTCCGTCCAAGGTAACAAAGCAGCCAACAGGAAATCCAGGGTTACAGTACTTCTGACCATCCTCCACATCATAGCACCATGTTACAGGCATGTTGTCAACAATCCTGCAGAAAACATACATTTTTTCTTATAACAAAATGCACTAACTATTAAAATTCTAACAGGAAAGTAATATAACCTGTGCATCTGTGAGTCTGCCTCCACATCGCTTTTCAGAAACAAAATCAATGTTATTCAACAAAATAAATGCAGAGCCACTCACCAGTGATGTTGGTAATTCAGCTCCATGCCTCTCTTAAGAAATTCCAAATGAACTCTATCTTCCTGTTTAGATGAATCATAGGATTTGGTGCACACTTTACGGCAAGGCTCATCTTTCCTGAATTTGAACTGAAAAAGAACGTTTATAACAAAAAACACATTTTAAAATACGTGAAAGGTGATGAATGAAAAACACTTCCCTTTAGAAATTAAGGCACCCTCAAACAAAACCATTAGCAATAAGTGATGAACTCAGATATGCAGGCTCATAGTTTACAAAACTAAAAAAAATAAATGTTTCAGACATGATTAAGTTTGCTTAAAGCATTTCTGAAGTTTATTTTGTGAGCGAATGAATCTTTAAAAAAATGTTCTTATGACCATTTTTTAGAACAAACACAATGTGTCTTCTGAAAATGTTTAATTATTGTGCGCAACATTTATATTATTAATTGTATTTGTTCATTTTGCCATTAATTATGAAAGATATTGAAGAAACAACATGGAAAGGGAAAAAAATGAACAGAGACCAAGCAAGGCGCAAATCTCCTGCAATGTTACCTAGCATACATAATGAGGTAATGAAGTGTGATTTCTTCAAACAAAGAAAAGTAAAAGTAAAAAAAAAAAAAAAAAAAAAAAAATCCATCGTCCATCAGTGTGCACAGGACTGGAACATCATACTACCTTGTAAGGTGACGTCTCAATTCTCTCCCCAAATAGCACCTGCCCGAGGTTTTCTGAGGGTCTCTTCTCTTGTTCATCTTTACAAAAATCAAACCTGAAATCATTGATATAATTAGAAGCAGATAAGCTGGTATCACTTGTTTGGTTGTAGTGAAGGCTTGATCGCACTTACACGTCATACTCGTAGGGCAGGACTGATTCCACGGAGTCCAACCGGTTTACAAACAGCTGGATCTCACTCTGTAGTGATAAGAGACTTCATTGTCAAACACACACTTTCTTATAGAAAGCCGTTCAAATTAAGTGATTTTTGGAGTTGGATTTTGCTTTGGACATGTTTGGAAGACTTGCAACTTGATATATATTATCAGTAAATAAACTTATAAAAATATTTTATTTATTTATATTTGTGTGTGTGTGTTTACAGATACAGAATGAGAAGTGTACAGGAGCACGAACTGACACTCAGCGTGACTTGCACGGAAAAGTAAGCTAGCTAGTTCACTCAGCTAACCAGTTAGCTCTTGAGCTAAGTTATAGCAAGATGCGACTTTGAACGTTATCTATGTCCAATAGTTTAAATATACAGCATCGTGTCTGTCCTACAAACCTGCTGTAAGGCTGTGCGACAGACAAGTAGAGGAAAAGTGCCAACGTTACCTGACAGTCATCGGTTTTCTTGTCCTCTTCGCAGAAATTAACCGGAGCTAAACCCGGAAGATAGAATCCAGAGACTGTGCTAATAGCAATAAAACTGCAGACAAGTCTAAAGCATAAGTCCAGGGGTTTCATTGTGACAGATTCCGACTGGCTTAGTTCCTTACTTCGTTCTTTTACCACTCTGTTGGAGATAAAGGTTTGGCTTTTCTACTTCCGCTGTGAAACTGCCCCTCCACACAGACAGCACCGTGTCCATACGCTACACCTCCAACTGAACTCTAACGCCTATGGCGAAACGAGGGACGCTGCTTATTTCTGTCTGCCAATCACGACGCCGTTGGGCGTGGCCTAAAAGCAGCACTTGTAGTTTAAGCTTAATTCAACAATAAAGGTGGGTTTTTTATATTTATTTTTTTTGCTGAAAAGCATAAGGCAATTCACAATTTCACTTTTTCAGTGTCTTAAAAAAATGGGAAATTTGGGAAATTCTTCTGTAATGCAATTAAAACCTTGTATACAAATGGTAACAGCTCAGTGATTTTAAAACATGGTCATTAGACAGGGATGTCTGATCTCCCCTTATATTTCACATTTACAGCATTTAACAGACCACCTTTACCCAGAGTGACTTACATTTTTATTTCACTTTATACAACTGAGCAATCAGGGGCCCAGCAGTGACAACTTCAGGGACCTAGGATTCGAACTCACAACCATCCAATCAGTAGTCCAAAAGGTATATCTTTTGCTGGAGGAGAGGTAATTATCAGTCAACCTGCAGATCACTCAACCCTTTTTCTTAAAGATGCTACACACTTCCCGCTGGCAATTAGTGCTATCAATTTATTTTCAGAAGCCTCTAATTTATTTGTACTCTTTTACGTGTAAAATGTGCACTCTTTGCTATTAAAGACTGTGTTGACTCTTTTATTTATAATATCCCCGTGAAAGATAATATTACTTATTTAGGGCTTCTAGTTGTGAATGACCAAAATGAAAGGTACTCTTAATTACAAAGCACTTATTGATAAGACTCAGAAAAGTTTTAACCAGTGGTTACAAAGAGATCTTTCTTTTAGAGGCAGAGTCCTTCTCTAAAGCAGAAGTTCTTTCAAGACTTCCTTATGCAGCTCAACCTGTTCCTCTAGACCCCAAAGTAGGTAAAATCGTCGACCAGCATCTTTTCATTTTTTAATGGAAGCAATCAGTTCACTATATTAAAAATCTGTTGTAATGAACACTCTTGAAAAAGGTGGTCTTAACTTCTTACACTTTAGTACTCTTAGTTACACCTTTAAGTTTAATTGGCTAAAACAGGGGTCCAGGGTCTTTGTGGAAATTAATTCAATTATAAAATGGATAAATTAAGAGCTACTCACTCAGCTTTTCACAGGCAGGTTCGTTTGGCTTGGCCCCTTCTCACCCTACAAATATTTATTTCAAATAAATGTACTGTTCTGTATATGTCCACATTTTGTTTGACAAGAATAAGTCCACAAAAGTTGTTTGACAAGAACATTCTACTGGTCAGTAAATTAATTCATTTAGAATGAATTAACATAGGAGTAACATAGCCTCTGGAAAAGAGTATGGACGCTTCTGCATACCTTTTTTCTTTCCAACAAAGTGAAAAATATTTCCTACAAAATAATTCATAAATACTATCCAGCTAGCCATTAAAAAAGTTTAAAAGTGATATCTCTTCCACTTGCTCTTTCTGTGATGCCTCTGGCAAAACTGTTGTTCCTTTTTTTTGGAATCGGCCAACTTTGAATTTATTAATGAATGACATTTTATGGCTTTTTACCATTTATAATGTCTTTAAGATGAGATTGATTCTGTTATTACTTATCATCACTATAATGCTATAAAGAGCTATGTCGTTCCCTATAGCTTCTTTTTACCTCAGCGGAAGTAATAACAATAAAAACCTGCCTGTGAGAGAAAATGTGCTGTCTGTTACAAAGCACTGGCACCAAAGTCTCCTTTCATAATTGTTGAATGAACATGTCCTTAGACAAAGCTTTACTACATAATTGACTAAAGATATTTCTTTGTTAAAACAAAACAAACCAGTCTGACAAACTCAGGGTATGGTTACACTTTGATTATGTGGATTAGAGTTAGAACCATTTGTTAACCAGTTGTTGTTTTTTTAAAAAAATACTCAACACTATCATTAAGAGTTGAGGATACACATTTACTTGTATAACAAAGGACTTCGTATCCATATAAGAAATTCTCACACTTCTAAGATGTTTATGTTTAGTTATTCATTCATTCATTCATTCATTCATTTTCTACTGCTTATCCGAACTTCTCAGGTCACGGGGAGCCTGTGCCTATCTCAGGCGTCATCAGGCATCGAGGCAGGATACATCCTGGACGGAGTGCCAACCCATAACAGGGCACGCACACACACACACACACACACACACACACACACACACTATGGACAATTTTCCAGAGATGCCAATCAACCTACCATACATGTCTTTGAACGGGGGAGGAAACCAGAGTACCTGGAGGAAACCCTGAGGCACGAGGAGAACATGCAAACTCCACATACACAAAAGGCGGAGGCGGGAATCGAACCCCCAACCCTGGAGGTGTGAGGCGAACGTGCTAATCACTAAGCCAAGGTGCCCCCTAGTTCTTAGTTTACATATTATGTTTTTAATTAAATAATTTATTAAATGATTTATTAAGATTTTCAGTAGATGTTCCTATTACTTTTTTCCATAGTAATAACATTTGTCAGAGGGTGGCACAAGTAACTTTATAAATCACTTTTCTTGCTGCTAAATCACAGATCATATGCGCTTTACTGTTTTCAGTCGAACGGTTAGTAACTGAACTGTGTGGCTTTAGTTTAGTTTAACTTCTCTTACCTTTGTTACGTCACTGAACACACCCACGTCTAGTCACCAACAGCCACTTTCACTCATATGTGAACATAGCAATGAGGTGTTGTTCAGCTCACTTACATTGGCATCGACAAGCTTGATCTGATGATAGCAGTACTTTTCAATTGCTAATTTATTGCAAGTGTGTGTCACATTCAATGCAGTGCCCTCACTAGGACATCATCAGTCTATCTGTATTAAGCACATGAGCAGCACATATGTGGGTGTAGCCCTTCATCTGGTGAGAATGTTAGCAACACAACGAAAAACTTGTTATTATTCACTTTACTCAGAACACAATCCACTGAGCTCTGGCTCAGACTGATTTCTTGGCTCCTTGTTGTGATTATTAGTCGGCACAGAACTAGAGCATTTGTGCCTAGCAAGATGTTTAAGCTTGAGTTTAGGCTAAATTTGTATCTGAAGTCTAAATCTGTCAGTGGCACATACTTTGCAGTCAGCACAGTTGATATCACAATCAGACATCATGTTCGTTTGTTTAGTCAACTTCAATGCAGTGAGCACATAGATGGTGCCTGGCTTCCACTTCTACAGGATTTAGACATGGGCTCTATATTTCCAATATGGCTGTTGTGACTCTTCTCTGTAGTTTGGACTATGGGTGATATCCAATCCAATTAAAGTTTGTATCCAATCAAACTGAATGTTGTATTTATTTAACACATGCTGATATATTTATAAGGCTAGAATCATGTACTTTAAAATAAATCCCTGCTACTGAATACAAAATGGTGGAGTTATCAATAATGTTACATCAACTAACTTACCCTTAAGTGCTATCTCATGCATAACATAATCCATCAAAGAAAAAACCTGTACTCCAGTTTGTATGAAGTAAATGCTTCCTATACTTGTGAAATGTTTTAGTGACATACCATGCACCTAATATAAGCAGAAAGGAAACTTTCTACTCATAGCTGGTGAATGGAGGCTTTGAAAATGGTACCTGGAAATGTTTTAAGCTAAGCCTGGGAAAGGCCTCCTAAAGCAAACGGCAGATAGTCTTGACAGTCAAGGTGCCAAGGAGCCTGTCAGTGGTTCCCTCCTATATGAACATCTGCCCTTGCTCTGTTAAACAGTTTTGAGTGTGAATGTGATAAACTAAATCACAAGTCCTAACATGCAGTGGGGTTTAGATTGATTATCCAGCGGGAGTGGTATTGTCTGCAGTGTGTGAAAATGTGCTCTGTGATGGGTTGGCACTCCACCCAAGGTGTCCCCCAGCCTGTGCCTTGAGCCCTGGGGATAGTCTCCAGGTTCCATCAACACTGTGTAAAATAAGTGGTACAGAATATGGATATATGGATTGTCTCATGAATATTGGTCAAATATACAAAGTGTAGACTCAAATCAAAAGCTGTCTGTTAACAGTGTGTTCATTTAATGTTAGTTTTCTGTTCTGTTAATGTTCTGACTGATTTGTTTTGCCTTTTAAATAACTAGAATGCTTTTTCTGATATCCTGGAATTCTGATTCAGGGAATAATTTATATATTCAGGGTATATTTTTGTATATTTCAGTTTTGCCAAACATCTCTTAACACTACCAAATTATCCTTAAGACAGATTTATCAAAATCAAGACAAACAAACAAAAACAAAACAACAGTCTTTAGTGTCTTTAGTGATTGTGCTGAGATTTTCACAGAAAATACATAAAATTCCCTTAAAAGAATCACTGTATATCTGACAGAATAAATAAAATAACCCTTAAATATGTGTTACTTCAATTGTAGCATTTAATCAGAGTGAGAAGTGGCATACAGTCTCAGCAGGGAAACATGTTTTCAATTTTATAGACTGAAACCAATAGCTGTTTTATTAAGAAAGCATTCTGTTTTTGTACATTTACCAGACACACTTAACTTTTTCTTTTTTCTTTTTCAATTTATACAACTGAGTAATTGAGAGTCTTGCTCAGGGGGCTTTGCTCAGGGGTCCAGCAGGGGCAGCTTGATGGACCTGGGATTCAAACTCATGACCTTCTGATCAGTAGTCCCACACCCTAACTGCTGAACCACCACATCCCTGCAGATGGTGTTATCTCATTACATTATTTATTTATTTATTTTTACAACTGAGCAACTGAGGGTTAAGGGCCTTGCTCAGGGGCTTTGCTCAGGGGCCTAGCAGTGGTAGCTTGGTGGACCTGGGATTTGTACTTTTTGTTGATGTCAAATGTTCTAAATTATAGATGGATTCATATTTAGTATCTTGATTTGAATGTTAAGATTTTGAAATAATAATAATAATACTAAAAAATGTGGGCCTCGTTAAAGTTTAGATCCCGTTCGACCCTATTAAATCATGTATTTCACGCGAGACTACTCGTCGAACAGAGCGCATGCGCAACAATTTACATTACCACGGGTGGGACGTCTGAATGATTAAAGGCAGCGTGAGGTCTTTTTAGCTTCCCCTGTTGAGTGTCCGACGTTGTCAGGTGAGTGCTCTTAAATGACCGTCGTTTGTTACCCTGGGTAGGTTTATTCTCGCTTATTATGACGAGAACCAAATATTAGTTCAGAATTGTTAACAAATTGCACTGTTGAACAAGTAAGATATGTCCAATAGCGCATTAGCACGCTGCGTCCTCACAAACCTGCTAGCGTGGCTAAGCACTAGGAGCAGCAGCAGCATAAATTCACAAACGTTGTTTTATTAACGTTCAAATTTAACGGATATAACGGCATAACCGCTCATAACGGTTTATAGTTAGGGAGCAAATCGAGTATCGTAGCCACAATGCCCATGGGCTGTACAAAAAAAGTGAAATCGCCAGCAGCATCCGCCATTTTGAGAATCACGTTAACCAAACAAGCTAGCTTTAACGTTTAAACATATATATCTCTATCGTGCTGACTAAAATAAACCGCGTACGTTTGCGTTTAGTTTCGAGTTGGCGCTAATATTAGATAGGGTATTTGGATATCATTACTTGTTGTGAGAGTAGTATTTTAACCAAAGCTAACATGTAAAACTAGTCATAGATGCAGCTGGTGCACGAGCTGGATTCAATAAACAGCAAGATAAAGCATTAAAATGAACTTTATAGAACAGTAATTTTTACTGTCATACCTTGTTTTATGCAGCACTACTTATTTAAATAACTTTTTGAATTGTGTACAATGTTCCTATTTTTTGTTTTATTTACAAGTTCTCACTGTAGCCCAACATTGTGAATTATAACCGGTGCTTCATTCAGTAAACACTATTTTATAATGAAGCCTTTTCTCTCGAAGTCCTTACAGTTGACTATGGCGGAGGCAGACAGGCCTGGGAAGCTTTTCATCGGTGGCTTGAACACTGAAACTACAGAGAAAGCTCTTGAAAGCTATTTCAGCAAATTTGGCCGGATATCTGAAGGTAATTATTGAAATTAAGAATAAATAAGGGGTCTGACATTGCTGTTATGTTGATCACTGTGAATTAGGGAGATTAATATATGCTAATGGTACAAAGTAAAAATTTGCATGGAATTGTCAGACATGGACATGGTGGGGCTTGCTATTGAGTGAACTTTTGTACTTTTGGTACAAACATCATAGTTGTTCAGTGGGTGCCTTGCGAGCTGTGATGAACAATTTTGGAATTGAGCCACAAAATGAAAATAATTGCATCAATACCTCTGAGAAGTTCTGAGCTTGCATACATGCTTTTATTTCCATTTTAAAATTTTAATGGTTTGCACTTTTAAACAATTGTTTTTGTTTTTGTTTTTTTTTTTTTGCATTTTCTCCTCCACTTAATAGTTCTGTTGATGAAGGATCGTGAGACCAATAAGTCCAGAGGGTTTGCTTTTGTGACTTATGAGAATCCTGGTGATGCAAAAGATGCTGTGAGGGAAATGAATGGAAAGGTAAGATCACGTTAAGCTGTGGTAGTAAGCTGTGATGATGCTTTATGGTAATGATCAGTTTGAACTGATTTAGGACAACTGTCCTCTAAGAAGTACTGAGCTTACTTATGAACATTCTAGACAAAATAAATGTGTATATAAATACTGGTTTTAGCCTATACATCTTTAAAGTAAGCCTTTGCTTTTCCAAGGCCCTGGATGGTAAACCCATCAAAGTGGAGCAGGCAACAAAGCCTCAGTTTGAGTCATCTGGCCGTCGAGGCCCCCCATCGTCGGTGCATCCACGCAGTCGTGGTTCTCCTCGAGGGCAACGGGGGTCCAGAGGGGGTCCCAGTGGAATGCGGGGCCCACCAAGCAGAGGTATTAAAGAAAAGATTAAAGACCTTTCCTTTATTTTTGCAGTGCTTAATTTGTGGGCTATGATGACTTGTTTCATTTGATCCATTGGAGTTGATTTTTCACTTGTTCTCTAAGAAGTACTGAGCCTATTTGTGTATCTAATTTGTCTGCTGTTTTGTAAAGTGTTGTGATAACCTAGAGATTGTAGAACCTTTCTTTAAAGGGATGTCATCCAGAGGACCCCCACCAAAAAGAGGACCACCCATGCGCAATGGAGGGCCACCACCAAAGCGATCAGCACCTTCTGGGCCAATGGGCAGGCGTAAGTGATTTTTAAATACATTTTTTATGTTTTTGCTTTGTTACACCTGGTTTACAATTTGTATTCTTTAATTTTGTTTTGCAGCACCAATGTCTAGGGATCGGGATCCTTATGGTCCTCCTCCTCCTCGCAGAGATTCTCTTATGTCAAGGAGGGATGATTACCCATCCCCACGTGATGATCACTACAGTGTTAAAGACAGGTGAGGCACATAAATGAAGTCTTATTGAACAACTTCATATGTATCTTGGTGTACCTCACAATCCATGATGTATAGCTATTCTAGTCGGGACTACATGAGCTCAAGGGAAAACCGGGACTATGGGCCTCCACCACGTGACTATTCATATCGTGATTATGCATCCCAGTCGAGTTCCAGGGATGATTATGGTTCAATGTCTCGAAGCTACAGGTATAAATTTCGTTGCCTTGTACATGTGTAATGCCAAAGTTGAATCTAATCTAAAATGCTTCTTTTCTACTTGTACATTTTGAGACATTGAACCTCTTGGTTGATTTTTGTTTTCTTTCTTCCTTTAGTGATCGTGACAGTTACAGTGGAGGTCGTGAACCTAGAGGCTATATGGAGAGAACAACTGGAGGCTCCTACAGAGAACCCTATGATGGTTACGGTAAGATTCCAAACTTGTTTTTTAGAAAAGAGCTTAAGGATGTACTCGAACAGCATCCTGGGACAAGACTGCCTCATGTCAATCCAAGTAGTCAAGGGTACCTCCAAAGCTGCCTTTCAACTAAAGTCGTACAATTTCAGAATCGCTCAACAAGAAATCCCTCATAAGATTTTTCCTCCTTCTTTGAGCCTTTCCAAGAGCCCAGTCTAAATCAAACAAGATGCAAAGTGATCAAACTACAATCTACAATCTTGACCTTTTCCCTAAAGGATACAAGTTGAACCAATATGTTAACTTCGTTTAATTCTTAAATCCAGAGCACCAGAGTCATTCACATTTAAATCATGGAACACTTGAGTGTGCTTATGGCCCTGATCTATAAATCATTCATACCAGCCATGAGGAATATTTTTAGGACATTGGGCACTTGACAACTTGCACAAAAAATGTCTGTGAATTTTGCCAATTACATGACCCGTTGACCCTGCAGGTAACTCACGCAGTGCCCCACCCTCAAGGGGCCCCCCTCCATCCTACGGTGGGAGTGGTGGAGGCAGTCGCTATGACGACTATGGCAGCAGTTCCAGGGATGGCTATGGCAGTCGCGACAGTTACACCAGCGGTCGGAGTGAGTCGTACTCTGCTAGCCGTGCCGAGCGCCCGGCCAGGCAAGACCTTGAGAGAGGCTACCCTCCTCGCCAATACAGCAGCTCAAGCCGAGGCGCACCTCGGGGTCGTGGAGCTAATCGAGCAGATAGAGGAATGAACCGAAGTCGGTACTGAGATGGACTTTGATGGAAAAGGGTTAGGTCACATTGTGAGACAAGAGAGGCTACAATTTTAACTTCTAGATAAACTTTTAGCTTCGGTTTCATTCTGTACACAACCTTTTTTTGAGTTTCCCCCCCTGAGTGTTTGTTTCTTTTCCCCTGACCGTGTCTCGTTTAATAGTACTGTTGCCAATTTAAGTGAAGTGTTTAGTTTTGTGCCCTAGTGATGTTAAAAACCCTGCAATGCCCAAGAGTATTGTTTTTCATCTACCAATAAAAGTTTTTATCAAAACATTCATGCCCCACTCCTGTTCCAAGAGGACCCACATAAATGGTGAAAATTGTCATCTCCCAGCCTCATTCACGGTGAGGCAAAGCTTAAACTTGATCCATTTTAGATTATGTGGAGAATCTTGTTGACTGTGTTCAGTCTGTTGAGAACGAGACCAATGTCTTTGCCAAATTCTTTATCAGTATAGTTTTCCTCAGTGCAAATGGATTCCTCATCACAAAGCCCTAAACACTGACGGCTTACAACGACCATTCCAAAGACAACCAATATGCAGGAAACAATTCAACACCAGATTAAACCTGACATCAGCTGGTAAGCAAAGCAAAACCTTTTGTCTCTGGTCTAAGTGAACTTGACGCAATGCTTTGAGTGGTATCTCAACTATAGGTTAGTTAGCACACCATCTATACCTCTTCTGGCATTGCAGACGATAACCTGCAATCTAACACTACAATTATTTCATGCTTGTACAACCTGACTCAAAAACAAAGTCTGCAACCAAAGGAATCTTTTGTTAAAAAAAAATCAGTGGATCATTTGAATTTAAAGGCCCATAGTCTCAGGAATGAATGACATGAAGGGGAATGAATGAATGGGGAAACATGGATTTCCAACTCTACAACAACACAGTGCAAGTGACAAATGGCATTATAAGGATATTAAGATGAAGCTTCCTAACCTTGGACTATTTCTACAATGTAGTGTAAGTCCTCCTAATATCAAATCATTTCCATACCATTGTCAGTGGAACCTTATTTTAGCTGTTGCTTTAGTTTTACACAAGCCAAAGCCGTTCACAAGCATGCCCATTCTAACAAAGGACACGCCTGGAAAAGACACTGTTCTAAAATTCAGCCTGGAAAATAACTGGAAGCCAATGAAATTGGATCCTGTTTAATTCAATGTTTGTTCTCATGTACCCATTTTTAATAGATATTTGGTTCCAGCAGTATGTTAATTAGATGTTTCTTGTTGCAGGATGAACACAACAGCCAGCTCAACATGACCTGAGCTTGTAGTTCTTCAGTGCTGATGGCTGCTTGGTGGTAGCTATATATACTCGGCATGTACAGTGATCAGCAGGTATACCCACTTCCTTTGACACATTTAAACATTAAGAACTGTTTCCAGTTTCTCATTTCTCTTTCTTCTTTCTTTCAGATCCAGATTGAGTGTGTGCATAGTGGTTAAAGTGAGTGAGTCGTTCAGATAGAACCGAGTCTAAGCTTGCAAAGTGATGCAATTTTGAGTTGGATGCCATTGTGTTGTAAGGGGTTAAATTTCTACTTTTGAAATAAACATTTGCTCTATTTTGAAGCTGTGTCTGTTCATTATTTGTACGACCACACTGTTTGAATTGTATTGTGTTACTTATTACTGGTCTATTCGTTATGTTGGAACAGTAAGAAGCACTTTTACCGACTCTGAATATATTAAGAAAGGAGGTCTAGTCATTGTTGGCGGGATGTACGTTATCCTCTTCAAGAGTCAGTGCTGATGCTGTGCTGCTGGTTTTGAACGCTGTTCCGCAAAGCAGAAGTGTTGCGGATGTGGGCAGCAGCAGTGCGCAGCGGCCTGTGTGCTGCAGCAGTGTGGCTCGATATCAGCCATGAACCCGGAGGAACGAACTGTCACCTGGCTCATCTCACTAGGAGTCCTTAATTCGCCCAAAAAGAACATCGCGGATCCAGAGGGATTTCTCAAAGCGTCACTTCGAGATGGATCCGTCTTGTGTAAGCTTATGGAGCGACTCGTCCCGGGATCTATTACAAAGGTAACGGGATTCCGGTGTATAAAAAACACTGATCTAAAGTGACTGTACTGTGCTTTATGGTTGCTTTTAAATTGAAAGCTTAAATAAAGTGAATAGGAAGGTATAAAGGGACGACGACGCTTTCCATCAAACCGCATGGATAAATACGTGCTGTGTTCTAGGGTAGAAAATAACACGTAAAAAGGCTTCCGTACTAAATCCTTATTTATTGATAGTGATCTAAAAACGCCCTGTTTAATTGCGATGTAAACTCCGACTTCCTGTCTCAGGACCAAATGTTCCGCATTCTCTAACGTCCTTGTCTTCTGTATCGTGTTACACGATAACAAAGCTGGTCCTTTCTACCAGCTACTATACTAGCAGTGTGGTATACATAAATAATATAACATTATATACCCAACAATTTAGTCTGTGGTTTCATTTCCGTAACCGCTGCAAACAAGCTACTAAACTGCTTGTAAAAGCCACAACAATCAAATCCTGACACATTTATCGTGTGTATATATAGATGTAAATATAAATAAATATTTTAGCTTAGCTTGCTGTTTGGGTTTAGAACTAGTTAATGTGCTGAACATGAAATTATGACCCCTTTACACCGTACTACAGTCGATAAAGGCCTCCTGTGTTAGCTTCCGTTTAGCATGTTGCTAAGCATATTAGCTAAAAGCGGTGCGCTCGACAGAATATATAACGTAGCGATACTGTTTTGCACCGAAGCCCAGCTTTAATGTGTCCGTACTTGTCGCTAGAGCCTGAGCAGATCGTCACTTCCTCCACAAAGCTTGGTGTGACGAGGAAAGAGAGCTGTGAGCGTTAAATACAAGAGCAAACACACGAGAGAACCAGTGCACTAACTCGACAAATACGGGACAAAACATAAGCTCTTGTTTCTCGTCCGGTTGCAGGAGATCGTGTACACATCGGGACATTTGTGTTATTGATTGATTGATTGCTTTTTGCAGTATTGTCCGGATCCTAAATGTGAAGCCGACTGCCTTGGCAACATTCGGGAGTTTTTGAAAGGATGTGTTTCCTTAAAGGTTGAGGTAAGCTGTCATCGAACCTTATTATTTATTATTATGATGATGATGATGATGATGATGATGAATGTCTCCTTAAACCAGGACATATGCATAGAAGTGGACTGTATATTATGGGGGATATATTAATGATCAGAGATCAATATTAGGTCTGCATGAGAGAACTATTTTCTAAGAAAGTGCTCTTAGTGATTGGACTAGTGGAGAAGAACATTGTGTATCACTGACATGTTGCTCGGTTTAGATAAACAATAAACAAAATCACATATGCCTGGACAGATATTGTTGATTAAATGTCTAGCTGGAGAGCCAGTAATAGAAGAACTCTTCTTTGCAGGTCGGAGACATTTGTAGAGGAATATAATTACACACTTTTTGAGACAGAATGGTTTCAGATTTCTTTGCACTAATAGGAACTTTTTAGGAATCTGTATCCTGTATCACTGTTTATTCTGCTGGTTTGTTGAGCCGGTTACAGCATACTTATCAAACTGTACAGTTCACAGCTGTTTCTGCTAAAATGAGTTCATGGTATAGTTTTGTTGTTACTTGTGGCATTTTATGAATACAGAAACTTGGGAAGAGAAGCCAGCAGGGGACTTATAATTAGTGAAATAATAATAAAAAGCAGTGCTGAATTGTGAAGAGAAGCTATTTTTTTTTCCTTTTCATTCAATTTGAAGGGCTATTTCCAGTTTGTAAGTGCAACATGTCCAGGCAGCACTGTCACCTGGAAGGTGAGGTTGGACTAGCAGTGACACGTCAGGATTTTTCAAGGTGTTTTGGTTGTATCTGTGCTTTAAAAAAAAAATATATATATATATGTATATACAGTATATTTTCAACTTCTCCTCCAAGACTCGATTTTGCTTGTCCGTTCGATCGTGTCTCATTGGTCTGATTTTTTTTAAACCACGTCTGCAATTTGACACTAGTTCAAAAATGAAGTAAGAAAATTCACCGTATTAGCATCATGTTATGGAAAAAAACACTTTCAGGATGTGATGCTACAATGCAGATGGACAACATGTTTCAAAGCAGAACATATGAGACCTGAGAAGAAGGTCATCACTTACAGAAGATGTAAACCATGTGACTGGATAAAGAAGCCACTTACCCAACTTTCGCTTCTGCTTTTTGTGGACACACTTTAAAGCAGAAACAAAGTAAAAGTAGTCCAAAAGCTCTCTTACCTATTATTCAGACTTTATCGTGTTGTGGCTTAGTGTTCCTAAGCAGTAATGAAGTACATCGCATTTCTTTTATTTTATCCTAATTCTAAGAGTTCAGAATGTTAGTGTTTATCATACACATTTGACACTGTGATGCTTATTTATTAGTAGTCAGTAGCAGTAAGGCTTTTATTTCAGAAGTTTTAAACAAAATTACCATTTTGTAATACTATTTTGGCATACATTTGCTTTTGAAATGTTTAGTGCATTGACACAGTGGTAATACAGACATACGGCTAACTGCTTGCCAATCTTGTTCTCAAAGTGAAGCCAACCTTGTGGCAAGTGAGCCGACAATAGGAAGCAGTCTTAGGGCTCAGGTGCAAATATACTGAAATGATTATTAGTGGCATATACAATTCAATTTCATAATCAAGTGTTGCCTTTTTTGTCAGACTAATATTGTCAGACCTTTGTTGTTGTTGGCTTTTGAGGTTCATGTGTTCTAAATTTTCAAATCCATTTTTAAGCCAGGATTCTATTTGCTTTGTGTTCAGCCTGCACGTGTGTGTTTATGGTTCGTATGTAAATGTAAGTGATGTGTGTTTGAATGAATGGTGCCGGATATATTTAAGTTTTGCACATTTGCGTGACACCTTCAGGGCTGGGGGTTGGATTCCTGCCTCTGCTTTGTGTTAGATATTGTTCTCCCTGTGCTTTGTAGGTTTCCTCCATGTACATTCTTAAGTCCAAATACATGTGTTGCATGCACCTCTAAATTGTTATTTGTCTGTGTGTGCATGCACGCACGTGTGTGTGTTTGTGCATGTATGTGTGTGTGTGTGTGTGTGTGAGAGAGAGAGAGAGAGAGAGAGAGAGAGAGAGAGAGAGAGAGAGAGAGAGAGAGTGAGTGACCCTGTGTAGAATAAGTGATATAGAAAATGAATGGAAGGATGTTGTTACTTTGAGGACATATAAATAAACTCTCTTGGAAACTTTGTAAATCAGTTTGTTATAATGATGTTAACATAGCAGAATGTAATAGCAGATCTAAGTGTTTAATTTACCAGTAGGAAGATCCACCTTCTTGTCTTCTGTCTGATGGTAAGCTCATACTCCCAAGCTTCTGATGAATGGATAATAGGAGAACACACGAAGGAATACTGTACATCTTAAAACTCTAAAACATAACAAAGGACACTTCAGATAGCAGTCTTAAAGATAACATCTCTAAAATGTAGGAAAGGGGGGAATTTGGCCAAGACATCAAGTCCTCTTCATAGCCGGAGGAATGGAAACTATAAATGTAATTTGCCCATGAAGAAAGTCATGCATTTGTTTTTAGCTATTCTAGATCATTGATTTTAATTTAAGCGTGCACTTAAACACTTAAAAAGCTTCAAATAGTTCACATTTTTCCATTTTATCATTAGGCTTTATCACGAATAAAGACAAAGGCTAGTTAAAAGTGGTTTGAATTTTGATCATAATTATAAACAATATATTATTTTGGTTATAAACACATACAACTGGGAATTATCGTGATAGATGAGTGTGAAATATATAAAGTCTCTGTTCATGTCAGATGTGAAAGCAGTTCAAACAGTAAGTTGCCTCACAGAGCACAATAACCTTCTTTAATTCTTCATATTATCCTGTGCAAAACTGCTAAAGGGGGTTTTAACAGATAAGAAGACTAGTGCAGATCGTTGTACCATGTAAAGCCTGTATTTATGATGTTTTATTTAAAATGTGAAACCTAACCCGTTAGAAGAAAACGGATAGCAGACTGTGAGTAGTGAAGGGTAGAGAGCGAATGACCAACGTGGAGACCATTTTGGAGATCATTATATGTTCCTCAGTGGTGTTTGAACTTTATACTGATCTTTTTCTGACTGTTTACACCGAAGCCTTTTTTTTTCAGCAGTGTATTTGTATTCTGGTTCCTGTTTCACTTAGTGGTTCTCACTTTATCTTCTTTTTCTTTTTCTAGGGGTTTGAACCTGAAAGCTTATATACTGGTGAGAATTTTAGCAAGATTCTGTCTACGCTGTCAGCGGTAAACGTCGCCACTCAAGGTATTTATCTGGCAGCGATCATGACATATCTTACACAACATAGTGATGTTCTACTTCATGATATCTGTGTGAAATGGGTGCATGTGTACGAGGTGGGTGTACAACCCTGTACAAGTTTTGGCATTAAATAAGCCTTGTGTTTATTTTTTTTTCCTCAGAAAATTGAACACTAAAGGTCTCTCATAAACCAGTAAGAGTAGGTCTTTCACACAGATGCTGCAAAACTGGCACTGAACAATCCTGCGCTTTTACTTAGTACCATTAGCTACATCTTTCTGCATGAACATCAATAATAGTATTTGACCGATTATACAGATTTGGTTTTTGGTCAAGCTGTGCACCGCTATGTTAACTCACTAAATCAGTAGTTGTCCCAAATCACATACTTACGCACAAGATGACAGTGTTTTGTAGTATATTGTGTAAATAGTGTGTTCATGATGACAATTCCAGGTAGCTATTGATGCACATATTCAACCGGAAAAATGAAGTGTGGAATATTGGACACTTTATGCATTCAACACGCACAAAGTTGCGTACTTAGCGGAAAGGGGCGGAGCTACCAGGTGCTGATGATGGATGAGGGGGAAAAACTTTTTTCAAAATGGCTGACGACACTTTGATGGACTGATCTTACACACAAATTTATTTATTTATTTATATTAGCCCATGTTGTGTAGTATATTGTTCAACATTTAAAAAATTCACTGTGCTATAGCTAGTGATGTCACATTACGTGCGTTTGACATCATTTGCCATCAACTGGGAAATGGCTTATACTACCGGTTAGTAAAATGACCCATTTGAGATGATCCTACCCTTCTAGAATAGAGTATATAGTGCATAGTGTATAGTGGGTCATTTGGGACACAGCTTGTGTTTGCATTGCTCATGGCTAGACTATTAATACATTTCCTACAGTTCACATCCATTACCCAAAATAACTGCATTGGCTCAGCTCTCTCATCATTTTTAATATATAATTTGTCTAATTGCCTTTGAAGCAAATTACCAAAATGATTTTGTATGATATTTTCAGTAGGTATGAATCATCTGTGGTGGGTCAGTGGTTAGGGTGTGATGCACTTCCAGAGGGTGCATGAAATATGAAATGAACTAGTTCTGTAATGCAGGGTTGTAGGATTTAAGGCCCATGAATTTTAACTCTTGTTTCCTGTGCATCACGACAGTGATTTTTGCTGGAAATCATGTAACAATGCTTAGAATACAACTTAGAAAAGTACCTCCTATACTTTTCATTATTTTGTTTAGAATTTTAGACCTGTCCTGCTTTTACGCTTTAACGTTAGAGCGCTTTCTTGCATCACCACTGTTCCCGAAATCCCCCACAACATTCCAGCCACGTTTAGATCCGACCTTTGACTCGGCTTTTCCCAATTTCTCCGTATGATCAGTATCAGATCTTTTGTCATGGATTTGGTCTTGGGGAGTTGTTCGTTTTGGATTTAGTTCCCGTAACTTTGCCACACAGCTTCATATTTTGCGCTGGTGTTCTCTGGAAGATTGTGGAATTCACAGTTAATCCAATAATATCATGTTGCTTAAGTCTTGACAAATCAAAATAAAGCATAAGAATAAAGTGAAAATATACTTTCTGCTTTGCAATGGTATGCTGTTAAGACCTAAGGGATGTGTGGAGAGGTATAGCCACATATATAAGGCTCGAGTATAGAAAGATCTTTAATACAGACATCTGAAAAGTGGCTAACACATTCTGTCACTTTCATCAGAAGCCTTTAGCCAAAATATTGTTTCTAGACATACAACAATAAAAGGCAGAGAAAGGTTGTGAGTCTAGTGTACAGAAATGTATTGAAATCTTGTTTATGGTTGAATTTACAGTCTCTATAGATTATGGTCAGAAAGCATGTGGAGGCTTTATCAGCTGCTGTGTTTGTTGAACACCCCATATGTGTGTGTTTATTCCCCCTTTTCTGTTCTAACATTCTTTCACTATTCTGGGAAGGCTTTTGACTAGAGTTTGGAGTGTGGCTGTGGGGATTTGTGCTCATTCAGCCTGAAGAGCAGTAATGAGGTCAGGCACTGATGTTGGACGAGAAGACCTGGCACTGAGTCAGTGCTCCAATTCATCCTAAAGTTGTTCAGTGGCATTGAGGTCAGGGCACTGTTTAGGACATTCAAGATTTTACACACCATCATTGACAAACCCTGTCTTTATAAGTCTTGCTTTGTGCACAGGGACATCCTGCTGGAGCCTCTTATTTGCAGTAACGCTACAGATTACACAGGAATTCTAGACAATTGTGTACTTCATGCTTTGTGGCAAGTTTGGAGATGGCCTACATATTGGCATGATGGTCACACATCATCCACATGCTTTTGGTCATATATTGTAGATTATATTGATAGCAGCGAGCTGTTTTTTCTTCTGAAAATTCACATAACTTGTGATATTAGATCATATTCATTGTTTGGGTTAATACAGTAATAGGCTCATAGGAAGATTATGTAAATAAAAGTAGAGGCATTTGTGCTTTTTATATCTGTATAAAATAAAAGACTTTATTACTCCATAGTCATGGTTCTCAGAGTGGTATCCAGGGATTCCCAGGGGTCATTGACTCATAGACGGGGTATGCGATTCTTTTCCCACCAGTTGAGCAGCAGCAAACTGTTCTAGCCGAACATTAACTGCATCGCATATTTTCTGGTATAATATGCAGACTGCACTTAGCATTACACTTTTATTTCCTCTGCTATTATCCAGTGTTGTATACACAGTACAATATAATGTGCTTTATACGGATACAATGTGTTAGATAATGACTATTTAATTATGTAAAGCATCTTTGAGTATCTTGAAAAGCAGTCTGTGAATAAAATGTATTATTATTATTATTATTATTATTATTATTATTATTGTTATTAATATTATCATCATTATTAACTTGTAAGGCTAGTGAGGTGAAAATTAAAGCCTCATTATGAGTTTAAATCAGATCTCTGAATCGCAACAGCAATGTTGATGTGTAGAATGTGTAGAAATGTGAAATAGAATCTAATGTCAATTTAAATAAAAGTGTTCTCTAAAGAGACTAAATTAAGTCCAAATCTTAAATATATGATTAAACTTTAATGAGTAAAGATAGTGTTAAAGTTTTCTTTAAAAATAAATGGGAATGGGTGGTAAAATGGGAAAACCCCTGTAAGTGTGAATGGGGTCTCACACTGAAGTAGCAGCAGCTCCCTGTTTCTGTTCTGGCCAGCAGACAGTTGTTTATTGAGCAGTCTGTTTGGGCAACTGACTGCATCTGCATAAGCACATGGGTTCTGTGCCCTGTTTGCTCACAGTCTGGGCAGGACAACGTGTGTTACACAAGTCTCTCTCTCTCTCTCTCTCTCTCTCTCTCTCTCTCTCTCTCTCTCTCTCTCTCTCTCTCTCTCTCTCTCTCTCTCTCTCTCTCTCTCTCTCTCTCTCTCTCTCTCTGCCTGTCTGTCTGTCTGTCTCTCTCTTCCTCTCTCTTTCTCTCTCTCTCTCTCTGTCGCTCTCTCTCTCTGTCGCTCGCTCTCTCTGTCTCTCTCTCTCTCTGTCGCTCTCTCTCTCTGTCGCTCTCTCTCTCTGTCGCTCTCTGTCTCTGTCGCTCTCTCTCTCTGTCGCTCTCTGTCTCTCACTCACTCTGTCTCTCTCTCTCTCTCTCTCTCTCCCTGTCTCTCTCTCTCTCTCTGTCGCTCTCTCTCTCTCTCTCTCTCTCTCTCTCTCTCTCTCTCTCTCTCTCTCTCTCTCTCTCTCTCTCTCTGTCGCTCTCTGACTCTCTCTCTCTCTCTCTCTCTCTCTCTGGCTCATCGCTCTTTATGCACGAAGGCCTTCCATGCTGTAGCTCAAGCTTGATAAATATAAATGACTGCATGCACAAACCAAATGAAGGTTAACAGAAGGATGAAACAGAATGGAGGAGAGTAAATTTGTCTGTAGTATACTGGCACACGGACATGGCCCTTTGTTCTGTGCAGTTAAGAGAAAATGTGAAATGCATGTTTATTTTTTAATTAGGTTTACAACCGTATGTGAGGTTTTTTTTGGTTTTTTTTTTTTTGGTTTTTTTTTTGTTTTATTTCAGTTTTTGGCGGTTGAGAAACGGTACATTGTCACACATAACCAACCACACAGCTCTGTGCTGGAGGTGTGGAAAAGCCTATTTTACTCTGATTGTGTAGTCAAAACAGGTGGAGAGCAGCACTGTGTGAAACAGAGGTAATCTGGAGGCATGATGGCCCCTGCAGAGCAGCATTCTGTTCAAAATATAAAACATAACACTCTTACTGTGTACACGACAAGTGTAATGGACAGGGCACTGCTTTTATATGTTATCAGCATGCAGTCCAGATTGAAGCTTTCAGGGCTGAAAGCATGAAAGCAGGACTGTGACTTCTGATCTGCAGGGTGTTTTTGGAGGTGTGTAAATGTTTGATTACAGTCTGTCAGATCTATCGGTCTTGCAGATCCATTACTGCTACATAAAGGTTGTGGACAAACAGAGAGCTGGAAATGAGAGTTGTGGAAAGCGTGGTGTGAATACAGCTCACTGAGGAGACTCTGAGTATATAGGGGCTTCACAGACCTGAAGTATAACTGGAAATGGCTACAAAGCATTTTTGTACTTCTCAGATGTCATGTCAAGCTTCAAGAAAGTCATACTGTATATACTTACTGTATTGTAAACTAAATAAAACGGATTTGTAGCATGTCTATTGAAATGAACTGGAGATAATTTTGTTTATTAAAATAGAAATAATAACTTTCTACCTGCTGCATTTATAATAAAATAGTAATAATTATAAAAGCAAAAGAAAATGACAATTGTTGCATTCAAATACTTCACATTTAAAGACATGCTGGCTGTTTCGTCGAAAAAACATCACTGATCTGCGTAATTATCTTGAAAAAATACAGAATGAATCCACAGTCCTAAATGTGTTTGGTAACGTATTTAATAAAATACATGCTCAATAGCCATTAGAATTAAAAGTAAGTGTCATTCTTTTTTTTAAGTGCTGTGAAATTAATTCTTCTATGTCTGTCTGTTTCTCTCTCTCTCTCTCTCTCTCTCTCTCTCTCTCTCCTTCATTCCTTCTCTTTCTTTCCCTTTTCCTCTTGCTAGATCGTGATACTGAGAGGCAATGTCCACAGTCCAGCTCCTCCACTCCTAATTTGTCGATCTCGTCATCATCCATCTCAAAATCCAGATCCTTGCGGAGACAATCGAAAGCAGTGGTAAGACCTTGGACCAGAGTAAGAGGTCCTGGCTCATGGAGTTAAAGGTCTCGGTAATAGCCTACATGACTAAACATATAGTCTTTGTGCCTTCGGATGCAGGAGATGTCAGAAAATGGAGCCGGCGGCCAACTGGTGGTGAAGGCACGCTTTAACTTCAAGCAGAACAACGAAGACGAGCTGTCATTCAACAAGGGCGATCTGATCCATGTAACCCGGCAGGAAGAGGGAGGGTGGTGGGAGGGGATGCTCAATGGGAAGACTGGATGGTTCCCCAGCAACTATGTCCGAGAGGTCAAACCATGTGGTGAGTAACCCAGTCCAGTATGCGAGGTCATGGTCAGTCCTTCGTTGCAAACTTGTACCCACAATCCTTCTTGGTCAGTAATTCAAACCAAGGTCATGTTCAATCAGTTGACATTACATCATCCCCACATTAAGGGACTATGTATCACTTCTACAGCTTTCTGAAAAAGGTCAGAGGGTTGTTTATGCTTGTTTAATTATTTTAATGCATTTTATTAAATATTGCACAATATGTGTTTGAGACAAAGGACATGGATGTGGAACTTTGATATAGAAAGAGGAGGCAAAGTTAACAATAAAGCCATGTTAGCTTTAGCTAATAATATAATCAGCCTCTGTAACTAAATAGAATTAAGCAGCTGATTAAATGAGCTTAATTAGATTTATTTGGATTAGCAGATAACACTCTGTACAATTGTGCTGAGCAGAAAAGCATCTCAGAATGCACAACAGGACACATTGAGGCAGAAGGCCATGTCAGGTTCCACTTTAGACACCCAAGAACAGAAGGCTGAGGCTGCAAAAGGGCACAGAGTCACTAAATCAGGACAGTTGACTGGAAAACATGGTCTTGATTTCTGCTGAGGTTCATATACATTAGGGTCAGAATTTTGCACCAAATGCATGAATCCATAGACCCAAACTTTTTTGTGTGAACAGTCTAGGTCGGAGGAAGTGGTGTGATGGTGTTGGGGAAGTTTTTCACTTTGGCCACTCATCATATCAATGCAGCCATTTTACCATCTTTTAATAGCTACATCTAACATGACAACGCACCATTCCTCAAAGCAAAAATGGTCTCAAACTATTTTCATGAATATGACATGAATGAGTTCAGTCTTCTTCAGTTGGCCGCTACAGTCACCAGATCCGAATCCAGTAGATTCCTTTCAATTCGGTTTATTTGTATAGTGCGTTTATCACTTAGACATTATCTCAGCAGCTTTACAGAATCATAGAAACCCGAATACAAATTGTAAAGTTTACAGCTAAATTACTATATATCTCTAACATCTATGCCTAATGAGCAAGCATGTGATGATGGTGGCAAGGAACAACTCCCTCAGATGATATGAGGAAGAAACCTTGAGAGGAAACATCCTCATTCGGGTGACACTGAACAGTAAATAATGTAATTAATGTCAATTCTACAACAGTTTATAGTCGAGATGATCACCTCTAACTATTGATATCAAAGAATATCAAAATATCAACATGGATCAGAATGTTAAAGGAACGTTTCCAACATTTTGTGGAATCCATGCCATAAAGGAGCGAGACAGTTTTGAGAGCAAAGGCAGACCCTACTCAGTATTTAATATTGTCGCTCATTTAATGTTCAACGATTGCATAAGACCATTTTATACATTTGTAGACACAATCATTTTGAGGCTTAAAGCAAAAATCTTTAAGCAGATATTTTCCTTCTCTCTTGAAATAACTGTTTGTATTAAGTAAAATGATGGCAAGAGATTAAAACAGGCTGAAAATAGGTCATGCTAGATCAATTCCACTATTTTTATTTGCCAAGTCATTTATTTGCAGTGTGTGGCTAGATTGTGTGTACAGAGAATTTTAGCTATTTGTTCTGCAGGATTTCAGTAATGTCAGTATCATATTTCATCCTACTGAGCGCTTTACAACTTTTTTGACTTTCAAGAAACATCGAAAAGGAACACTCTGGTTTCACTTTGCTAGCAAATCGGTATTTTTTTTCACACTTTCTGCAGCAAGTGCTGTACAACAAGCTGCGTGCAACATGCAACATTATTCATTTTTATATTGTAACATAGCTGGCCTTCTATACAATGCCTGGCTACTAATTCTTTTAAACAAGACTTGTACCATTATCTGTATGACAAGTTTGCAGAATGCTTGCAGAGTATTGTAGTGACAGTAAACTGATATAAACATAAGAATACTTTGACTCTATCTGCTATAATTAATCATTAATAATTAATCCTCCAGGATTTTGTGAGCACTGAAATAAACACAAAATCAAGCAACTTCGGATATTCGGAAGATCTGCAGCCTCAGCAGTCACAAAAAACTCAGCGAGGGACTGATTAACATAATTGCTGTGAATTATGGTGCTGTTTATTCATAATAACATCGGCTGAATTTATTGTGTTGTGTAGAAAAACCAACCTCCCCCAAAGCAGTAAAAGGATTCGATGTTCCACAGCTGACCAAAAACTACTACAATGTGGTGAGTTACTGCAATGGATAGAATTCGGATATAAGGTCAGGTCAAAGGTGTTACAGGCTTCTGGAGAAAGACCACATGCTCGTGACATTGTTGTGGTTTTGTCTTAGGTGGTACAAGACATCCTGGAGCATGAGCGCGAGTTTGTGAAAGAGCTCCAGGCCGTTCTCACCGCCTATCTGCGACCTCTACAGGGCAGCGACAAGTAAGCAAGAATTTAGCAAGAAATCACACCATTTTAATATGTAACATTAATTTGATTAACGATTTAAGGTTATTTTAAAAATATGCTGCATGTTTAACTGGACCTGTGTCTTTTGAGGCCTTGTCAAGATATGAAATCATTTCTAATGGACTGCGAACGTTGCAGTTCTTTAATCGCAGAGAATTGCTACAGTACCTGGTTATTTTAGTGTAGAATTTATTTTAGAATTATTCAATAGAAGGAATTTTAAAATAATAGAACTGACTTTAAATATCCAACTGAATAACAAACAGCAAGTCGGTTAAAGCAGCAAACTAAAAGTAAGAGTGTGATCTGTTTCTGTCACAAAATGATGACTAATAACAAACGTTTACTGCTAAATAAACCAGAAGGAAATTAGTGTTCATGGAACATCCTGGAAACAGAATTTGTCAACAGCATGTACGCTTTTAATCTATGCTTTTATAAAATAAGATGCTTTAGAAGTCACTCGGATGCACTTTTTTTTCTCAGCAATTAAAATGTTGTCTGTTAATGTGAAATAAAAAAAAATGCAGCTTGTTACAAGACAAGACTGCTGGGATGAGGGGGTATGTCATATTTCAAAACCAGGAGAATCAATGTTAAAGTGAAATGACAGGGATATGATTAAATCTTTGTTAATGTTACATATGTAAAAAAAAAAAAAGTGTAGCAGAATATTTAGAAATGAATTGTAAATATTTCTGTTGTTTTTAGCTGGGAGCAGTTTTTTTTCCTCTTTTAACCCACTTTAGCAATAAGACTGGTTTACTTAGGTGAATTCTTTCTAAATTCAAAATGCATGTTTAAATGTGTATGTGTTTAAATGTGTCTGTGTGTGTGTGTGTGTGTGTCTGTGTGTGTGTGTGTGTGTGTCTGTGTGTGTGTGTCTGTGTGTGTGTGTCTGTGTGTGTGTGTGTCTGTGTGTGTGTGTGTCTGTGTGTGTGTGTGTCTGTGTGTGTGTGTGTCTCTGTGTGTGTGTGTGTCTGTGTGTGTGTGTGTCTGTGTGTGTGTGTGTCTGTGTGTGTGTGTGTCTGTGTGTGTGTGTCTGTGTGTGTGTGTCTGTGTGTGTGTGTCTGTGTGTGTGTGTCTGTGTGTGTGTGTCTGTGTGTGTGTGTCTGTGTGTGTGTGTCTCTCTGTGTGTGTGTGTCTCTCTGTGTGTGTGTGTCTGTGTGTCTGTCTGTGTGTGTGTGTGTGTCTGTGTGTGTGTGTCTGTGTGTGTGTGTGTGTGTGTGTGTGTGTGTGTCTGTCTGTGTGTGTGTCTGTCTGTCTGTCTGTGTCTGTCTGTCTGTCTGTCTGTGTCTGTCTGTCTGTCTGTCTGTCTGTGTCTGTCTGTCTGTGTCTGTCTGTCTGTCTGTCTGTCTGTGTCTGTCTGTCTGTCTGTGTCTGTCTGTCTGTCTGTGTCTGTCTGTCTGTCTGTCCGTGTGTGTGCGTCTGTCCGCGTGTGTGTGTGTCTGTCCGTGTGTGTGTCTGTCCGTGTGTGTCTGTCCGTGTGTGTGTGTCTGTCCGTGTGTGTCTGTCCGTGTGTGTGTGTGTGTGTCTGTCTGTGTCTGTCTGTCTGTCTGTCTGTCTGTCTGTGTCTGTCTGTCTGCGTCTGTCCGTGTGTGTGTGTCTGTCCGTGTGTGTGTGTGTGTGTGTGTGTGTGTGTGTGTGTCTGTCCATCTGTCTGTGTGTCTGTCCATCTGTCTGTGTGTCTGTCCATCTGTCTGTGTGTGTGTGTCTGTCTGTGTGTGTGTGTCTGTCTGTGTGTGTGTGTCTGTCTGTGTGTGTGTGTGTCTGTCTGTGTGTGTGTGTCTGTCTGTGTGTGTGTGTGTCTGTCTGTGTGTGTGTGTGTCTGTCTGTGTGTGTGTCTGTCTGTGTGTGTGTCTGTCTGTGTGTGTGTGTCTGTCTGTGTGTGTGTGTCTGTCTGTGTGTGTGTGTCTGTCTGTGTGTGTGTGTCTGTCTGTGTGTGTGTGTCTGTCCGTGTGTGTCCGTCTGTCCGTGTGTGTGTAACTGTGTGCATTTCTGTGTGTCTGTTCATTCTTCAGGGTTTCCAGTGCTGATAGCAGCAGTTTATGTGGGAACTTGGAGGAAATTCTCACTTTCCAGCAGGGACTCTGTGCGGCTTTAGAGGAATGCAGCAAGTGAGTTTCGACATAAACGTTAATTGTTGATAATGATGTACTGCCGTTCTCAGTCCACATTGTATGTACGGTTGGAACAGCTGTCTGTATTGATTAAAATTAGGATATTATCTATATTTAATGTGATCAGGCAATAATGGTCTCGGTGGATAGAGGACGCAATGTCTCTAGAAGAATGTAAATCATGTCATAAGTCATGTCAAGAAGCTTTTATTGGTCATTTCAACCATACAGAGATGGTACAGTATATAATCAAATAAATCTACATTTCTCCAGGATCATGAGGCTATAAAACACAGAACTAACTACACTACATAGATCAACATTTACATTTAAAGCATTTGGCAGATGCCCTTATACAGAGCCACATTTTATACAACTGAAGGCTAAGGGCCTTGCTCAAGGGCCCAGAGGTGGCGGCTTGTTGGGCCTGGGATATTGAGATCACAGCATTCTAATTGGTAATCCAACACCTTAACCATCTTAACCATATGGCTGCCACTTTCTTCCAGTACTGATCTACAAGCTACTACATAAAGTGCATGTGTGCAACCAGCGCAATGCAGGACAATACAATAATACAATAACAAGCAACTGACTAGTACACAACTGTTTTAAAGAAGTGGGTCATTCAATATAGTAAAATACACACACACACACACACACACATATATACTATGAATTAACATTTGACAAGTTTAACTTGCTGTGTGTAAGATTTGCCTTTAACAACATAACCCTAAACTCAAAATACAGATTTAATGTATGATAGGCTAAATGTGAGTAAGCTAGCAAGTAGCAGACACCTTCAGATTGGTCAAACCTTTGTCATAATCATCTGTCATACTCACATTAATAATGTGATACAAAGAGATGTGGCATTAAAACTAAGCATTAACATTTCATGTTCTACCGAAATTCTCATTAAGCAGTTTACTTTGGCTGTTAGCCAGCTAAAGATCGGCAGCAACTAATATTAGCCTAGCGTTCCTAGCTAGAAAGTGATTTAAAATATATATGCTGAGTTTCTACAACCTACAGTCTGTTTAAAATCACTGTTGAAAGCCAGCTTTTTGTGTACAATATAAAAAGTTTCCTTTTTCTCGCCATCTTCTGAAAGCATGTGGGAGTTGTAGACACTTCACATTCAGCCTAGTTTGCATACAGAAGTTTGCGATTTTTAAAAAAAATATTTTCAGAAGCTTAATATTCACTTGAAAGCCACAATATTTGCATTTCAAATGAGGCAAAAGGCAAATCAAACTTGGACGAAAAGACGTTTGATTATTAAATGCAGCACAGAAAAATCATTTCATTTGATGTACAGTACATTATCTACATTTACAAAATGAATATGAAACTAGATGATTGGGATTAGTACAGTGATGTGTTACCCACAGCATGCAAGCAGGTTATTAGAAACTGTTTCGCACACATTTCTCTCTTTCCTGCAAATCAAAGTGTTGCATTCTCTTGTGTAGTTTTCTGTAGAAATGACTTTGTCTAGTCTGAGACGTTTCAAAGAATTTGCTATTTTTTTTGTTTGTTTTTTTTGCCTGTTTTTACATTTTCTTTACCTCAGGTTTTTTTCTTTTCATTGTTTTGTCCTTATCCCTGACCATTATAGGGGTTGCGTAGGCTAGTGATACACTACAATGGAGTCGCTGTTGGGATGAGAGATTTTGGGATGCAAGCCTTTTAGTTTGTGTCTGTCTGTCTGTACTGTCTATTTGTATATCTATCTGTCCACTCTTGTTAAATATGTGACTGAAATATGGAAACAGAAGTCTTAATATCCTGCACTGTTTATATATTTTTAATGGCACATATAAAAGTATGACAGCTTGACTGACAGAAGGAGAACCTTTTCCTCTGTACCAGGATATCATTATTTAATACCAGAATCTCATCTTGCATACAGAGAACCAGCATTAGTTTTCCACTGTATGAGACATGTATTAGATACCAGCTCTGGCACCTTGTCAGGAGTAAAGTGCCAAGACATCTTAGATAAGTGGGTGTTGGAGAGAGCAAACAGTTCGGAAATCTGAATGGTGCTAAGCAGCAGCGAAAATTGAAAACCTGTACACAGATACTAAAATCTAATCCTCTTTCTCCAATGTGCGTCTGTCTCAGGATGCCTGAAGGCCAGCAGCGCCTCGGTGGCTGTTACATGAACATGATGTGCCAGATCCGAATGCTGTACCTGTCTTATTGCTCCAGCCATCCATCCGCAGTGGCTGTACTCACTGACCACAGGTTAGTCCTAGCCACATGGACTAGTCATTTGGTCACAGGGATACACTGGAAATGTTTAAGAAGAGAAAATGACTGGTGATTTAACTTCACCAATCTTGATCATTTCCTGCAGAATGGGTTTAGGGTATACTAATATGAAGGATTTCTATCATAAGGAATGTCTGAAATAATTTTATTGGTATTGATATGAAATGAAAACGCATGCGTAAAGCTAAACCATATGTATTATTCTTAAAAAAGTAAACAGAATGTAATCCTGTTTTTGTGAAGGTTTGATTTAGCTTTGTTTGAAAGAGTAAAAACAGAATTTATGACTGTTTAGTTTACAAACACACACACAAACACACACACATGCAAGTCTTGTCTATGAGTACATGATGCCAACACAATCACAGGCATTAATAGAAAGATAACTCGTTCACACAGAGTGTGCATGCATGACCTGAAGCCCACCTGACACGATCAAATTGCTGCAAAATGTAATTTTCCCTTTGAGATTTGCCCCTCGTTAATCATATTATTTTTTATCTGACTTTCAGTGCATTGTTTCTGTATTTTTAAGAAATTTGCCCGAGTCATATTTAAGAAAGTCTAACAGCAGTAGCAGAATTTCTGTCAACAGTCCAATGCTTAACATTAATTAAAAAGTCTAAGAGTGTCTTTTAGATGCAGAAAGCCTGCTCATATTCCACAAGGTGAGTTTCAGGACCAGGCATGCGCACTATTTGATCCATTTATCTTTCACTCGGATATGAATTCCTGGGACGTGTTGATGTAATTCTGAGAGACTTCTTTTGATTCATACACTTATACAAGATTTGTGGTGGAACTAGTCTGTGTGTGTGTGTGTGTGTGTGTGTGTGTGTGTGTGTGTGTGTGTGTGTGTGTGTGTGTGTGTGTGTGTGTGTGTGTGTGTGTGTGTGTGTGTGGGGTAAACTCGTACATTTTGGAATCATACTCTTACAATGTAAATGCCACATCTGAATATATTGTAATTGGAATACATTATACTTTAATACATTAATAAATGAAAACATTCATTTTTATTTCATATACTCAAGTCTCAGTGTACAGGTACATCTCCAAAAATTAGAATAGCGAGGAAATAGTAAAACTTTCGAACAAATAGTAAAACTTTCATATATTTTATATTTATTACACATGAACTGAAATATTTCAAGCCTTTATCTTTTAATTGAAATCATTATGGCTCACAGCTCATGACAAACAAACACCCAGTATATCAAAATATTAGAATATTTCATAAAATTATCAAAGAGATGTTTTATAATACTGAAAATTCAAAAGTCTGAGTAAAGTATGTTCATTTATGCACTTACTGTTTGGTTGGGGCTCCTTTTGCACAAATCAGTGCATTGTGGCATGGAGATGATCAGATGATGGAAGTCCAGATTGCTTTGATAGCGACTTTCAGCTCATCTGGCTTGTGGGGTCTGGTGTCTCTTATCTTCCTCTTGACAATACAAAATAGATTCTCTGTAGGGTTCAGGTCAGGTGAGTTGGCCAGCTAGTCAAGCACAATAATACCACGGTCAGCAAACCAGTTCCAAGTAGTTTTGCCACTGTGGGCAAGGGCCTGCTGGAATCAGCATCTCCATAAAGCTTGTCATAAGATGGAAGCATGAAGTGTTCTAAAATCTCTTGGTAGATGGCTGCATTGACTTTGGGCTTAATAGAACACAGTGGACCAACATCAGCAGATGACGTTGCACCCCAAATCATCACTGACTGTGCACACTTCACTCTGGACCTCTGTGCTTCTCCTCTTTCTACAAACTCTGGGATCCTGATATCCAAATGAAACATTTACCTTTTTACCCTGGACCACTGAGTGATGCTTCAGTTCTTCGTCTCCTCAGCCCAGTAAGATGCTTCTGATGTTGTCTGGAGTATAGGAGTGGCTTGACACTAGGAATGAGGAAAGTTTGTGAACCCTTTATAAATTTCTATATTTCTGCATAAATATGACCCAAAACATCATCAGAATTTCCCACAAGTCCTAAAAGCAGACAAAGTGAGCACAATCAAACTAACTAATCAGACAAATAGTTTATACTTACCAATATTCTCTCTCTCTCTATATATATATATATATAGTTAACTGCCAATCTTATGCTACACATCATTTTGATGTAATTTTTGAAATAAGATTTTAAAAGAAATTATATTTCTTTTAAAATCACTCCATCTCTAGTGTACTGCAGGTAAATTTGTAGAATGGCAACAATTCTCCACCTGGAGGTGCTCGTGTGCTTTTGTCTTGTACTCGTCAGAGGTAAATACTTTTCACCTAGTTTTTCTTGTTGCATAAAAATGCAAAGTGAACACTTTCAGTGAGGGTAACACTCTTCATGCATGTTTCTTGCCAAAGTAAACCCTATCAGCAAACTGTCAAGGCAACACAGGAAGTTGGCGCTAGCCCAACAGGATATCTATAGATGTGGTTGTTGCTGATGGAGAAATTGAGCGTGTGCTTAAAATTGCATCTCACGCTGCAGCATCTTTGCAGCGTTTTCCACAGCACATACACTTAGTGAAAGCGTTATGTTGTGATGAATCATCTTACTTTGGTTGGTTTAGTCGAAAAGCAGTCTTTCACCTTAACCAAAACAAATTGCTTTCTTTCAGCATTTTTGAGTTTGTAAGGTGTATGTAAAGGTCATGTGTAGACCGTTTGCCATAAGCCACTTCTAGAAATAGACATGCTTCACAGGAAATTTCATTGAATCAAATCTGTATTGCTTCAGATACACTGACAGAGCCTGGTTGGTATTTCATGAAAAAGAATCTGCCCCATTTCCTATTATGGCCTACGCAGGTGAACATTTGTAGTAGAATATATATTATGGCATATAAGTAAGTGTATACAGTGTAGAAAAATCTGTACAATATTATTTCTAATTTTAATAAAATGAAATTGTTAGGTTGGTTTGAGACCTGTTTTCTTTAGGCTTACAATACAGACTATTGTATTTTTTTTCTTTCACGAAAAACTTGACTTGAGTTTTGAAAGGTTGAATGAAATCCTGTACACAACATTTTATCCTTTTTTGTTTCTCTTCATTGATGATGGCCTGTCTTTATGGTCTTTGCATGGATCAGTACACCGTTTTAGCTTTGTAAACGTCACTTGATGTTTCTCTTCAGATCCTGTCGCCTGTCGAGTCTGCGTACATTTACATTCAAAATTTTTATTCATGGATATTTCTGTTTGCATATTTTCAGTTTTTGTTTCATTTCGTGTTTCTCGATCCACTTTGACTCTGATTACAAGGCTGGGGAGACTTGGGAATACTTTTTTTTTTTTAAAACTGTTCCAGTCCATGTAGAGCTCTCCCTAGGGGCTTTGTGTAGTCAGTTACACAATTCACAATCTATACCAGTTCTGATAGCAGCTGCTTAATGTTTCTGACCACTTGCTTTGGACACACTATTCTAAATGATTTCATAATACCTGTGAACTTGTAATAGAGCTTTGTGTAATGAACATAGAGATATATTGAGCATTGTATATATTTTCAGGGTTTTGTGTTTTTTTTTGTTTTTGTTTTGTTTGTTTTTTGTAGTGAAGAGCTGGATAAGTTCATGGAGAGTCAGGGAGCCAGTGCTCCAGGCATCCTGACTCTAACCACTAGCTTGAGCAAACCCTTCATGAGGCTGGAAAAGTATCCCACCCTACTGCAGGAGCTGGAAAGACATATAGAGGTAAATACCAAACCCTCAAACACTGAAAAGGTTTCCATTTAGATGTGCTTCTCCTAAGTAAAGCTGTTTTTTCCCCCTTCTTTTAGGAAGCCCATCCAGATTACAGTGACATCCTGAAAGCAAATATTGCTTTTAAAAATCTTGTGGTATGTAACTACTCCCTTATTGAGCTGATAGATGGATGGATGGATGGATAGATAGATGGATGTTATGTACATGTTTTTGTAAATGTGTACTTTATGTACATTGTATGAACAACAGTAACCAAGGAAATATACGTAAATTGAGGTAAACTACGGTAGAAAAAGATTTTACAGTTATGTACAATTAATAATTATATCAAATGAAAAAATTGCATCACAGAGGATTGTGTGGGTTTTGCCAGGGTGTGTGATAAAAATACCAAAATGAACTGCCACCTTTTATTCCACTTTAGTGTAAATCTGGTGTGATATTTCTATGTCCATTTTAAAAGAACCCTTGAGATTTTGTTTCATTACTAAATTGTAAGATTTTTTTTATTATTTATTTGCATTATGTATGCTTTTAGCAAATTGACTACTGGTTCATGGTACAATTGAGACCAGTGTTGGTTACCAAAACCAGCCTCAGTGGAGTGGGAGTTTATGTTCCAGATGTAGGTGTTCACTAAAGAGGTCTAAGCATTTTTTAGTAGATTTTTTTTTTTACTTATCCCATAAGATGTTAAACTCCGTGAGTCATTCCTACTTGGTTGAGAATCCTCTTTTGGGGTTATGTTAAACCTAAGCGTTGTTTGATTTTTGTAAGTGTACACTGTGGAACACCTTTTTTCTGTGTTACATTTTCCTGTCTCTTCAGGGAATTTCCCTTTTATTCTCAGTAGATTCCCTTGCCATTTTGCATGCTGTCTTTAGACCAGGTCTACCCCCACATCAATACACAGAAAGTAACTACATTCAAAAGCTTCATCTGAAATGTAAAACAGCTATGTCTTTTTTAAACTCCTTTTTTATCACCACCACAAAGGAACAGCACCTAGTGACCGTTTTACCTTATTCCATACCTGTTTTCTGCCTATGTCACGTCATGGTTCTGTCATGACTGAAAAATGATTTTAGGCAAATTATTTCCCTTGATGATGTCATGCTTTGGACTTTTTCTTTTACTGTCATTTCATTTGAAATCTTAAATCCTATATTGACTACGCAGGCTACTGTTATTATTTGTTGGCACATTTATACACTAGATAAATTGTACACTTTTGTTTCTAACGGTTTGTATTTTTTTTGTCAACCCATGTACTCTAACTGAGTGACTCTGTTTTCCTTAGATGCAGTGCCAAGAACTGCGCAAACGAAAGGACCTGGAGGTGCAGATACTGTCCGAGCCTGTGCGTGGCTGGGAAGGTGACAGCATCAAGTCTCTAGGCCAAGTGGCCTACATGTCTCAGGTGCATGTGCAGAGCGGCTCTAGTGAGGTGAGGAAGAAGGAAGGGTGGTTCAGCCTTCCCCTAGGGAGTTGTCTAAGTGTCAAAAAGTACAAAAACACATGCTCATTTTTCCTCATTCATGTGGTTACACATATACATCGTTTTTGTCAACATGATAAAATACTCAAAAAGCCTTTGTTTTCAACGAATGGCCACACTTTATACTCACTAGCAGTAATTATGTTAAAAAGGTAACAAAAAACATTAAATTAAATCAGTATAACATCACAGATGCCTTCAGACAACCTAAAAAGAGAAATTTATGTGTTACTTCAAAAAACTTCATTTATTCAGTTTATTATGGTCACTTGCACTATTGAAAAATAGCCCAGTTGTCTAGAATGGCTTTGTGTGCTGTTGTATTATGATTGTCTGTAGTAGTCTTTAATGGCTGCCATCATACTGTAGCACATCTCGATTTTGCAATTTTTTATTGCACACATCCTTTCAAATTGATTTTCAAAGGACTCTCCTGTGCACAGTTCTCTTCTTGCCATTCTACAGGTGTTCAATATGACTGGTCCATTAAGTCACAAAACATGTATCTTTGTCTTTAGCCATTCTGTACCCCTTTGCACATGGATTTCTACAGTATTCTTCATCTTCAGCTGTCTAACAGAGACCTGTAGGTTCCAACCCCAGTGGCAGCTGCAGAAAAGCAGCCCCATAGCATGATGCTCCCATCACCATGCTTCACAATGGCTGTGGTATTCATTTGGTGATAAACTGTATTGTAGAATTGTGCCCAAAAAGTTAGCATCAGACAGTAATACATCTGCACATGATTTCGCAAGAGATTGTTGCCAGTGTACATGCTGGATATTTCTGCTGTAGGTCTTTTAGCAGACAAGATGAGTCTTGTCTTTTTGTCCCTTTAGATAGGGCATGTTGTTCTCAGTAACGTCACTGTGATGCCTGATTGTCTTTCACTTGTTGAGGAATAGGTGTTTTGTGTTCTAGAGAACTCTATTTAGGTCATCAAGGGCTCTTGAAAGGTGTTAAGGTGTCAGAAATCACAAAGCCACATGTTTATTATTCTCAGTTATGCAGTGTAGTTATTTCAGTTTGCAAATCGTTGTGACATACAGATAAGCCAGTGTGAATTCCCACACTACATACTTTGCCTTTGTATACTTAGAATACCAGCAGTTTTAAAATGCAAAAAAAGAAGCCATGATCCACTTGTACAGTGCCCTCCAAAAGTATAGGAATGACAGGCCCAGTTTTGTATTGGATCAGATTTCATTTCCTGACATTTATATCCTGACGAGTTAAACCACTAAGAACACCTTTTGTTTCAGCTCAGCTTTTTTCATGTAAGCAAAAATATTGGAGGTTATTCGAATAATGTACTCAGACAAAACAGAAAACAACTCATTGGCTCATTATTTTTGCAGAAAACAAAACAGTTTTGCATATGTTCCCAAGAACATCATTCCCACAATGAAGTACAGTGGTGGGAGTCATGTCATAAAGCTCCTTTGCTGTAATGATACTGGGACATTACACATCATTGTAGAAAACATGAATGGAGTAAATATTCTGGGACATTGAGAGGGGAATTGAATCTCATTGCCAAGAATCAGAATCTGGGGAGAAGATGGACTTTTAAAAAAGACAATGACCTCAAACATATAGCCTGAATAATTCAAGAAGCCCTTGCTTGGCATATCTCCTGATTAAAAATCCATAGAAAAATGAATTTAACATTTAGGATTTTTGGACCATCATACTGTATATACCAGGGATTTGAAGAAGATTTGGCTAGAGGAATGGGTTAAAAATGAACCCCAATTACAGTACTTTGTCCCAGGCTTGGTTACAAACTTGTTGTGTATATTCAATCAGTTAATAACAAGGAGGCATTTTTATTCTGATCTCAGATACAAATGGAAACCACAGAATGATCTATTTTGAGTGCCAAACAGAAAGAATGACTAAATAAGAAGAAAAGTGTTGCTACAGTGGGTGAATAGATTTGGATCATGTTTTGGTTAAATCCACTTTAACATTCATTATTTTCTTGAAAAGCATAGAATGAACCAGACATTGTATGAATAAACTATTTCCTAACGGAAGATAATTCACAGTGATTGGAGTTTTTTTGTTTTATAGGCTCATGATATCACAGCAAGCTATAAAAGCTTAGCTATTTAAAATGTATAACATTCTATACACTTCTAGTTGCTTCCCACATATATTGGAAAGAAAAACATACTGAGGGACAACGGCTCCTATATTAAGCCTCTGTATTATTTTTGATAATGTGATATGATCAGCATACACAGCCACCACACTATACAAAGCATGGAAACTCAAGCTCAAGCTGTATAGGGGGCTAAAATTGTGTTTTTCAGAGGCTGAGCATAAAAGAGGAGGAAGATGCATTTTCTTTATGCAACGTTTTAAATATAAAATATAATTCTTCTGTTTTCTCTCTAAGTCTAGTCACAGAAGACAGAATTTAATTATTAATTTATTTATTTTTGTGGTTTATGCATATTCTCGCAACTGTATGATTTAAACAGACTGCTTCACTTGCCCATGTTTGGATTTCTATTACACATTACGGGAACATATTACTGTTTTTCTATTTTATTTATTTGAGCGTACATGTGTCTGTTTTCTCAGGACAAAGAGGAACGCTACTTCATGCTGTTTTCTAATGTGCTAATCATGTTGTCTGCCAGCCCACGTATGAGTGGCTTTATCTATCAGGTACGTTTACGATTTTCAGTGTACACATTTTAAGTTAGAACAAACTCACAATTCTAGTTTGGATGAAAACCAGATCTTAATATTCATTAAACGTCTGAGGTCTTTTTCTCTCAGGGACGACTGCAGCTTTCAGGAGCTACGGTGACCAAACATGTGGAGGATGCGGAGACTGGTCATTATGGATTTGAGATTGGAGGTATGTTTCAGATCTATATGAATGTGTTTGTGTTCTGTTGCAGTTTCTGGCAATTATGAATGTGTTCTGGATGTACAAAACATCTCAGTGTGTTTCAATATGAAAAGCTGCTTTGTAGTTGACATAATGGGTAATAATAAATGCTGTGGTTGTGTTGCAGGAGGTTCCATCGAGCGCATGACCGTTTTCTGCAGTAGCTCCCAGGAGCTGCAGGAATGGCTGGAGCACCTGCATGCTTTTACCAAAGGTGGAAGCCCAGTAGGAACCATACTGAAGGTATGAACCTTCACGGTTTTAAACAGTAGGAGCATCACAAATAAGATTGTATAAGCTTCTGCAAGAGACCATATTTCTTACAGTCACTTAACAAAGGGAGCTTTTGTCTTTTCTGCTTTACTCTTGGATTGAAAAATGTTTTTTTTTTTTTTTTGTTAAGCATGTTTGCTTGTGTTGATTCTACCTGGCAGAATGTAGAAGGCAAGACCATGAGCGTGGTGGGCACACCGTCTCACCTGAGCCACACGCAAAGCTTCAACACATCCACGAGCACCCGCTGCGCTCTGGAGCCACCTAAAATAACAAAGCCGTGGTCTCTGAGCTGTCTGAGACCTGCTCCCCCACTTAAACCATCCGCTGCCCTGGGCTACAAAGAGGTGAGAGGCTTTAATATGCCCACATTTAACAGTGTTTGGAAAACAGTGAGTCAGAAGAATAGTGGTTGTGTGGGAGCAAAATGCACATATGTGACTCAGCTGAGTGGTCCTTAGAGGAAGCCTAAACAGCCCCTTACCCCTTCAGATACAGAGCTGAGCGTTTTTACTGTAATATCAGTATCTTGTGGAGACTGTCAGCAAACAACCACTACCTTAACTTTACCAGAGTACTTACCACAAGTTTCAGGTGTGGTCGACTGTGCTGAGCAGGACAGATTTCTCAGAGTTGTTTGAAATTTGTTAAAGCTGACTCGTTATCACAAGGCCTGGTTACAGTACTTGACAGAGCCTAAAGTCTGGCCTTGTTACTTTTGATTTAGAATGTGTAAGCATCTGTCAGGTTGAGAGCCCAGTAGAAAAGTTCATCTCTCACTGTGCTCTTCATCTTGTTTCATTGGACTCTTCCATTTTTTTCTCATACACTTTCTTCTCTTCATTTCCTGCTTCTTTAGAGGATGTCTTATATCATGAAGGTAAGAGTAGACCAGTCAATTTATGTGTCTTGTTTGCCTGGCTAGCTCTGGTGTTGCAGCACAATTTAGTCATGCTTCATTGTTTTTTTTGTTTTTTTTTTCCTTTTACTTTCTATACCTTCTCTCTCTCTCTCTCTCTCTCTCTCTCTCTCTCTCTCTCTCTCTCTCTCTCTCTCTCTCTCTCTTTCTCTCTCTCGTTCCTATAAACCACTCGTTTCCTGTTTGTTCGTTTGTCTTGTGTCCTCCCGCATCCTTTCACTGATCAGTGTCCTGTGTGCAAGATACCGTAAACTGCTATTTCTTTCAGCATTCTTGAAAATGTCATGATTTTGCTTCCAAGCCCTTTTACCTTGAAGGAACAAACAGGAAATTGTGTGTTTTTTCTTCAGGGATAGTTTTAGTTTTGTAACAAACAAATGAGTTAAAAGGGTAAGAGATGATTAATCAAAATGGGTATTGTGAGTGAGTGAGTGAGTGAGTGAGTGAGTGATGTGGCTCCCAGAAATTGAAAGCAAGCACTATTGCATATCCTGTAGTGTATTGTTGAATGAGAGCGCTGAGTCTGTGCTTGCTTTAGCTTTCGTTATGTTTTTGTCATTTGCGTTTATTTAATGTGGTAATATTCAATTATTAAATTTCTGCTAAGTTCTTTATAATGTACTTTTTGCACTTCATTTATTTATTTATTTATTTTTACTTTGAACAAAAACTGGTACAAGCCATGCTTTCATCCAAATATCAAATTAAGATTATCTATTGTTATCTGTTAAATGTATTTTTTGTAAACCGTGTCATGTCCGTAATAACACACTAGTGTGCTTTAATGTAAATAAAAATTCATTAAATCAATCATAAATTGCAATTAATAACTGCTTTAGAGCATCTCTACATTTCATTATTAAAGACAAGGCACATTGGTGGAAACATCGCTTTCAACCAGTTTGTCTCGAGTAGCAACAAACTAACTGTCCCTTGCTTGTAGCGTGAGCCGCATATTCTGCACTGTCTGTCCACCTGTAATGTTTAAAAAACCTGGTTCCGGGCTACTGAGTACTGAGACAGAAAAGCATTGACTCAGTCATCCAGAGATCAGAAGACTGAATCCCGTCAAAGGTCCAAGTGGGGAATTATTGGCCGTGCCCTCTGGATAAGAGAGATGGTATACTCTCTGCCATATTCATAGTCACAGCAACAGTAGCCACTTGTGGATGTCTGTGAGATAATACAAAAGGGTTGGATAGCATTTTTATCCAAGTAAGTTACGCCACCCCATGATGAGGTACGATGAGCAATTCAAAATGATTCCTTCTGCTGGCGTCACGTGTCTTGGAGAAAGCGCACAATAGCCTTCACGCCGACAGCTTAGGAGAAAGTCATAGGGAAAAAAGGCTGCTTTACTGGACTTTGATTGCTGTCGCAGCCTTTTATGGCACTACTGTATGTTGCACAATGTTTGAAAACACCTGCCCAGTCATAACCATATGTTCTTGTTGAACATCCTATTATTGAGTTAGTTCTTCTTTGCTGTTATGGTCATCACTCTTCTGGACTTTTCACTAGGTTTTAGAGTGAGGTTAGGGGGATTGGTCCAATTTGAGATCATGTGCTGATGAAGGTTATGACATTGTCAAGTGGCATCAGGTATTGGGCTTTTAGTACCAGTAAAAAGAAATTGTAACATTGAAGCATACAAATACATTCTATACAATTGTGTGATTCAAACTGTGCACAAAAGATTAGGGAAGACACACGCATATGATTGTGAGTTTTGATGGTCAGGTGTCCACATACTGTTGCCCATATAGTGTAGATTTATATGTGAGGAAATCATGTCAAATAGTTTTAAAATATCAATGATTATTGATCATTTGATGCAAGCCTGGGGCCCGATTCAGGTTCCTCAGAAAGAGAATCCAGTGCAATACATGATTCTAATTGGTCAGTTGAGGAAGGCATTCATTTTCTCACAGTATCCCTGTTATAGCATTGTTCCCAGATTTGTCTGCACTCATTGTAGTGTGTTAATGTTAATAAACCTGTCTCAAGTTACCTTCGTTAGCAGTTTCAGTTGATTCAAAGTCTGTTGCACACCTTGGTCACAAGTTTTGTTATGTTAATAAATAAGAATGTAGAATCTGGTAGCATAGTGCGTAATGTGTTGGACTGCTGATCAGAAGCTTGTAAGTTCAAATCCCAGGTCCACCAATCTGCCACCCCTTGAGCAAGGCCCTTAACCCTCACTTGCTCAATGTATAAAACGAGATCAAATGTAAGTTGCCCTGGATCTAGATGTCTGCCAAATGGCATAAATGTAAATGAGAAGTAAATGTAAATTGTTGTTTATTATGATGACTTATTACTAATTTAACAGTACCACTATCTAAGCTAGTCTACTAGAGTTTGCACTATTATACGTGTCCACATGCTTATGTAGTGCCAATAAAGTCAGAAACTTTTTTTTAAAACAATGTCAAATGGATGAGGTCTTGAGTTAGTATTGCAGTCTATTTCTTTTTTACATGATGTGTGTCTTATTTCTTTATTTATTTTTACTAACTGAATTGAATGTATTAAAGGCCAAAAGCATTGGTTTTAGCATGATTTTTTTGTTCTTAATAGCAACCCCCCACCCATCCGCCCACACACACCCACAAACACACACACACCTCCCAATTCATCCTTTGTTGTACCATTTGTGTTGTTCTTGGTGTTTTGCTTGATTCTTTTGTGTCCTCACAACCACCTTGTCTCTCCAGGATTCCAGCAAAAGCCCTAAACCCATCAAGAAGTTCCTGAACAAGAGAAAGACAGAAAGAAAACCATCAGATGATGATTATTTGCTCAGAAAAAGTAGGTTAAATGGGATGCTGGTGAATACTGCTTTAGTTAATCAAGAAACAAAACCAGAGATGTGGAGAAAGAGTCTCACTTTGTGGTAATAATTAGGACATGAGTTTCTGTTGCGCTCTGAAAGTCTCAGATGTGGGTTGTGGTGCTGAAATTAACAGGTACTGCAGCTTTGGAAGAAGATGCCCAAATTTTGAAGGTGATTGAAGCCTATTGTACTGGAGCCAGCCTGCACCAGGCCGCAACAGGTACTTATCAGCTATAATATTAGCATTTTTTTTTTTTAAAAAAAAGAAAAAGATACTCCTGCTGTGACATTGACTCACTGTGTTCATGCGTCCCTAGCTGTACGCAAAGATGGTGTCCCTCAAGTCCTGCTACCAGAGGAGGAGAAGATAATTGTTGAAGAGATGAAAAGCAACGGACAAACAGTCACTGAGGAGAAGTATGTTAAACAAGCTCCTAAATGAAAACGTTGTAATGACGATTAAAGTACATTGCGTTATTGTTCAGTCAGCCGAGTCATCATATTTTTAAAGTAATTAAGTAATTACTTATATAATAATTATAATTATAATTAAATAATTATTAAATAAGTATTAAACAAGCGGCAGTTTGTTACATGATATAGATGGGTCCGTGGAGGATCCCTCAGGCCATGGGTTCGATTCCTGGGCAGGGACCAAACCCAGCCACTCTCAGTGCCGTTCCCAATCCTAGGTAAAATGGGAGGGTTGCTCAAGGAAGGGCAGCTTGTATAGATTCCACGGAAAATCTAAATATGCAGTAAACGATCCGCTGTGTAGCGACCCCGAGTATAACTTTGTGGACCCCTTATAGGCAGCATTATTATCAGAACCATGAATCTGTGAAACATTCTGAGCAGTTGAACAGCATTGTTGAAGAAAAATCTAAATTATCTACATTTTTATGGAATTTGTAAAAGAAAATTTCAGTATTATCTCACTCAGGTCTTCTGTTCTGTTCAGGGGTGATCATACCTATTTATCATATTTGGCAATTGGTTTTATTGAAGCAATGTTTGGTGAGACAGAATGCGGTCATGACGGCAATTGAGGTTGAAGAGCTTCAACGGATCAACATTAGTCTCACTATTTATTCCTTCTCCTCCAGAAGCCTTGTCGATGCTGTTTACGCGTTAAAAGACGAGGTCCATGAGTTAAAGAAGGTACAATTTTTATTTTTTGCTTATCCTGCTATGTTTATTGTCTCCAAATGTTGCATGTTTGAGGTCTGATGAGACATGATTTTTGAATTTAGGAGAACAGGTGGATGAAACAGTGTCTGGAAGAAGAGCAGAAATCCCGCAAAGAGCTTGAGCGCCTGGTCAGGAAGCTGGCTAAACAGAAGAATGACTATGTGTGGGAAGATGGAAGCCACTGAGTAACATTCGAGATGTTCTCCCCTTTCTGCATGTCTGAGTGAGTGAGTGCGTGAGTGTGTATGAGTGTGTGAGAGAGAGAGAGAGTGGGTGGATGAGTTGCTAGTTTTGGGTTCACACCAAATGTTGCATTTAGAGCCTTCCTGCCTTGTAAACTTTTTTTCTTTTCTTTCTTTCTTTTTTTTTTTTTTTTTGGTTTTTAAGAATAACTTTGTGGATTTCTTGCTATGAGATCATGTGTGTTTTACCGATGTCTTCAGTGGGTTTCAGAAGAGGTTCCTGCAGCATGAGTTCAGTTTCTACAAACAGGGCAACAAAAATGTGTTAAACACTCATGCAGCAGAACTACATCATAGTTGTGAAAGTCTGTACCTGTTATTTTTGGCCATGTGACTTATTATAACAGACTTTCTGTACCTGTCCATAAAACCATCGAACGGTGGTAGAACTACGTACAGTATATAACTGCTATGAATATTATCATTCAGTGTAGCTATACAGCAGATGCTCGGATGAAGCCATTGTTTCCGTGCATTTGGAAAAAGGAAAAGATTCAGTGTTCAGACTCAGTGGGGAAATGTGTGGAAAATAAGATTCAGTCTTCAACCAGAAACAATACGTGCGTGTTTGTGCTCACCAAGCATGAAAGCTCAAAGTCCCTGTGTCTTTATATATGAAACTACCTTTCTGGTACACCGGCAAATCAGTATTTCTGATTCTGTAGGTTTATCTGGTTTGATAGAGGAAGAATTTTGTGCTTGTTAACATGGACTATAGAATATGTTGCACATCAATGACATGAGATGCCACGATGGTCATCTTGAAAAGATTTGACTGTTTGCTTTAGGTTTTTTTTTTTTTTTTTTTTAAGCTTTTAGAAAAGTTTGCAAGGTAGCTGGTGTGTGATCACTGGCCATCAAAAATATTTCCATGAACCGTGTCTGTTACAATCTCTGATATACTGTACAGTATTTCTATATCCATTCTTGACGCCAGATAATCTGTGTTTATATTTCCGTCGTTGTTATGCTTGTTCAGAGCTGTTCGTAGCGAACCATGCAGCTATTCCTAGTAATAAAATACAATTTCAATACTATTAAGATATAATTTATAATGTATGTATATCATATATACTTTAAAACAGTATATAATAGCTAGTATAGCCAAAAAATAATAATAATCCTGTAAGCTTTTATATTCAATAATACAATAATTGATTACCTCCATATTCTGTGGATGAACAAAAAAATCTATTTATTTTTGAATGCAGTCGTCCTGGATTGAAAACATGGTACTAGGGCCTTTTTAAGCACTCCTACAGTATAACCGTACACCTCATTTAACAACCTGGTCTGAGTCTGTTGGAAGACTTATTATTAGTGACGATCATTGTTTTTAATAGGAAATGAGTTTTTATAAAAACACTGTTACTGTAGCTGTTACTCACCCCTTTTTTGTGTTTAAATACAGTCAGTTTTTTGTAGATTCTTGCCACTTTTGCCGCAGTTATGACATGCTGAATTTGCCGAGAAATTCACAGTGTATTTATAGCTGTTACAGCATTAACGCTTTTAGTAAGCCATCTATATTAAAGGCTGTTGCACCACAGGATGTTGGGGCACTGTGAATGTGAATGAATCACCAAATTTAGATGTAAAGGCGTAAGTCAAAGGACGTTAATAGCTGTACGATCTATGTTTTGTAACATGTCCGAATACTTAACTGGTACCCTGTTGGATACACGTTGTATGCTCTGCTGCGTTGTCTGATCTTTCCTGTAAAGTAATCAGGCACATGAATAATGAAATGAAATACTTATAATACAAAACGATGGCAAACGAATTAAAGGGGAAATAAAACAGCCGTGTATTAATAAGGTGTTGGTTCTTAACAAGCCACAAGATGGAAAAGACGTTCCCTCCGTTCTCACTCCTAAATCATATACAGGTCTTCGGTTAGAGCTGCAAGGCCACAGCGTATGATTTACATCGGGTTTCAAACTTTTTAGTGAGCTTTTCTGTGCCTTTTCCCGAAGGCATTGACGTCATAGCAAAGAGCTGCCTTTTTTCCTTTAATTTGTCATTCCTCTATGCCATTACCTTGAAACTGTTGTTTGATGCAAAACTAGACACTGTGGGCAATATTATTATAAATAGGTATATATTTAACTTTAAGAAGCAGTGGAATAGTACATTTGAAGCCATACAACAAGGAATGACGTGTTAGCGCTGTCCTGCAAAAAAAATAATAATAAAAAATAATAATAATAACCAACTAGTATTCAATGCAATAAGACTGAAGACTGGTTTACCGTTAACTGTTATGCATTGACCGAGAGGAGCCTCAATTTGCACTGAGGTGTGTTATCCAGCTAGTCGACAGGATTTACTCCTTTAACATACACCATGCTGTTTCTACAGTGCTGTGATCACATTTATTTTATTTTATTTTTTTTAATTACTGGTACTACTCAGTAATTTGTTTAAGCTGTGCTTATGTGTGTTTTGCATAGCAGTAAGTATTATTTAAAAATTTCTGTAGTTGCTAGCAATCTAATTCCCATTGACACACAATGTCACTTTGGTGGCATCTTATGTTCAATCCCTATCCAGCTGTTGTGATTTATGTTCTTGCTGATGTGCATGTTATCCATAAATAATGTGCTGCTTTATAATCTGAAGGACTGATTGTGCTGCGTAGTGTTCTGTCTGTCTCCATTTTCATGGTACTATATGATCACATGATATTTGTTCAACTGAATATTGGATGCTGTCACTGGGATTGGATAAAACTGCCTGATATCTGTAGCACTTGCAGGAGATTTTTCTTTGATGTTCATTATTTTTTGACTTTTGTTTTTAAGTGCCCAAGTCTGCAGATCATGTGGATTACTATGCAAATAACATTTGTTACATATATAAATATATTCTTTTTCTTTTTCTTTTTTTTTTCTTTTTTTTTTTTTGTTTGTTTGTGCTTCTATTCCTTTTTCACTTTGCCTTCATTTTTAAATGAACTGTTTTAATAAAAACATAAATAATATTTCCTGGTTGTTTTTGTAGATGTTTTAGGAGCACAAAAAAAATTATGGAGCCACCCAGAAGAAAAAAAAAAAAAGTGGAAATGAAAAGTTCTTGTCACTCAATGAACATACGATACCCTTCAGTTTAAGCGTAAACTTTAACTCGGTAAGATTTTGACTGAAAGGAAAGAAAAGGTTAAAATGAACAGAAAGCGTGTGAGAGAAGGGAATGAGTGTGGCAGGTTTGAACACTTCCTGTAAGAGTAGAAAAATGTGTCCCGGATCTGAGTGTAGAATCTCTCACTCACTCTTTCCATGGTAGACAATGAAATGTAGTAAAATACAGAGCATTACATGCTTCTTTGTGGTATATGGTTCATGTGCATAAAGGAAACTTGCACACATGTAAGAGATTGGTGGGTGTTTGGCAGCCAGTGGGATTAAAAATCTAAAAATATCTACATTTCTCAGATTTATTCTGTCAGCTGCTCCATTTTGGAATGGATCTCACACTCGTTTAAAACACTTCTTGATACATGGAAACATTTGTAGTGATGCCAGCATCGATGGAGCGATTTGTTTTTAATTGAAAAGGTCAGATCAGAGTTCATGCTCACTGGTAAAGCCATTGCATCGTGCTGGAAAGTAGAGGGGGAAGGAGAGCCTAGCATTACTGTGCTTATACAGATGATGAAAAAAAAAACCCAAAGTGTTTGTCACACCTAATGCTTCAAAATTTAGAATTTTATGTAGGTAGTCATGATTACTAGGAGGAAGTGTTTAGACCTTTCTTTAAGCCTTCTTGTTTTTCTCACATATTACTATCACTATCTCACATATTGATCAGAAAGTCAGAATAGAAACAAAATTTTGCTTTGGATTTAGAAAAAAATGTATTTTAATACAAAAATATAAATACATATTTTGAGAGAGGGAACTTCCATTTAAAAATCCTACTTGCCGTCTGCAGTATATTTATCATAAAGTTTTACTGTGACACATCATTTAGAAATAAACCGCCGGTTTTTGTAATACATTCTAGTTGTTTTTTTTACCATATGAGAAGTTCTCGTCAGTGCAGATTCTTCAGAGAAAACCAGGCTTCTAATAAATGTAGTGTCACATTGTATTGTACAGCTAAATCATCAGGATGTAAAAACGACACAAGCTATTACATGCATCAGAGTAGTCTCTTCAAGCTGGATTTCCCCCTTCATAAATATATTGCAAAGACAGTAGCTAAGATTCAACGTTAATAAATTATTTTTTGGTAGTATAGATTGAGAATATTACATAAAAGTGACATTTACACCACTTCTTTAAACCGCATGTTTAGAATTGCTGACTAATTTTTGTATAGAAATGGGTTCTGAAATGTCACACATTTCATTTTCCCTGCAAATCCCGCACTTAACGATGTGTCAGATTTTCCTCTGAGCTTACATTGTGGTGAAAGTTAAAGGAAGAAGCTCTTCTGCAGAAGTTCCAGCCTTCTTTTTTTCTTTTCTTTTTTTTTTTTTGAATAGTTTTCATCCAATTTCATATAGTTATCCATGTATACCCTGTAAGATGGATTCTGTTATCCACTTCGCCTTGTGCTGGTAGATCCTCTTAGTTCTTAGTTAGTCTGCTCTCAGTCCTGTAGCCTGAACAATCCAAAAGTGGTAGCGTCCAGGTTCACTAAGCTCTTGTCAGTTACATTAACAAATAGTTTGTGACCCTTCTCAAGTCTGAACACCCCTGTCTCTGAGGCAGTGCACAGATCAGGCATCATACTGCCCCGAGGCAAGCTGCAAAAGGACTTGAGCAGTTCACTTGGGGTTTCGTCATTTGACTTTTGGGACCATATGGCTTGATAGAGTGGTGCTTTTTCATGTGCTTTTGAAAAGGTGACTTGCGACTGGATCAAGTAATATCCAGGGTACTGAATGGTCAGGACTCCTGATGAGCTGAGGGTGATCTTCTCCAGCACAGAGTGGGTTTTCTTCCATACCAGGGTATTGAATTTGTTCTCCTCTGAGGAAAAAAACCATAACAGGATTTATTATTATTTAAAGGTCAATAAGCGATCAGCTATTTAAATCACAAGAAGAGGATTTAAAATAAACGAGTATCCTTACCTTTACTTAACACCAACCTTGCTTGAGGATTGGTGGAGGAATCAGGTTCAATCAACAAAGCCACTAGAAGAAGGGAACAAATCAATGGTCAGCTCCGACTCCTCTCAAAATGAGACGTTCACATGTTCCTGCATTCTGAATCAAGACATTAAAATGTACTAACCTTTTCCTTCAGCTTCAGAGACCTATAAAAGAGATTTGAACAGTTTATTGATCTTGTTAAGAACTACATAATTAGGAAAAAAATACCCCAAATACTTTGAGAGTTTAGCTGTTAGTCCATGTCCTAACTAAAGGACCATGTAAAAAAAAAATGTGCTCACCTTTTTTAGGAGATTTTTATAGAGTTCCACGAGCTTGTTGCAGTGCTGTAAATTCTCAGATCCTAGGTTCTCAGCACACTGCTGTAGTTGTTTTAGTGCGTTTATCTCGTTATCAGTGCGTCTGTCCTGCAGCTGCCATTAAGACAGGAAAAGCCTCGTGTGAACATGCTGTTGCATTCAGTATTCACTCACAAAAACCACAATGCTCACAATGTATTGTTGCAAATGAAACGTGTATGAAGCAGAATATGTGAGAATCAGAATTCAGATCAGTAATTTGAATCAAAGGTTTCTGGTTTGCTCAGTATGAAGAAAGCTGTTGACTTTTACACTTATATTTAGTAACTACAGAAATGACTGAATGAAAACTAATTATAGATTATTATTTGTAGACTAACATTATTTGTTGTAAATCTATGCTTTCTGTACTTCTAATTCTTTCTAAATGCCTAGATAGATATTCAAATTGGCAATTTAATTAAAAAACATAGAAATATCTAAATATCTCATTCATAGCCAAACCAGAAAATGAGGTTTGTTGTAATTTTTCTTTATAATCAATTATTTATTTATTTTTTTAAAAAAAATAAACGATCACAAATTTCACAAATATTCATATACATATTTTAATATTTGTATGACGAATACAATGTACTAATAACTATATGTATTTATTATACAAATCCGAATTAAATCTAAAATGTATGTAGAATCATGATTGTATTTCCTCTATTGTATAATGGCAAATGTTTATTTTCCAGGATATTCTTACAAAACTAAGAATTTAAATATTTAAATTAGAGTATAATATAGTATCAAGTATTTAAACAAAAAAAAAATTTATATCAAATACATTAACAATAATTCCTAAGATCATTAAGATACTTTGAGCTTACATTTGAGTTTAGAATATCAGACTTATAATTCTATAAACATCTATCCTAAATCTAGTCTATAATCATTATGAATATGAATGCTTACCGTGCTGATTCTATGGAACAGGTAGAGAAACCCTCCAAACGTCAGTATCATTAACAGAAGCAGCAGCACCGATATGAACTTGACTAACGGTGTGTTTGATGGCAGCGCTGGACCTCCTCGGTGGCCTGGCCGTGGAGGAACCGGCGGAGGATTGAAGCTGCTATGAAAGGTGTTTATCATTGTGGACATATTTGCAGGCAGCAGGTTCCGCGACGTGAACACCAGATCCACCCATACAGGTCTGAAGAATGGCCTCCACCAACACAACTCTACATCTGAAAGCAACTTCCTGGAAGCTCTGAAAGACTCAAATAGGGAAGAACAACTTTTGTGTGTCTCGTGTGTTTTTTTTTCACACACAGACTTTGGTTGTGATAGTGATTTTTTTGTTGTTGTTGTTGTTGTTGTTGTATTTTCAGTTTTTCCCATTCATTTTTACCATGACAAATTAATCAGAATTAATAAGAAAATAAATCCCTTTTTCTTTCTTTTTTTGTTCATTTTATTTATTCATTTCTTCCTTAACAATTATTGTAAATAAAATGACACTTTAGAGTCAACCTTCACAGCAAAAATATATTAGATGGTACACTGCATATTTTCCCTGGAGATGGAACAAATAAAATCTTTGTGTATTCGAAACTTTAGTATCGCTGAAAAGGCCATGTGTAATGCCATGTGGCTGAAAGGCTGTGACAGACTCTATACAGCCCGTAGCTCTCAGGCTGCTGGTTTAGACAGTAACGCAAGCCACACACAAACACATGAACTTCTCTGTGTAAACTCTGAATGCACAATCAAGGCCCATAGCTATTTGCAATGTAATGCCGTATGTGCTGCTTTAAAAATCATTTCTGCTAAATAATTACTGCATCAGTTCTGGCCAGAATGTTACTTTGAAAATTATTGAAATTACTTTGAAAATTATTGAATTTTTTATTATTTTTTTTTTGCATTCATCAAAATCCTCACTTGAATTTGCAAATGCTTTCATACCTTGTTTCTTCTAGGTCCACGTCGCTATACAGAAATGTTTAACTTATTTATATTGTTAGATTTATACCCCAGGTTTCCACTATAGAGAGTCTAAGATAAGCTGGTCATAGCAAAACATGAATTTTGGCACATTTCTGCCTTCGTTTGGAAGTACGTATGACTCGCCATCTTGTTCAACGTTCTTTTCATTTAAATTCAATACAATTTGTATAGAGCTTTAAAACAGTGAACATTGTCTCAAAGCGGCTTTACAGGAAATAAAAAATATGGTACAAAAGGTTCAAGATTAATATTATGCATAAGCTCAAGATTAGTATTAGACTTTGATTTAAATGTGTATGTATTTATTCCCAACGAGCAAGTATAAGGTGACTGCGTTGACTGTGGCAAGGAAAAACTCCCTTAGATGGAAAAGGAAGAAACCTTGAGAGGAATCCGATTGAATAGGGAACCCATCCTCATTTGTGTGACATTGGAGGATATAATTATAATTTCTTCTAAACACCGGAAAGCGTTATTAAATATAATATCTTTTCTACAGTCAGATCCCTATGTATGACCATGTGTGAACAGTCTGACAGATTAAAAGAATTTGGTATTGTCAGCCCCTAGACCACCAAAGCATGACTAGTCTGTATTTTCTGTCAGTGTGGTTACACTTTTCCTTACTCATCTGAGTACTCAACTCAACAAAAGTTGACAAACCAGTTCTAATGATGCTTAGTGAAGTTTTTGCTTACTGCATTTATGGACACACTCTCAGGTGGGGCTTTTTTCTTGAAATTCTTCAAAACAGCTTGTTTTTATAGAACTGATGTTTAACAATTGATTTCAATACTTGACAACCAAAAAACTACTAACACATTTGTAAACCAGTGATATTTGTTGATATTTGTTATGGCCCTAATTCTGGTGAATGGTATTTTTCGTTACTAATTTATGATATGGTTATAAGTCACTTCATAAAAGCCCTTTACGATGTGGAAAACATAGCAATCAACCAGGCAAAGCAGTTCCTTCCAGAACACTGACATAATAATACATCCTGATCTAAACCTGATGAAATTCTTTAGAAAACAAAGTTATTGCTCAAAAACCCAGAACATCTACTGAACTGTGGAAGAGAGTGGTTGAAGAGTGGACCGAGAACACACGATTGCAGTGTGAGAAAATAGTGATGTCCTGCAGCCGAAGCTGTGCTCAAGTCATTCAGAGCAAGAGGCTGTATACTTTCTATTTATTTCTCACAGCTGCAACCCAAAAAAATGTTAGCTGTCATCTTCTTTCCTGCTACAGTGGTTACAGTTCTCTAATTTTGATCAATGTGTTTTTCACATAATAAAGGTGTTTGGTGACATGCCTTGCTTATATATTTATTAATTTTTTTACATTCATACAGCTAAGTACGGTGACCCATACTCAGAATTTGTTCTCTGCGTTTAACCCATCCAAAGTGCACACACACAGCAGTGAACACACACACACACACACATACACCGTGAACACACACCCGGAGCAGTGGACAGCCATTTATGCTGCGGAGCCCGGGGAGCAGTTGGGGGGTTTGGTGCCTTGCTCAAGGGCACCTCAGTTGTGGCCGGCCCGAGACTCAAACCCACAACCTTAGGGTTAAGAGTCAGACTCTCTAACTACTAGGCCACAACTGACCCACTGTGAAACCTGCTAGTAAAACAGTGAAGATCCCACAGACATGTAGTATATACAGGCCTGATTTGTGCTTAGCAACAATCATCTGTCTCTTTTCTGTTGAAAGTTACTTGGTTTTTCCAATCATAATGGAAAACATTTCCATGTCTTCCATCAACCTCATATTTCTACCACAGGGAAACATGGCACAGTAAATACAACATTAGATCATGGAGACTGAGAGCAAATGAAATCTAATATAAATTTTTAATCAATGAACTTTTGTTTAAAATATTGCTAATGGGTGCCAAAAAAATGAAGGGAAAATAGTCATTAGAAGTACCTCTATTTGAGATTTTTTTTTGGTTGTTGTTTAAAAGAAATCTGTTTTCTGAAATCTTGCTACTGTTTGAATGGAGAGGTTGTGTGAAGTTTATTTCATGCAATGAATTTTGCTAATTTTGTGAAGGCACCAATAATGGGTGGGTACATACAGTAAGTAGGCGACAAAACAAACAATATTTGTGTTATATAGGTTCGATTTTATTTGAATACACCGTAACAATCTTTTTCATGATCGTATAGGCTAATCAACAAACAGACATAAATAGACATAACAATAAAACATAAACATGTTTATTGTATTTTTACTATAATGCATTTTTAAGCAAACGTGCACTTAATTTTTCACTCACTAGGTGGCAATGTTGTGACAAATAAAATTACTAAATAACCAACTAAAGTTTGGCAGAAATACAATGCCATAAGCTTTAAATTCTTCCTAGTTAACCGCTGATACTCTCCTCCGTACAATTCTACCCAAGAGATTTTAGTGTTGGCCTGGCTATCTAGTGCAGAGCAGAAGCCATGATGAACTCCAGCCCATCTTCTCAGAGACCAATAGGAGTAGTGAAACTCTAGTTTCATATCAAATTCATTTTCAAATGAAACAAACAGTTCAGTTCAAGTGAACCAGAAAACTAGCTAAAAATGATCTCCACATGATCTCAGTGCTTTTGGTGTTCACAATTAAATGGAAAAAAAGAGTTTCATTTTCGGTTCCCTTTAGCACCGATCTGGCCTCAGACCGTTTGGTGTTCCCTCCACAGCTCTTGAAGAATTCAGACTTCACTCATCTGTTGATATTCCTGCCTTGTGTCCAAGGTGCTCATGTACTTCCAGTGTAACGTCTTGATTTTTACACGACATTGCAGAGATGTTCTGTTGTCTTTTATTTTCATTTTTTTGTGGAAACAAAAGAAAAAACTGTGGCATGTAAAAGATTGATTGATGTGTTGGGGATTTGCATTTAATTCAAATTATGTCTCTCTAAATATTAAGAAATGAGGAGGTCCATGGGTCCTTTTAGGGGGACCAGAGATCATTTGCAGTGTTCACTTATACATGGCCTATCCTTATACTTTCATTTTCAAGAATTTAACTTACCTACATTTTTTAAATCTCCATTACAGATTAAAATCTCCTTAAAATCTGCAATAAATCAATGTTAGCTGTCATTGGATTTAATGTTCTGGCTCATCAGTATGTGCGGCTACAGCATTTAGGTAATGTTCAGGATAGCATGTAAGTAGCATCTTAACAAGATTAACTAGAAACATTTATGAATTAACATGAGCTAACTACCGAACCTTGAAAGATACCAAAACTCTAGCATTTAGATAAGTTAATCTGAAACTCTAGTTTTTAGCTTTAGGACATTTTCTCATTAAAGTAAACTGTAGACATATTAAAAATATTGTTTTTATAAAAATCTTTTCACCACATGACCTACATACGCATACTGTAGTTGAATAATTTTCTAGATCGATTCTCAAACTCATCTATTTTCCAGGGATGGATAAAAATAGTGGTCAGTATTCATGGTACACATTTTTGTATTTATTTTCCTGGTATACAATGGATCACAACAACAACAAAAAATATATATCAGCAGTCATTGTACACATTTTTAACAGAAGTCATATACTTAAACTCTATACACTTAATTCCCCATACCATATTTATTCCAGCTTCTATTATTTTACACATTTTACAACAGTTGTACTTCAACTAAATTCATACATTTGTACTTTTCTTTATTTTCACCAAGGTTAAACAAAAACTCAGTTCAGGCAGCTCACATAAATAAATCCTGTCAGATGACTATCTCAGGTTTTTTTCTGTGCAACTCGTTTTTCAGTTGAACTTGTTTTTTGTCTCATTCATTTTGTCTTTCATGTCCATATTATCGTTCATATAAAATTCCAAGAAGGCAACTACACGTACATCCATATATGTTTATTTTTTGTTTATAAATAACAAACATCAGTTTCCCATATAGTCATTATTTAATGAGATAATCATTTTTGTCTCTACAATTCTAAAACAAGAACAAGTAATTAAAAGATTAACGAAATAAATATCTAGGAATTACCTGGATTTCGTAAGCTGTCTGAAAGTCTTTTGAAAATGCTCCACCAACCCCAACATAGCTTAAGGGATGTTCTTTTAAAAGTCGCTGTGCTGGACTACGTGATGAGCTTGTTCTCGAACAGGTTTTTCTGCATGTAGTCAGGTGCAGCAGCTTCTGCGTGAAGCATTTCAAGGCTCTGAACTCTTAAAACAAGTAAAACAATGATAAGACTTCCTTCATAATGAGTATCGGGTTTTTGTTTCCTACGTAAAGGTGTCTAACGACTGCAACTGTGCTTCCTTAATACCAGTATAGATCCTTCTTCTCCATCATTGGCACACCTGCAAAAACAGACACAAGACAATTTACAGACATGAAGTAACTCAAAACAAATCCTCTGTACAACACAAATCCCTTTTATGGATTTAAGGGTTTTGTTTTGTTTCCTTTTTTATTCTTAACTACATTTTGTAGTTTTTGCCCACTGTTGCCTTTTGGCTTACATGTATGGGATCCAGGTCTACATATGGATTTCTGTAAAGCTGCTTTGTGACCATGTTGACTGTTAAACATACGAAACAAATAAAAGTAGATTTGTTTCAACTGAATTGTTTTAACTTGATTAAAATTGTGTTTATAACTCAGCTGCATTTAAATCACAATGGATGTGAAAAGATTCAGATTTGTGATGATAAAACTGAATATTAATACAACAGAGTATTATCATACTAAAACTGGAGCTTTAAACAAGTTTCTATATAAAATCTATCAACATGCATGATTGCATGTTGATTAATTAACCGGGACAGTGACAGTCAATTAATTAACCGGGACAGTGACGTACTGAAAAGCATTAGGCCTACAGGATACTATGACAAATCTAATTGTGTATAATGTGTTTTTTACATGTTAGTAGTACAAAACCTAGGTCTGAATTTCGATACCAGAGTCTAGGCTGTGATCTGGAGTCATCTGATCTCCAAATCCTGGATGCCGGGCCCAGCCGGGCATGAGATCTTGTTTGGAGGTTACCATGACGGAGCCCAGATCTGGCCGGTCACTGTGCAGAAGGTTTAATAGGGAATTGTACTGATGATCTGCCATCATCAAACCCTCAGCAGACGCAGCAGAGGGATACACCATGGGAGGCAACACCAGACTCGTGCCCTGTCGTGGACCACCGAGCCAAACACTGGAGCTCTCCTCAGGAGTGTTATGTGGCAGACGGTGGTTAGTCTGCAGCTCTTCTTTTCTGCCAAGTTCAATTCGTCCTGAAGAGTCTGTGCTTTCAAAGCACAGATTCGACTGCATGCCCCAGTTACTTGTACTTGGCTGCTCTGCAACACATCAAATAGAAATACTTCACTGTATGTATGTCACAATATATTCATTATCCTCGTATTCTTATAAGATATTAAAATTATAATATTTAGAGATTAAGCTATGTGTTACCAGGTTTGAATGATTTTCGGGGTTTCTTGTTTTTAGTGATGTCTCCCTTTGGTTTGGTGAGATTTTCTAAGGCACGTGAGAAATGTGCATCTACCATGCTATTAATATCTCCCTGGAAGTAGGTGAGGAGAAGACTTCCTGATTGCTCCTCTGCTTTTCCAGCCACTGGACTCCCTGGTTGGTGCTCCATTACTGAGATTCTGGAGATTACAGTGTGTGTTAATTTACCTGGCCAGTCATTCTGGCCAAACTATGTGACATTAAAAGTGTAAATTAGGAACAAATACATTTTAGGTTTTCGGTCTTGTATGGATAAAACATTGAAGCCTCAACCATACTATGTGGATCATGATAGTGAGGGAAGCTACTGTAGAAGTCTCAAAATCATTCAAAATCATAAACATTTATCCAATAGAGCTGTCATTTATTCTTAGAATCTACCCCAAATTTCTTACTCAGTATAAAAATGTATATAGAAAGTACATTATGTTAACATTGTTATAGTGTGGATATATCCTTTCAAGAAGGAAATACATGGCTGCCGAGCACAAACAGGAGACTAAATAGGTGGGAAATTACAAAAAGATTAAGTCTTTTAAAATGAACTGCTTCAAGCTTGAAAAAGTTCTGTACATGAGTTCATTTCATTTGTTTTGCATTTAAAGCAGTACATTTTTGATTAAAGAAAATCAGCATATAATCTGACTTTATGAATTGTCCCAGCTAAAACATTAGATCATTAAATGCTAAAAGAAACTTTTAATAATATTTTTCCATGAGAAGCGTAACAACTGAAGTTCCTGCATTTCCAGCCATGCCTTCTTTCTTACCCGCAGTAGATGTCTGGTCTGTCCAATATGAAAAGTAAACAATGAGCCTGCTCAAAGTCTGCAGCTGGATTTCATCTAGACATCTGGAAATAGCTGGGATAAAAAAGAATCCTTTGGTGAACAGTATGTATTTTCGTTCAGCTTTTAGACGCGGGGTTCTACTGAAAGTCTTAGCGTCTTTATTAATGATGCCCGTCACAGGTGTGTTCTTTCTGCAGTTCTTCCAGCATGAGCAGAATGTGCCTGAACTGGTCAAACCACAATGACAGAGAAAAGGAAAGCACACTTCTTGGAAAAGCAAATTGACTTCTACAACACTACAACTCACCTTGCTCTCATCAGTTCATTTTACTCTTTAAGAATTGTTTTTTTCCCACCAGTAAAATGGAATCAAGAGCAGATTTGTGTTTAGTTTTTAATCTCTTATAGTGACACATTCAGAAAAACAAAACAAAAAAATGCTGTTTCCAGGTCTGATGATCTTTAATCTGCTGTTTGTTTTTTAAAATCAATTTAATTTCACATAAGGCTCTATTGTTTACTTCAAATCTTTTTTTCCATCCTGACCCCAGGATCACTGCATATCCACAAATAGAAGCTCAGCAGCCTAAATTGGTTGTTCTTAAAGTGAGTTACCAGGAATCACAGCCAGGGCTATTTCTAGGGATCATAAATCACAACCACAACACCCCCATCAAAGTTATGTTTATTACTGTAGCCGTATAGTTATTAGCCGGCTTGCCTGTCTATTTGAATAGGTTAGAAAGCATTGAATGTCTCAAAGTCAAACCTCAATAAACAAATAAATAACTATTTTTATTTAGTCTTTAAAGCCAACTGGGAATTAATGCATTCTGTAATAATAATTTTTTTAGTATTTATTTATTTATTTATTTATTTATTTATTTATTTATTTATTTATTTATTATTATTATTATTATTATTATTACCTTGCTTATGATATAACCCTTTAATTTCGGTGGTCCACTGAAGTAGATGGGCTGTGTAGGACACATGGAGTGCAATGTAGGATCCGCAGCTGTATTTAGGACACATGGAGTACAAATCTAGAAAAGAATTACATGCTAATTCAAGAAAGAAGATTTCCATAAAAGGCTTCCATACGTTTATAAATCTTTATGGACAACTATACTCTGCCGCAGAAGATCTCCTTATATTATAGAGTGTTGTGCCTTTCACATAAATTATGAGAGTGAATATATTAGGGTGAATTAGAATTTGGCCCTATAAATTAGCATATTTCCAGTCTGAGCCATAAAAGATGACAAATGATGATTCTTCTTTCTTTCTGATGCACATCTACCTGTGGAGGTGGAACACAAATAGCTCAGGTTATAAGCACTTGGATTAACTCTTATGCACAGTCCTGAATTATATCTATTTTGATTCAACAGAATATGAAAATAAAAGACTGTGAATGAGTCACAGTGCTTGTAACTTGAGCAATCTGTGTTCAGAAGCCACAGGAATTTGAAAATATGCATCTTTCTAGTCTGTTGTTACAAATCAATAGTCTTTGTTCATTGCTTGCATCATAAGCAGTATGCGTAGCACACAAAAACTGCTATTTATAATTAAAATGAGGTTTCTTATATTCAGGATGGGTACAGAATATAAAGGTGTCAGTCAGGAAATTTGGCTCATGTATTTATGTATTTTCTGTTGGTTTAGCAGCGACTGCACTTCTGCAGTCAATAGCAGACAGTGGGCTTGAACTTATACCTTTGTGCGGCAGAGCATGTGTTTAGAAACCATAAAGAGAAGAGCCCAAAGTTTAGAGCATATATTCACATACATTGCATTGGACATGTTTAGCGATTCTTGCACTGGGGTCACATCCCGAGAAGTTCGGATAAGTGGTAGAAAATGAATGAATGAATGAGAGCACTGGGGTCACATGTTTAAATCATGTTTCAGACAGAAAAGGGTGACAGTCTGGTGCCTCCTGGTCCCCTAAATCTGCTAAAGGCCTTTACAGATACTAGTACCAATGCACAGTTTTCTACAGGTATGTATACCAGGAGATTTGATCTCAACCCTTGTTTTTCTCCATCTATTGTTGTAGCCAGCATGTGCCATTTAATCAGATCACACAACTTTAGTGCGTTTACAAATGGTGTATAAGAAGTCTCCAACAAATCTTTCACATTGTGGCATAGCAGAGTAACACTGGATACATGGTGATGTGTCAGGTGAAACTTTTACAACTGTGGCTTCCTGTACTCCTGCTGCAACAAGATGCTTACTTTTATATTTTTAGAAGCCTCAGTGGCCATGTCTATTGTTTGATTTGTTCCCTGCTGTTAAAATACAAAAATTGAGTTATTCCCTGTGATTCTGTAAGTGCCTGCTGAAGATGTCCCAAGCCTAAGCAATGTGGCCATTGATCAGGTTTATCTCCACTGGAGCATAAATAACTCAGTATCTTGCCCTATAAAAATGTAGTATAAATAAGTTTGAGAATGTTGCAAAAAAGTAAGAAAACTTATAAAAGTATTATATAATTTATGCTCATATGCTCTGTTAAGATGTGTTTGAGTCTGTGCTTGTTACTAATGCAGCAAAAGAGTCAACTGCATCACTACATCTAAAGTATTTTGTAAGGCACACAAAACCCATAAAGCCAAGTATATTTTATCTACTGCTTATCTATTCAACAAATGATTTGATGTACACACTGCTTTACACTTTTGTAACCACCAGAAGTTGTAGAATACAATATATTACCAACAACATACAGTTTTTTGACATTAACAACCTTAATACACAGAAGCTTGATGTTTTAAAAAAGCATAATAGAAAGACTGCATAATGAAAGTGTTGGTGAAGAGATTGACAGAATTAATCGCTTCATTTTGGTTGAGTAGACATATGGGGTCAAATTTGCACAATGGAACTTCCAGCCTGAGCGGTGAATGCTGCCGTCTCTCTCCTTTAATTTTCATTTTTTCTGACTGCTACTGGAAATCTTCCGTTCACTTGTAGTTTCAGATGAAATGTGAGCCAAATTCACACTTTTAGCTCTACCACCCAGCGTCCCTGTACCACTCCAGTCTGAGGTTAAAAGGTAAACAGATTTTCGTCTCAATGCTACATGACACAAAATGTGGGGGGAAAAAATATAACAAATCATGTTCTTGAGCTTAAATACCAACCTGAGCAGCCACTGGGTTTAAATCTTCCACAGCATAAGTGAACTCTCCATTGCTTACGTACATTCTCTTTCATGAGACAGTGGAACAGAAATATAAAAAAGCCTGAAATAAAAACAAAGATGTCCGGTATTGCAGTGGCATTTTTGTGTTTACCTATTTGATTTTTTTGACATGAATTTGGCCAAAAAAAAGCAAAGATGTCAGTTTTATGATGTGTGAACTTGTCTACACTTTGGAAATTCAACACAAAGTCCTACATTTTTAGCATTTCATGAAGTACCTTTGCGTACATCATGTCACACCATAGTTTACTTCTGCTGCTTTCTTACTGTACCTTGAAGAGTATTAAGGAGTGAAAAGAGGTAGAGGAAAGGGACTCGCACCGGGCCCCAGGTGAAGAAAGCCAGCATCCATGTGAGACCCAACAGAAAGGTAAGACTGGCCATCACACGCATTTCATGTAGCATTCTGCTGCACCGACCTGCTTCTTTACTGAGCTGCATGCCTCGTATCTGCATCAGCACCACACCAAACACGCTGATGTTGCAGACCAGGATCAGCACCACAAATGCCACAACACTCACATAGAATGCTATGTCATTCTGTAACCAGCAGCTGCAAAACACAACACAGAGAGGTGTTCATAGAGACAACTATGAGTCAAGATAAAATGAGATATACCTTTATTTTTCCCACAATCGGGAAATTTCTCAAAGCCATGTATATAGCTTAAAACACACTTACAACGATGAGAATTCTTCAGCTGATGAGAGGGATTGAGTGGTACCGTAGCAGTTTTTATCCACAGCAAGAACTACACTGACAATAATCAGAGGTAAGCCTGGAAAGAATGATTCAGATATTAGCAGCACTCAGATATAATTGTTTTGTATCTAAACCATTTGTTATGCTTTTCAAAACTAGTGCCCCTAGTGCTTTTCAACCCTTTGACCCCTCTGGACCCCCAATACAGTAAAACTGCACATTATAGAGTGGGCTTTATTTGTGGCTAGCTCAAAGCACACCTGTGCAGTAATCATGCTGTCTAATCAGCATCTTGATATGCCACACCTGTGATGGATCATCTCGGCAAAGGAGAAGTGCTCACTAACAGATTTTGACAGATTTGTGAATAACATTTGCGAGAAATAGGCCTTTTGTGTACGTAGAAAAAGTCTTAGAACTTTGAGTTCAGCTCATGAAAAATGGGGTTGCGTTTATATTTTTGTTCAGTATATGATACCTTTTAAATACATTTTCATTTGATGAATTTGAAAAGAAAACATATATTCGCAAAACTCTCACCCCATCCAAGAGCACAAAATTTAAGGATGTAGGACGGAACATAGACATTAAAGACTTTCACAAAAGCCAGGTACATGTTGATCGCCTCAAGTCCCATCCAAGTAAACGTGGCCAGAAAGAAGTAGTGAAGAATGGCAGCCACTGCAATACACAGGCCATAGTTATTAAATGAAGCAAGCCAAGAGTTAATCAAAAAGAGCAGGTTGAGACCCAGCAAGGCTCCTGAGAGGTTGATAAGGATCTTAGATGGGTAATCTCGTCGCAGCTTTCTGTAGAACAAAAGCAAAGGACAGGTTTAATATTATGAGACAAGCAATCTTTTACATGATGCTAATAATTCATCACTGTTAATTCCTTACTCACTCAAAGGCCATATAAGTCAGCACAGTGATGCCAAGAAAGATGGAGGACAAGCCACAGCCCAGGTATGTGATAACTGTTAGAATCAAGTCATCTTTGGGGTTTATGGGTGTTTTGGATATATCCTGAAAGGTAAGAGAGAATAGAGAGGTGGGGTGTTGTGAAATTCAAATATTCATTTATTCAAAATATGCTATGTATAATAGAATATACACAAACTCTGCTTACCAGCAGCACTCCAAAATGTGTGAGGTGAAAACAGAGGCATGATGTATGAGTGGCATTGCTATATTTAACCTGGCATCCAGTATCATCCCAGCCACCATTTCCATCTGTCACACAAACAAACACATCATTATATAAACTGCAGGTTTCCACTAATCCCATGGATAGATTATAATTATAAATAAATTAATTATTAGAATTGAAACTTACAGTTCCTCTCTGAATTCCAATAGACACACTGGACTGTGTCCCGGTCCTAAAAACAAACGGTAGATTATTTTAAGAATACTGGAGAAATGTCACATGACAACTATAGGGAATGGTGAAGAATAAATTATTATCTTATTATCTTGCAATTAAAGCCTCCATATTGTTACAGACCTGTTTGGGCTGAAGATGAAGGAGAGTGATTATGACTGGTTGCTTCAGGTCACTCACACTGGCATTGGTTACACTGGCAGAAACCACATAGGAATTCAGCACCAGGTTACTCAGCTGGTCCTACAGATGGGATATTCAAGGGTGAATCCATGTATTTTATTGCTTTTAAAAAGTTTATATGCCACAAAGGTCATACCCACAAGGGTACATTCTATCTGTGTGACAGAATACACCTTATATGTTAAATATGTTGTTAAAGATGTACTGTACCAGTAACAAGCAATTGTATAGTTTAGCATTTTTTTAAGAATGCAATATAACACATTTCAAAAACCTACAAATGGTGGAGGTGAATTTTACCTGGAATAGGTTTTCAATACCATAGAAATGAAACTGAACACGACTTCTGTTGCTCTGGGGGAAAAAGTTCTCCAGGGCATGAGGTAAGGATATGGATGCCACAGTGCCACAGTCAGACTGCTCAGTAAAGTTCTGGTTAAAAAATATCTACAAAAGAGAAGAGACAAGATCTATTCCAGAAAACGCTGCTACTCAATACAAGCTTGGTTATTGTACATATTTTCTCTTATCTTTATGTTGCCTTTATGTTCAGTATAAAGTCACTTGTTCCATCTAGATGTTTCGGTAATAATTCAAGGGTTTATTAGAAGGTTTCACCTCAGGAGGAAGGCCTGTCTGAAATGAGGAAACTCCAAATGTGAGTCCTTGGAAAAGCTGTGGATCTAGATTGATGATCTGTAGTGCCAGTGAAGGAACTGTGGTGTTGTGAAGTTCTCCAGAGAAATCCAACCTAGATCCTACTTGGTCAGTGATCGAAATTATTCTGAACCACAGAAAAAACAGGAAATGTACAGTAACAGTCAGAAACAGCGTACAGGCTTTGCTTTTTTGGTGTAACTGTGACACTATCCACATCATCGATGCTTCATGATGTTAGCATGTCATCAGAAAGATGAGGACTTCTATCTCCGAACTTCTATATCTGAGACTACACTATCTCAGACTTTTTCAACTAGTTTAAAGTACAATTTAACTGCAAACGCACCATTGTAAGCTATTACATACAAAACACTAGTCGCTTTACTTACTCATTTGTAGCTTCGGAAAGAAAAGATGTGGAGAAAAAGAGGTCTGAAACCACATTTATAATGCTGTTTGCCAACTGAGTGGTCATGATACCAATGTATGTGACATCAGACAGTTTCTGCAACACAGTGTCCAGTTCAGAAGGACTCAAGTTTGTCTGGTTCTGCAATAAATTCTCAATCATGACCACAATGTCAGCCGAATTATCTGGGGGAGAGGAAATACAGAAGCAATTTCAGATCATATGTTGAGATAATATGTCGAGCTTAATAATTAAGGAAGGCTAGATAGAATGTTGTCCAGAAATATTGGCAAAAATGTACAATATACTCATACAATCGGTCAAAGTATCCTTGATTGTACCCTGGGGGAATTTTCTCGCAAAGCAGGGGACACCCTCGAGGGAGGTGCCAACCCATTGTAGAGCATAATTACACACATTTTAGACATGCCGATCAGCCTACAACACAAGTCTTTGGACTGGGGGAAATGCAAATGTGCTAACATCTAAGCCATACATCTAAGCCTTACATTTATATAACTACTAATAAAGTCTTTATAGTACTATATAATCACATAAATGTGTAAGACAACAGATTATAATTTATTGATTTATTTGTAGATTAATAAATCAAAAGTAAATAATTAGATCCAAGTATCCTGTATAAAGCATTTACTTTGTGTAACTGTGACACTTTCTAAGTCACCGATGTCTGTCACAACTTTCTCACACATGGACAAATCTGGTGGATCCCAAATCGCTGCATCAGTGCTGCCATCTAGTTTACTGTGGGATAAAAATATATAATATTTTACAATATTTAAAAAATATAAATGTATATATTATAAGTATTTGCACATATACACTCTGTGCGGTTATATATAAAATATATACAAATACTGCACAGTGAATCAACATTAATCATCAACAACAGAAAAAGATGATTTTACTGAATATTGCATTTTAAATGTACAAATGATTTTATATTACCGTACATGTTCTTTTCCATACAAATTATACACAGGGTCAGACAGGGAGGTCAGAGAACTACAATCAGGGTTTCTTCCATGTAGTGACAGCAACCCAAAAGCAAACATACCCAAAGCTAACACTGCCATCATCATATACTGAAGACAGGCTCCATAAAATAAATTAGCTGTACCTTAGTTATTAAATTTTCATTGTTATCTTGATCTATCCGGGGATTAAAATTTGAGTTGTATTTGAATTTACATGCGTTATCTTCAAAGTTAATTTCTGCTTTGAGGCATATTGCTTGTCATAAGCTTGTTAAAAAATAAAAAAATCAATTACTCCAGGAAGCATTAGGTTGTATACTGTACATAGAGTACCCTGTGATGCAAAATCTTACGTAAGCAGAATCAATTGAGAGGCTTTTAACATTGTGATAAAAGTCTTTGTGGAAAAAGTTAAATTGCTCTTAGAATTAACTGAGAAATTCTAATCATCTGCAAATCAGCAAATCTTCTGTTATGTAATATCCCGTAATATGAGCAGAAATAACTTGTTTTTATTTTACTTTTTGATTTAAAATTTTATATATTTCAAGTTAATAATAATATATATAAATAATAATATTTATGTAAAATAGAAAGAACATTTGATGATCAAACACAAGTGCTGGAGTAAGTGAATTAGCACAAAGCCGAAATCAATCAAGCAATGAATATAATGTTGTTGTTGTTGTTGTTGTTGTTGTAATTGTCATCTTTTGATCCACATACAGTATTTGGATTTGGCACAGATTTTATGCCAAATGTTCTTCCTTAACACAACCCTCCCATTTTATCTGGTCAGGAGACCAGCACTGAGAGTTAACCCCTCAGTGGCTGGATTGGTTCCCTGAATAGACCTTGGCGGCGATCTTGCCACTGGTCCGTTAACTTGGACTAAAGGACCAAGTATTTCTTTGAAGGCATGATAATGTTATGAAATATAATTTCTCAGTCACTTTTTGTATATATTTGAAAAATTATAGCGTCTTATTTATTTTTTGCCACCACAGTGGTTACTTTTTTTTTTTTTTATAACACCAGACAGGAGCAGTGCTCCTAATTTCATTGTATACAGAAAAATACAATGATAATAAAGGCTTTTCATTCGTTGCATTCTTACCAAAGTCTTACCGCAACTTCATTTCCCTTCTCACACCACATCTCATACTTGTCCTCAGCTGTTGTGGAGGGCCAAATATACTGTCCATAAACGGTTAGAGTTTTATCCTCTGGGCAAAATCCAGGCTCTGGAAAGAAGGATTTGAAAAAGTACATTTATAAAAGATGCTAATAATTAGCAAGTTTTAGAAAAAAAAAACACTTCTAAAAAAAGTATAATAAAGGTATTAAATGAATAAAGGTATTAAATGAGCACGTTTTGACTGGTTTCATATCTCAAAGCCTCAGAAACACTTCCCTTACAGAGCTGATGAAGGATATCTGTTTTAAAAAATGCTGTTTCTCTAGAATATTTCTATATTACACTTAACACTCACTGAACATACTGATCACTGCAGTCACTATAGGCCATGTGATAAATATTTATGGAAGTTCAGATTAGAAACTGAGGGCCGTGAAACAGGGCAGGGCCGTGTTTGATCTACAGGTCTTGTGTGTCTCACCTGTACTCTACAGGTACAGCGTATTTTCTTAGAGTGTTTATTTCTAATGTAGAGTGTGTGTTTGAGCCATGTAAGTCATACCTATGTTTAAGATGATGATCTCCTCACGTGAGACATTGATTGTGATGGAACTATTTGAAAATCCTTTCATTAAGAGGTCAAAAAGAATTTTTTTGGTTTCATTGACATCCACTGAAGGTGGGGCCTGGACATGGAAGGTGCAGCTATACCTATATACAACATGAACACCCATAAACCTTTCTGTTCGTTGTTAACAGTCAAATCCAGTGATCTACAACATAAAGCAGCTCAGTAGCTATAATATCGAATATGGTACCTGAAGTCTGGCAATGCTTTCTTCATTCTATAGTTTCTGTGACATCAATATCACCAAGGTAAGAGAGGAAGGAAGGAAAGAAGTCACACACACAAATGCAGCCAGAACATCATTACAGTCATTAAAGTTATTTAGGCAACCAAATTGAAAAAAAAAAAAAATCATTTATGCATCACTTACTTAGGAACACTGGTTAGCTTGAAATTTAAAACTTTCATTTTGAGGCCTCCTCCCAATGTTGGCTGAAGCTTAGGACAAAAAAAATGAATTTCATTTAGAAACAGCATCCATTGAATATGAAGGTGTGTGTGTGTGTTTGTGTGTGTGTGTGTGTGTGTGTGTGTGTGTGTGTGTGTGTGTGTGTGTGTGTGTGTGTGTGTGTGTGTGTGTGTGTGTGTGCGTGTGCGCGTGTGTGTGCGTGTGCGCGTGTGTGTGCGTGTGCGCGTGTGCGCGCGTGCGTGCGTGCGTGCGTGTGCGCGTGCGTGCGTGCGTGTGTGTGTGTGTGTGTGTGTGTGTGTGTGTGTGTGTGTGTGTGTGTGTGTGTGTTCACCCAGAGTAGAATGGTCTCAGCTGTGTCCCCCACAGAGCCGTTCATTGTAAGGTTCATATGAACTCTATAAAAAGTGTCTATAAATTCTGATAAAGGAAAAAATCAAGATTTTCCAGGTTAATAGTATTTTCCATTATTAATAGGAATAATAAAACACGAGACTCTTCATGACAGTTTAAACTGAGGTTCCCTTAATTAACGATCATTAACATACCATTAACTTTATTAATCATTGTATATTTATTGGTGTTTGTTAAATGTAAACTGAAGAGACTTGAATTAATTCATAATTCTTTCATTTCAGATGTTTGTTTAGTACATCAATTAAAAAAGACTTCAATCATCAGTGTTTATTACATTAAGGTGTATTAATACTGTCATGTCACTTCCAGTGTCACTCAGACAACAAAGATGCTCAGCCAGCTATGGAACTACAGACCTGGCAACCTGATTCATTGCTTGATTCATATCTATGCTCAGAGTACTACTGGTTCTTCAACTTCAACTCTACTACTTTTATTTTTAAATATAGCTAAAAAAAAATTTATAAAATCACAACAAACCAAAAAGCATAACATTACTGTGCAATGGAATTAAGGAACAAAATAAATGCATGTAAAATCAACAAAACAGTAGTGATGCACTGTGACAAATACATTAAGTACTGTGATATTTTTTAATAAACCTGTACAGGTTTCCTGATTCCTATAGATTCCTTATATTTTTAACACTGTAAATAATGTTATCTAATTATACTTAATCTAATTGTGCTAATTATTGTTATTGTTGTCGTGCAGTTAATGTTACACATCCTATGCACTTTATGTGCCTTTCTGCTTATTTGTACAGCTCAGGATCTTGCAATTAAAGAATTATATGTGGTATAGTTTGTTGTATGTGACAAATAAACACATAAACTTGAACTTAAAACATTATCAATCCAATTGGCGTGCCAAAGGAAATTTTCAGTATAATGATTTATATGCCATAAAGGTTTTATCAGCCATTTAATCTTTTATTCAGAATGTCTATACTAACACTAAGGTCATAATTGACCAGATCTGTCTCCTCCTAATGTCTATAATTATATAACCTTGTTCCCTAAGGTGCCATTTAACAATTTAACATCTGATCTTAATAACATCTGACTTAAATCTTAATATTCTTTCATACAGCAATTTTTTTCAGCACTTTTGCATGATTATTTGTGATATTGCTACAGCCTGTTGCTGTAGAGCTCTAGAATTTTTTAATAATGGCCGTTAAAACAGGATGAACAAGAATTGATCTTTCTTGAGAAACAGATACTTGTATTTACAGGCTTACCTTGTGGAAGGATGTTTACAGAGGCCAGATCAGTATGTATGCTGATGTGATCACTGTGCTTGTAGGTGGGTATTAACATTGTCCATAGCAGAGCCTGAGTCTCATCTACAGCAGCTGCAGGACTCACCGTCATATAAACCAGGGCTCTGAACCTTAACATTTAGTGGATGAAAAACAGACATGCGGAATGATCCAATAAGATAAGTTGAATTGATTCTGCTGTGTGAATGTATATTAACATATGTATTCAAATTTACCATTCTGTTTTAGGTAACAGATTTCTTCCACCCTGCACAAATGCACAAGGTTTTATTAACACAGTATATGCTTCCCAATCTCAAACTTTTACAATAGTATGTCATTATCTGTCCATTCATTTGACCTACCTTAATTTCAGTGTTCTTCTCTTCAATGAGTTGACTGTTTTTTTTATATCTTTGGCTTATTTTGAACAGAAAGGATTTCAGAGTCAGGTAGATATAAACAATAAATGCTTTTATTATAGAATTGTTAACAAAAGACAAACAAATAAATGAAAGATTAGATTCAGAATAAATGAAAAAAAAATATATCGGCAAATCCAAGTAAAATCTTCAGTAAAAACAGATCATGAAGATGCATAAAAAGTTTTAAGATATTATAGTAAACATGAAATTACCTCAGATGTGATATGAACACATAATTCAGTAAAATATTCGGAGGGAAAATGTCCTTAAGCTGAATTAGGGTAAAAGGAAAAGACAATCTGACATCATTTCATTTCATGACATCTGTTTAATATGTTGCAGGGTTTAATGTACCGCTATGTGATAAAAAAAAGAAAAAGAAAATGATGCTGATCTTTTGTTCTTACCCACTGCTCTGTGATTTCCGTGATCTCAATGATGTTTAGATTATAATTCATCTTTTGTGTAATGGATATCTCCATATTTATTCTATACTTTGGACATTCTGAAATGAGAGAAATAATTAGAACTTTACATTTATAAACAGATCCCAAACCTTTATAAATGTCAAATATTCACAAGCTGTATTCATTGTATTCACGATTAAGTGTAGTTTTGTAAAATCACAAACAGAAACGTCTGGTGTAAATAAGGTGTAAAGATTGTCTCACCACACTTCAGATTGTTGTCAATAATAGGTGGACAGCTTTGATACTCCCAGGTATTCATGCTCCAGGTTACGATGTTTCCACTAATACACTTCAAATCAATAAGCTGTTGGGGAGTCAATACAAATCCCCACATACGGAAAAGTGTCATTTCCCCAATTAAATTTTTTCCGGTCTCTAAATCCAGAACTCCACCAACAATTCTGTGAGATATCCCCAAAGTCAGAGTGCCATTCGGAGCCAAGCTACTGGGCATTGACTCATTTACCTTAGAATTAAAGTAAACTGTGCCATTAATAATCAACTGGAAATTGCGATTGATATTTGACCATGTGAGGCAAATCGTGTGCCAACTCTGAAGGGGCAGGTCATGTGCAATCACCCATTCATACCCAAAAAGCCAGGCTTTCAAATTGCCCCCCATTCCACCCAAGCCAAGCTCGATGTTCTGTCCTCCCGGTTTATTGTACACAAAAGCAGTCCATTCTGTAGTGGAGATCCATCGCTTCAGGTCAACACACACACTCAGTTCCACTAAAGACGGCATAGAAAAGGTTTTGCTCAGCTGCCAGTGACAAAACCCCACACCTAGAAAGTCCACTTTCTTACCCCAGAGGCTGGGATTGGCAGAAACTGAAAGATCAACAAAATTAGGGTATGGTTATGAAAAAAATGTGCGTAGAATCGGCTAATAAATATATGTCAATGGCACAGTAACAAAAATAAGCTAAATGTTTTTGAATATAGACATAAAAGATTTGGAAGATTGCATGTAGACTGTGTTACAATCACCTGTTTTGAGCAAATTTACCTGAACACAAGAGAAAGCTCCCAAAAATCCAAACACAAACAGTAAATGCCAGGCTTTTCTTAATTTGGCCCATGGTTGGAGTCTTATGAAACAGGATATTTCTTCCTAAACATGTTAAACAAAGAGATATGCACACTAACACATTTTGTAGTTCACAAGCTCTTCTTGATGTATTAGTTTATACATAATTATATAAAAATATTACTTACTAAGTTATGACATCTCTCTATGATATGGAAAATGTCAAAAATATAACAATATACCATCCTATGCAAGGCAGATATCCTTGTACACTGTAGTCAGGTCATGCCTTCCGATCTGTGGTACAAAAGCAAAGAAAGTTATTGTACTGGACGTTTACAGCCACTCCTGCTCTCTTCAGTAGTTAATCATTAAACACGGAGAACGCAATGAACCTAATAATGTGTATCGATATATTGATATAAGCTACCATAAACAATCTGTATAAAATGAGGCTACATGCAGCCTACGCCATGTGTTTTGTGAAATGATGGAAGATGTCTAAGAAGTAAAATGAAAATGTTTACACAGAGGACACTTACTTCACAAGTCTTTTGGTAGAACTTTGCATGATGCCATTGACACAACTCATATGTATAAGACAAGGCACACCTTGCCAAAGGTTATGATGATAAGCAAGACAAAACTGGAAATCACTCATAGTGTATAAGCACTACACTGTAGTGGTCCAGAAAAGACACTGTGTATACATTACAAAATTCTTTTGGCTGACTCTCGTATTTACTGATTTCTTTAACTGTTTTGGGCTGTGCTTTACTTGCTTATGGCATACTAGGTTGTTAGACAGGTTGTTATCAGCTAGATAGAGCTAAACAGCTCAAATTAAATGGTGGTAAAATAATCAAGACTACAGAATTTGTGCATCTAATCACAACGTGGATGTTCCACAAACAGTTCACATCCTGTGTCTACCTGCTTGGTGATTAGAGCCAGTTTGCGAGGGTTTTTCTCAAACAAATCTGATTACTTTTTTTTCCTTCCAGACTTGACCCAGCGAAGTGTTCAGAGATAGAGCTTCAAATAAGACAACCATTGGACAACTGTGTGTGGTTGTAAATATTAATTGGTCGTTTGTAACCGTGGTTCTCAATGTGGGATGTGGGAAACCTGGGGCTCTGTGAAGCAAAAGCAAAATCTTAACCCAACTTTTTGAAAATTCTTATATTTGTTATTCAGTCTCCAATATAAATATTGGAATGATGAGATAACAATTCTCTTATGGGCACTATACACTGAAGACTTTTGGTTTGAAATCCAAAGATGAATCTGAGATGAAAGATCAGATTGTCAGCGTTCATTTCCTGAGATTTACACACACACACACACACACACACACACACACACACACACACACACACACACACACACACACACACACACACACCTATATGCATGCTTTCATGCAGAGGGAGAGCCCTTGCGGGCCTTCGCGAAGCTCCGGAGGGTTCGTGCGCTCACCTCCTCCTGTAATACGACGGCATCTTTTTGGCTACCACCCGTCTGGATTGTATCCTCCAGAGTGCGGGAAACGGGCTCTCAAATATGTGTGTGTGTGTGTGTGTGTGTGTGTGTGTGTGTGTGTGTGTGTGTGTGTGTGTGTGTGTGTGTGTGTGTGTGTGTGTGTGTGTGTGTGTGTGTGTGTTGTTTAAACAAAGTTTGTTGTATTGGCCTTCCTGATTTAAAATAAATTTCATAATAAAATGTTCAAATCTTTTTCATGTGTCTCTATAAAAATGCTGCATTTGTTAAGCACCGACAACAAAAGCTTTAGTTTTCCATCTCGCTCCTTGTTCAGATCAATAAATAATACCTTGTGAATCTAATGATCATTTTACTACAATTATGTTCTGTTAGTGAAAAGTTCATAAATTTAAATGGTTCGTTTCAGCAAATTACAAACTATAATTGTAAACATTGTGTGTCAAACATTTGAGTAGCTGGAGCCTTTTCAAAATTTGTTAGAAATCTGCCCTAGGATGACACACAATTATTTGCTTTTCCACATGGTCTGTTTAAAGAGTTCAAGAGTTCTTGTTCGTAACTAGACCAGCTTTCATGCTGATAGTTGTTGTTGTTGTTGTTGTTGTTGTTGTTTAGATCACTGTAGTGCCACCGTGTGGCCAAACTTGGCAAGACAATAGTGCCTCACAGTTTAAAATCAGTAGGCCTCAGGATTTTGCCTGCAAGACTAGTTCATGATCATGATGAAGTAGGGCAGAAAACAAACAAATAAACAAACAAACAAATAATATTTTTGTGCTTTCTCCTTGAACTCACTATATATCTGGTGAAGTCCACAAAACAAGAAATAATGGCCAACATACTTCTGTATCAGGTCGTTCAGGTCATTCAGTTCCACACTTCTCACCATAAAATCTTCTGAGCATGCCCGTATTTTGTTTATTTACTATGAAAGTAAATGTCTGGTGTTACTATCTGTAGAACAAATGATGAAATCAAAAAAACCTTTCCAAAAAAAAAATATAAATAGTCCAATACACTAATATTATATCAAATGCATGTATTTCGATACAGGACACAGCACATACATTTCTATGTCTAATTTTTTATTCACAATGATTCGTGTGTGACAACCAAGCCTTTCAAGTATTTTATGATGGGGCATAAAGATTATTTCATGGCTATGTTTGTTGAGCAATATGTACTGACAGCAGCCTTTAACCTGCAATTTGTTTTTCAGATTTTATTGCAATATTTCTTAGTTTACTATTATCAAGAACAAAAAGACTGAGTGGTCACCACAGAGAAATCTTTATTTGCCCTCCATGGCATGCAGTAATCAGTGCTATTGTGTCCTTTGCCTCATCAGCTTAAACGCTCCACTCCATCTTAGCTCCACAGCCTGATGGTGCTTCAGCTAAGCAACACGGTGCCTGATTGAGGAGAGGTGACCTGAATCAGTACAGATACAAACTGTATTGATGCCTTAAAAACGATTTGATTTATCATTAATTCAGCTTTATTTCATAAATATTTGTTTTGTATTAAAAGTATCATTTATCATTTCAAAGTATCTAATAGCATTATATGCTGTGATGCTGAACACAATGAAGTGTTTTCTGAAGATGAATGAATGAATGAATGAATGAATGAATCAATCAATCAATCAATCAATCAATCAGTCAATCAATCAATCAGTCACTCTAGCAGTTATTATAACAATGTACACAAGAATAGCTTTTGGATTGCTATATAACCTTGGTCTATAATGTCATGACAAACTACAGTACATCAGTTTAACTATCATTCTTTCCTCTTCTGCTCTTATTGTTGAGGTCTCCCTTTGAGAAACATTGTGCCTTCATGCTCACTTCACATGATTCAGTACATTCCACTCTGATGTGTACACAACACACATGTAATCACATGTTCACAGTGTATAAAAAGAGGTTTAATGAGAAATTGTGGTACCACTACACAGTTTGTTAACTGTAATGACAGACACTGCTACTACTGTAGTGTTCTGTAGTGCACAGACCCAGCTAAAGGAAAGAAAAAACTCCAAGTATCTGATACTGCAGGCTTTATGGTGTGTTTAGCATTTTGTCTTCTATTTTTATCAGGAGCACACAGGGAATTTTGTGGAAGTCACGAGACGACTACCCTGTTAATTTGCCACTGACCTACAATGACAAAAAGGAATTTAAAGGTATATCACTTTACTCCTGGTTCTGAATTACATATGCTGGCGATCTGGGTATCCTTGTGTATCTTCTTTGTCAATTTCATCAACCTTCCAATGTGGTATTTATTAAAGAAGCAACTAGAGCAGTGATTGTCCAAGTTTAAAAGTGAATAATTTTTTAAACTAATTTCCCATAACAGTCCAGGACCAGTTGAATTATGACATGACCTTCCACAGGACATAATACCACTTCCATTAACACCCACTTCAGGGATAAGTAACAAGGACGTCACTACATTATTCAGTGTAACTGAGACACAACTAAAAAATAAATGAGTAGCCATGTAGGTTAAGGCTCAGGAGATAGTGTTCAGCGACTGTAAAGATGGTCTAGTCTACCAAAAGCAGAGTGTTTTCTTTTAAAGTACTGGCTATTTCATCTTAGAACTTAAGCCAAATAAATCAGGGTGTTATTCCTTTTAACAAATTAACTATTAACGATTAATTAACTTTTCGTTCCAGATGATCGGTAGATGGCGCTGTAACGCTCTGTTGTGGTGTGTGTGTGTGTGTGTGTGTGTGTGTGTGTGTGTGTGTGTGTGTGTGTGTGTGTGTGTGTGTGTGTGTGTGTGTGTGTGTGTGTGTGTGTGTGTGTGTGTGTGTGTGTGTGTGTGTGTGCGCCCGCGCGCGCGCGTGCGTGTGAGTGTGCGCGCGTGCCCGGCTAACGCGCGCTGCGAGCAAATGAATGTAGGAGGGAGAAAAAAAAGAGAAGGAAAACTTCGATAAAAATGGCGGAAGGCACAACGTCTTTGAAAGGATTGCGAGCTCAGATGGGTAAGATTTCATCAATTATATCAGTTACCACACAGTTTCCCGAATGGTAGTAAAAAAAACAACTGTAACAAGTTTGTAGTGTTTTGAGGCAGTTTTATTGATTTGGGGCTGAAAGTAAGCAGCTTTCATACAGACAGGCTGCAGTTTAGCGGCTTTAAAGATGTGCAGATAAATTGCACAAAGCTTGTTGTTCGCGTTAAATTAACGTTACTGCAGAAAAGTTTAGCCGAGCTTAAAAACGTTGTGTTTTTTGTGTGACTGCTTGTTTATATATTAACTATGGAACTAATCATGGACGTAGTTAGCTTACTGTGTAGTTGACTTATTTTGTCCGGGTTTGTCGACTCTTTTTTATGATTGTTTATTTTATTTAGAGGGATTATGTTAAGTAATGGTAACGTCCCGTGATCGATAGCTTTAGTTGACACAGATCTCAGTAGTCTGGCGCCTCTCAGGGACACGTAGCTAAGGATGCTCCTGTCACCTGATGACGGTTTAGCCGACTAGCTAAATTAGCTTTAGGGCGAAATAACATCTCATTATTGTCGTGAATACCTCAAACAGATATATTTTATGCTCGTTTCCTAGTAGTTAACACATATAACTTAGTCATTTAGTCGTTGTTGTTGATGTTTAAGGGCTCGTTGCCTTATGATTGTGGGTAAGTTAAGTTCGCTAACTAACTAGCTTAACTTCTCTGTAGCAACCGGCGAGCTAATTTGCCGTTAGCGACCATGGATTTGTGGTATTAATCTTACTGTGACCGGTATTGTGTTTGTGCGACGCTTGTGTCTGTATAATCTGACATTTTTAGCACTTAATTGATCAACGCTGAAGAAAGTAAGGCTGTCACGATACTAACGGTTTATCTAAGATACTATTATCAGGTGCAGTATCGTGATGCTCGATACTAAAAGTCATAGAAATCAGAATGTAATACGATCCAGACTGGGTTCCTAACATGTTGAAATATGTTAGATTTAAACATTAAACATTTTAATTGTTTTGGGGTTGCGAATTGAAAGCTTTTGGGTTCCCAGTTTGATCCTAAAATCAGTTTCCTGCCTGTGTCTGAGTTTTGCATGTTCTCCCAGTGTTCATGTGGGTTTTCTCCCTGCCCCTAAAACATGTTGGAGGTGTGAATGTGTGTGGACATGATGCCCTATGATAAGTTGCAGAATAATTCAACATTGGAATCAAACAGTTAATGTTTTGAGTATTACTGGCCAGGGTTCAGTGTATTGTACACTGTATGGCATTGTTATGAAATGAAAAATATCCCCCTTCAGCTCTGAGTGAAGAACTGAGAAAAAAACCCTCTGGCATTAAACATCATAAATTCATGAACTTGCAGTGATTTGCATGTTTAATATCACTTTCTATCCTGAACATGAAGGTATCACACATCTTCAGAATTAGACCACATCTAAATGTATTTACCTTTGGATTACAACAGTGTTTTTTTTTGCCAGTGCTAAACAAATAAGCAACAATGAAATGAGAACACATTAGAGAATCAGACCATTTAGCACAGTGTAGTACTGAAGTCATCAAACTTTGTGCTGTTCAAATGAACAGCAAGTGAAAGGTCTTTATTGACTCTTTATTGAATTGAAGTAATTTTTGCAGCAATGTAGAAAGCCATTTCTCAGATGAAATGTCTCAGATTGCTAAATTCATGATCAATGTGGGAAGAATCAGCAAAAGAGGAAGAAATTCCTACAGTAAACAGTTTTGTCAGCTAGTGTGTCCTGACCCAGAGGGCCGGCCCACTCCACCAGCCAGAACCACAGTTAGCATTGGCTGAGAGGTCCACTTGTGCCTTGCTAAACTGGACACCACTTCTGTGTGCGGACATCTGTCTAAATGAACCGTCTCCATCGTGCGTTTGTTGATCGTACCATCTGTGCCATCCCGGGATATGAGTTGCTGTCAGACAAGCTAACAGAAGAGAGGAGCTGACCTAAAGAGCTTTGGTGCAAGGCGTCATCTGACCTCATAATGACTGATGTATATGACTGTCAGCAGTGTTTCAGCATCGGTGAGAGGAATTTGGGTAGATATACGTCCCAGAATGGCTCCAAAAGTATGAAAACCTCTGACTACATTCATGAAAAAATTGGAGTCTTTGTCCAGATTTGAAGGACAGGTTAACTGTAAATCTTACTGTAGTCACAAGCTGTTGCACAGAAAACATAAGGGAATGTTGGCCATAAGACAAAGGTATTTATATCACATATTACATCACTTTGTTGAAAGTTTCAGCATGTATGCACTCACACATACGTCACTGACAGTTATGAGGGAAGTTTTAGGGGTAATTTAAATAAATAATTTAAATGGATTCAATTTAGCTTTATGAATTTTATTCTCATATATTCCACCCATATAATTTCACTGAGAACTGTTCAGACTATTGGCAGAGAAGTTCAGCATAATACAATATTGCGAGCTCTTTATATACATTTAATATTAAGAGAATACTTTTCTTGCCTTATTAGAATAGCCAGAATAGTTTATGGAGTCGACATGCATTCAAATAGAGGTACAGGAAGATTTCAGCACAATGCTGACGTCTTGTTTTTTTCCTGCTAGAGTTTTATTGGTTTGTAGCAGAATCATGTGATGTGTGATGTCCAATGACACAACATTTATGGGTTTTCCTGTTAAAATCCTATATTTTCTTGCAACATTTTGCATATAGACAAGCAGTTTATCTAATATGTCTGATAACTGTTTCTACAGCTTGCACTGGAACACTAAAATGTCAAATATTTTTGCAGAAAATCATTTGATTGGGGGAAAAAAAAAAAAAGGCTGTTCCTAGTCTAAGGAATTGTAGATCATTCAGGGAAATAGAGATCTTATTTGAACTGCCAGTTTTTCAAATACCAATAGAAAGCTTTTAGCCATGTTGATAAAGACCTAGTTTAACACTGTAGATACACTGTAGTAACTGTTTATTCTGAGCTACTGTATAGACATCCTGGCTAATATGATGTGTACGCTGGCCTGAAAACTCAGACCGAGGCCCAGTGACCCTCACAGGCCCCTGAAGTGTAGCCAGGTAGTCTGAGGATTTATTGATTTGTTATATTATCTATTGTTATTAGCTTGTTTAGCTGGTGACTTTCACACATTTCAAGCAAAACAAGTCAGCTTATTAATAATGACACTCGGACCAATTGTGTTTTGTCAGTGAAATGTTTCAGTGATTTTGCCTCTAATTAACAGTCACAATATTATTTTAAGGATTTACATAATGAGTCTAATATTTGTTATATTATGCTCAGAAAAAAAGTGTATCAAGGAGTCTGTGAAGTTTATTTTGCAATGAAAACTATGACATCATTTTTCTGTGTATGAAAGAGCATGAGGACGAGAGAGGGAATCACAGCCAGACCCTGTGTGAAGGCCTGCATTACTGGCATCTGCTATAAGCACTTCCTCTTTTTCTAGCTGCTGCAACACACACACACACCCACACACACACACTTGTGCACGTGGACTGACTGCTGGTTGTAACAGGAGCCCACTGACCGCTATGTGCCGACTCTCACTGCCTGGTTTTCCTCCCAGTGTAAAGGAATACAGAAGGCTGCAGTGTTTTTTGCATGACTGTTCCTAGTGTTTTCTCTGACCAAGTGAATTTGGTTTGTTGCTAAATAAAAAGTATAGTGGTGTTATATTTTACTTGACCATGTCTTTTTGTTGTTACTTTAAGATGATAATTGATACACAGATTCTTGAGAGAATAATTATTTTGTAGTAACAAAATGGGTCCTTGCTTTGAATCATCTGCAACACTTTTGTGGGTAAAAAAACCCCCCAAAAAAACCTTGGCCCCAGAAGTGCCCTAGAGCAACCCAGAAGTGAATGTATCTACCATCTAAGAAGGGGAAATCCTGATAGCACAGGCCTTTTTTTTTAATTAAAAATAGATATTTTTGAGATATCTGAACTTACAAAATATACCTTAATTATATAAACCTTTAAACATCTGCGTGAGAAGATTATTGAAAGGCTGTCCGAGCATTTGGTGAGCAAATACAAGGCAATGACGCTTTAAGTGTATGGTAACTTTTTAGTTTATGAAAATCTGATTAGAAATCAATCTTAGATATTAGTTATTATTTGAAGTGACCCCTTATAGATATGAATTATAGTATTATTGTGTGGTAACATGAAATGTGTGAAATTAGTTTGTTTTTTTCCCTTTGTGTATTTTTTTTTACCAGCTAACAACAGTAAAACAGAATTAAAATAAAGAATAATGATAGAAAAAGACAAATCTTGATTTGTTGTAATTTCATTCCTATAAGTTTTTTTATGTAATGGCTTATAATTGGCTGAAGTCAGATCTGTGAGTAATTTAGCTAGCAGCAGTAGTAGTAGTATTAAGTGAAAGCAAAAAATGTAGGTATAATTGTGGGGTGTGACAGTGTTGAAATTCCATACAAAATAACTGCTCGTACAGAAAGCTGTTTCTCTCCTGGGCATGACAGTGTTATGTAAGGTTCTTTATTTGTACGTTTGTGTACCGAACAATACATTTTATAGATTTAGGTAGGATTGTCTTAAAATGTCATTTATTTGGTGATTTGACTTAACCTAAGCCTTCTGAATCCACTGAACACATCAATTCACAACACAAGCAGGCTTCACAAACATATCCAGAGCTTTAGAGATCTATGTAGCACTCTGAATGTGGCACAACATGCTAACAGAGGAATGGCAGTGAAAGCATTACTTTTGTTACAGTCTAACGTACAGTGTTTGTTTGTTACAGTATGCTGCTAAGAGTCCGAACGGATCATGTAAATGTTTGTTATTGTACCTTCATAACGTGCAATAATTTAATCAGTCGAAGATCAGAAACTGACACCACAAATGACTCATCACTAACAATAGTTAGTGAAATAAGAATAAGTCAGTCATGTGATATCCACTGGGACAAAAAGTCATTTTAAGCTTTTGGAAATGTCAAAACCGTTGCGGTCATTCGTATGAACGTGTGCTCCTTACAGTGGTTTACTGGTACGTAATTGTCTGATTTTGCAAAAGTAACCGTGTTCACGATGACACTTGAGTATCTAATTTGTGCTTTATGGTGTGGTCTTCACCTGACCTAGATCATTGATGTGCACACATGTAGTATCTGTTTAAATCATACTTGTTTGACGTTGTTGCATTGACTAAAATATATTTTTCTCACGTAACTGCCTCTGGTTTGATGCTCTGGTTTGTTGCTGTGCAGTATTTTATATTTGTCTTAGTAAGATGTGCAAAATCGCTTTGCTTTATTTGCTAGTGCTCATTGTTTAGCAGCTGTGTATTTGTATGCTTTATAATTTGTAGCCCACGGTGGCAGAAGGTGACTCGGTGTCCTTTTGCATACTGAGCAGATTCGGCTGCTTCTTAGGTTTGAAGTGCTCTCGAAACTGCTCTGTTCTTTTCAGTCTGGACACCCAAATAGCTTGCAGGCTGTTTTAAAATCTAACAAAGCAACTAAGCTCTAACATCATTTAATTACGTGTGGTATAAGACTGGCTTGTGTTAACTTACACGTGTATTTATCCCCAATGATCAAGTCTGAGGTGACTGTGGCAAGGTGTGATTATAAATATACAGTCTGACAGTTGTATATTGATGAGGAGGTTGTCGTCCTCAAAGACCACATGTACTGTAGTTGGCATCTCCTCATAGAATGTCTGAATACTTTGATTCTAACTGGAACTGGTACATCTCTAGATGCCGCAGGATCCTCACAGGGTTGGCCTCATCTCAATGAACGAACGAAACCTTATTGATAAAGATGTATATAGATAGAGGACTGTGATACCAATTCTTCTTATTGTTTTTTTCTTTTATGTACAAGTCCCCCTTGTGTAGAATATGAATTTTCAACATTTATTTAGTTTTATAGATATTTGATTAGATAGTGCTGTAACTAATGTAAGTAGATACTTATGATGCATACTTCTTAAATATATTAGAATTATTCATTTGATTATGAAGCCACTGTTTTCAGGATATTAACATGTTCATCTCAATTTTTCACAAGCTCTATTCAGTTTTGAGTAGGGTTAGTGTTTGTGTGTGTGTGTGTGTGTGTGTGTGTGTGTGTGTGTGTGTGTGTGTGTGTGTGTGTGTGTGTGTTTGTTTTCACAAGTTGGGACTGTGCAGACGATTTAGCTTATCATTTTGAGCTCCTTAAAATCATTATTAGTATCAGCTGAGCTCTTTTACAGATGCTTTTTTACTTGCTCTGTTACTCTCCTCAGATTTACTATAAGGTGAACTTCACAGCGCATTGGCAGTAATGATGACATTCGGATTGGGGAGTATAGAGGTGGTTCTGAATTAATTGTCCAGTTATGTATACATTGTTCATACCAAATGCTCACCAGAGATCTTGTTTGTAAATCAGCCAGTTCTGTAGGTGTTACATGGGGGATTGATTGCTTAGGGTAATGTAATAGTCTGCTGTTTTCATCTACTGTGTCACATCCCTCCAAAATCATTTTAAAGCCTCATTCCACTAGATGTGCTTTTGTTCATGGTTGTTTCCACAACTAATCACCTCGCTTTGCTTTTTGTTGCTGCACTTCCGGTACAGCCATTTCCCCCTCGAAAATTTACTGCTGTGTTGGATATTTTTGTGTTAACACTGTCTGCTACTCAGCATTAAAAGCAAAACTTCATGCCACAAACTAGACATGTTTGAGACCTTCTACTGGTTAGTCTACCTTAAAGTGATGAAGATGGGTTTTTTATTGTGCCTCATACAGTGGTACATTTCTATTTAGCGGTAATTCATTATTATGGTTAATTAGACTACTACGCATGTTCCAGAGGTTTGTCGATCCGCTTACATTTCCAGAAGAACCGGACAGATGTTTGGGTTTTACTTTTAGGTCCTATTTAAAAATAATAATAATTAAATTATCAGCAGTGTCAGAAATTTCAACATGTTGATCTATTTTTACTTTTGTTTATCCATTTGACCCATAATGCTATTCAGCTACCTGCAAGAAATATCCCTTGCTTTATCTCGATGGTCTGTAACCCCCCCCCCCCCCCCCAAAAAAAAAAAAGAAAGAAAGAAAAAGGAAAAATCTGTCAGACTTTGCATGTCTCTATGACTTCGACATCGGATTTTCTCATTACGGTGACACCGAATGTTGCTAAAAATTATAAGCATCTAAAGAGCTCTTGCACTTTGTTGTTACCACATGTATTTTGTGATCAGTAAATATAAATGGCAACGTAACTGCGTGAGAAGAAACCGGCACAATAGCTAGCTACAGCTTCTGCCAACAAATATCCCTCTCTCTTTTAAAGCTACCTCTCTTCCTGACACACATTCACGATTCTTTATGTCTTTCTTTTCCTCTTCTACTCACAAAGCTTTACAGTATTCTCCCATGACAGAGGCTACATATTTAAACTTGCAAAAGGCAAGGCATTTGTTTTCTATTCATGTTCTATATATGTATTGTGTACACACCTATTCCACTGTTACTTTTCTTCCCAGTACCTCACAGTTCTCGACTTGACTTCACTGTAGTCTCACACTATTGCGGTTAATTCCGCGGGCACAGAATTCCTCTTGTTGTCTCGCATAAAAGCACTTATGCTTTAGACATGTTTGACTTATTTTTTATTTTATTTTTTTCGTTTCATCAAGGATCTGTTCTTTATTGTTCTGTATTTTGTATTTCTTTTATCAGCTGCAGCTGCGCAGGCACAGGCCGAAGAACGGCGGAGCCTGGCAGTGACCAGCCCAGCACCAGTTACAGACAGTGCTACAAAGAGCCATACCAAACCAGGTAACTACACAGATAATATAGTAATGTACCATGTCTTGGTCCTATTTACATATGGCTTATGTATAGGAGCAGTACAAAACATGAAACAAATAAATAAAGGACAGTAGTTTGTGTCAGGAAACTTTTTTCCCCTCTGCTTTAAAATATTTAAATGCTTATAATCCAAGATTCGTTACTATAGGTCGGGTTTTTTAAATGTAAACCATTTAAATGATTTGTGCAGGTCAGAATTTCCTCATGTCTGTTCAGACAACACTATGATGGATTTGATGTAAAACGGATCATAAAGCTTTGCTCACACCGGAGTGTAACCAGCTCGAGTGCACACTGTCAAAACCGAGACGTGCCAAATACTAAGAAATTCATGAGAAGTTCATGTCCGTGTATGAACGATTGTCCTTTTCACTCACATTGTCAGTAATATAATTTCAAATGAAAATGGTTGTGTAATTGAAATCATAGCAGATTCAGTACTATTGTCAAATATTCAGTCTTTGGACTTAGAACTCAGATTCAGTGGTATAGTTAAATATTAAAATGTTGCCCTGTGAATCATATTGTATCATGTGGAAGCTATATATCAGAGATATTGAAAATACGTGGGTACATTTCCTGGAAATATATTTAGATATATTTTTGAATTTAAATAAAATAGCTATAAATATATACGGTAGATACAGTTTTGTAACAGTGATAAAGATTATCGCTCATCGAATTGCTGACCGTATTCACAAATATATTTATATACATACGTATGTCGTTTATTGGTGTATTGTTTTATGATGTCATATCACCCAGTCTATGAGGATTTGGAGTAAGTACCAGTGCTGCTACATAAATGCATCTGTCACAACTAATGCCATTAGTGCTCTTCGCTGACTGACCACAAGCCCAGTGTGTAAATGTTGCACGAGGTTACCTGAGCTCTTAATCGAATCTAAAATATGGGCGAGCATGTGATTTGGGATTATCGCACTGACACTGCTGCTATCAGCTCAGTAGCTCTCATAAAGAAGTGTGATGTTGATTAGAATGAAGTATACTGCTTCTGGGACATACATAGAGTATATTTGCATTCCCTGTAGTCATTGACGGAGCAGCACTTAGAATTGATGACAAACTCCGAGTAGCCAAAGAAAGGAGAGAAGAACAAGAAAAGCAGCAAGGTGAGTCAGCCATTAGAGGCAGCATGTGTTCTAATTGGCAGAAACCACACACACCCTATTAACAACTGCACACGTTCTATGTGATCAATGCAGTGGCACGTGGGTCTCAGATTCTAGAGCGGGAACGTAAGGCCAAGCTTCAGGTTGAGAGGCAGATGGAGGAGAAACATAGAAAGCTAGAGGAGCAACGCAGGAAAGAGGAGCAGAGAAGAGCTGCTGTGGAGGAAAAGAGGAAACAGAAGCAGGAGGAAGAGAAGGTATGCTTGTTCCTTGTCTAACTTTTGTGCTTTTTATTGTTTTAGATTTAATATAACTTAAATTTAAGTTGACCAGTGTTTGGGGACTATGGTGTCTGAGGCAGGGTGATTCCTCATGTAGTGAGCAGTGTAAGTACACGTAGTGCTGTACACTGTAGTCAAGATGGAATTATAGTGCTCCATTTTATTAATAAACTAACCACTTTATACAATGTGTATTCACTATAGAACTTGTATGTGGCCTGAACTTACATGGCAGTGGTGCATTACATTAGCATTACACTGGGAACAAGATTAAAGACAAATGGTGCTTTGTTTACTGTTCTTATTGTACTAACAGGTTTTTAAGCTAGGAGCTTATTGTGCTGATTGGAAGACAACTTTTAATACTTATCCGCTGTATAGCATGTATCACCAGATCAGGTAGATTAACGAATCCAGAAGGTTTGATTATTTGCCATATTATTAGCTCTGCCTGTATTTCCTGTGTAAGAAGGGTGAGCAGATTCAGCCCTGGTAATTAAATATGGCAAGGTTTGCTTGATTTACTCACAGCCCCTGGTCCATGTTCTATCTGATATCCTTGGTGTTCTATGCTTATACAGTGTAATGTTTTGCTGTGTAGGAGCACTATGCGGCAGTGATGCGGCGCACTATGGAGCGCAGTCAGAGAGTGGAGCAGAGGCAGAAGAGATGGTCATGGAGTGGTCTGTCGGACTCTGACAACAGAAATGGTATGAACACTAAAGCAAAGATTTATTTATTTTTACTTTATTCTCTTTCATTTATCTCAAGACATTATCAGCCACAACAGATTTATTTATGCACTAGATTATAGACTCTAGAGACATCACATACATCACACACATGTGCTCAAATAATCCTCTGCTAGATCTGTTAATTTGCAAAAGTATGTCCACTGTTTTGCTTTGGGGTGTTAATTTTCATTCCCTCTGAAAGATCAGATGACCTGCTATGTAAACTGTGCACTGCTGTTTCACTGCTGGTGCAGGCAATGAAACACTAGCAAGTCAATATTAGTTTCAAAGTTACATCTGTAATGCTAGCTGTGTGTGCTTGTGTGTGCTTGTGTGTGCTTGTGTGTGCTTGTGTGTGCTTGTGTGTGCTTGTGTGTGTGTGTGTGTGTGTGTGTGTGTGTGTGTGTGTGTGTGTGTGTGTGTGTGTGTGTGTGTGTGTGTGTGTGTGTGTGTGTGCTTGTGAGTGTATTTGATGTTTGCTGGAGAACAGGTAACTCCCTAATGATCTCAGCTCTTTTTTTCCAACTCTCCCATTTTGGAGAGAGTGTGTATGTATCTCCCTGAGCTATGTGTCTATCCGTGCCCCTCCCACAGGTGAGAGCGACAGTGGCCCCAACTCCTCCCCAGTCACTATAGTAATCTCCCCAGCCTCTCCGGTCTCCAAGCCTACCAGAAGCGCCACACCACAAGGTGGTCAAAGCTTGCTTGCTTGCCCCTAGTTCCACAGCTTGGCACAAACTGGCTCTGTACCCTCTCTCCTTTTTACTCATACATTCACCACTGAATCCTTCTTAATGCCTTGTTATTCACAACAAGGAAGTTCACAAGTGGTGCTCTCTTGTATTTCACTCACTCTTTTTTCCTGACTTTATTGTATTCACTGATATGGGCATCCATTTGTCACATTAAGTATATGCAGTTAAAAACTTTGTTTAAAGGTCTTGGAGTTTGTCTGCTTTCCTTCTCATTGACAACTAACTGCCTGCCAAATTGGAATGCTTTGGTTTGGCATGTAACTTTCATGCGGCAAAAATCTTTCTGCAACATTGTGATGCTATTATATCTCATGTACTTTTGGTTATGAGATAGTTTACGGCTAATAACACACTCTTGAATATGTTTATTACGTAGTCAGTGGGAATACAGAAATATTATTCTGAGGATCTCTAAAATTCTGTGGTTTATTAGTGTCAGTCTTAAAGGTGTTGTAGCCTGTACTGAACCTAAAAATTTTTTTTAAGAATCTAGACCTTTCACAACTGTACGGTCCTGTGCTGCCCCACTAATTTTACCCTGCTCTATCTGTATGTTGGTCATATAGACAAGCGTTCTTCCTCTACTACAAACCTCAAACAGTCTGCCGACTCCGCTATCAGCAAGCGCCTCTCCTCTTCATCCGCCACCCTCCCCAGCACTCCTGACAAAAGTAAGTTTTCCCGTGCTTATTTTCCTCACACACCTCACCAACACCCCGTCAGTGTGTTTACCTGCTTTCTTCCTTCGTGCAGGATGTCTGCAGTTTTATTCAGGGGCTACAAGACATGGCTGGTAACGCTTCACAAGTGCCATTCTTGCATGTATCGAAATCAGAGCTTGAATGATCTATTATGTTTAAAATATGTTAGTGTTCTAACTGGAAAATAATCACTAGGGAAGCTCACGTGTGTGAGCTTTTGATTCACCTCGGCACTCTCGATGATCTTACCTTGTAAGGTTGATATTGTATGAATTGTGTATTCTTAAGACATCAATGCTGTCATTAGTGCAGCCTTTCTGTCATGGTGAAACAAATCTATTGTAGTGCTCTTATTCACAACAGCTTTGTTCCCTCTAGATGGATCCTTCAGTAGTGACTCAGCTGATTTGTTTTCCACTAGCACTATTTGTGTTTGGTTCATGTTGATTTCCTTCCGTTAAGAACACTAAGCACTTTCTATCATGGGATGTAAAATACTAGCAGTAAGGGATGCACAAATACAGGCTATCGGATCCACCGTCAAACACCGTAAAGCAATCGCTCCGTTATTAAATCTCTGTTCTAGGTTGTGAGATCTCTTTGTCTTGTAGGTGCAAAGCGGAGGAGTTCATCTTTGAACCGGTTGCCTAGCAATGTCCCTCGGGTTTCTAAGGAAGCGCATAAACAGCCTCAGGTGGAAAAGACAGGTGCAGATTTTCCCCTCTTCCCTTTCTGCAGGCAGTTTTGCAGCAGCTAAATTAGAGTCAGAAGGTTCTCTAGAGATTTGCATAAAGTTAAGATGGTCTGTCATTTAATAAATATATGCATACACATAGATACAAGTGCATTGAAATAAATATCAGCCATTAAATAAGCCATGCTTAATTTATACAACATGGCCACATGGACCAGCAGTATTAAATACACTGGTTGATAAGTTTAAAAAGTTTTTTTTTTTAAGGGGAAAAAGTACAGCTCAAAGCCTGACAGTGATGCTTGTGAGGTTTACTGTTAACCTGTCAATCTCATTCTGGGCACCCGGGAGAGCTAAATATGTTTCAGTCTTAATTTGTTATTAGACATGACTGTAAAAATGAACAATTAAAGACTAACAACGTTTTCTTTAATATTTATGATATGTTTAAGCTTGTAATGCAGTTCAGGAGGTATATACAATAGTACAGTACTCAGCTGAGGGGGAATCTGTTTTTGCCTAGCAGATTATTTAGGATCTTCAGGTAACGATTAGTCTCATCTTAATCACCACGTTATGGTATATAGGTGGAAACACTGATTAAAGTAAGAAAACATCCAGCTACCTCCCCATGAAATAATTCAAGAGAAAATAAAGAGCCTTAAAGTAATATCTTTCACATGCAAATTAGATCATTTACATGAAATGCATAGAACCCCACAGTTTATTGCTGAAATGTTTACCAACAGTTTTTTGGTCATAAGCACAGTGATCACACTTTGATTGTTTCCTTTAGTCCAGCGGTGTCCAAGCTTATCCGGTAAGGGCCGGTGTAGGTGCAGGTTTTCATTCCAACCAAGCAGAAGACTCCAGTGTGGCTTCTGCTTGGTTGGAAGAAAAACCTGCACCCACACTGGCCCTTTGTGGATAAGATTGGACACTACTGCTTTAGTCTATATTAATACACTTATCTAGTTGATAATGAAGTTATTACATTGTTAGTACAGTGTACATTTTATCTTAATCCGGACTCACACTGTGCAATTTTTCCATCATCCTTTGAATTTGTTGCTCATCAGACTGTACAAGCATGATCCCCATGTCACCCCATTGTCAGGATCTCAGTTGTCAGATTGTATGACAGTCATGACGCGTCAAAATCAGACACACACGAGAAGACTTGTCCAGGGTTTGCGTCATCAATCCGTGACACGTTCAGACCTGCATTCTCTACTTAAAATGGCAGGTAGCAGCAAACGAAAACAATCTACAATGCTTTTAGTTTTTCTTGTTTTTCGACATCATCTTCTCTGAGGCGGCTATTGGTTATTGGTTTGACGCTCGTCGTAGGAGACGTCACACTGCAGAAGTGTCTCAAATCGTCTGACACTTCAAGAACTTCGGAGGAAAAAAATGATCGCAACGGCCATTAATAGGCTGTCAGTGACCGTGTCAACCGTGTCAGCATTCAAAGAATACAGATTTTACCCTAGGATTTTAGAAATCGTTTAGAATTTCCAAAATTGGTCTCAGACGACCAAATCATGGCCAGTATCACAGTGTGAGCCCGGCTTTAGTCAAATATACTTCCAGACATCCATGCACACTGGAGCTATTATTTCCCCTGGTGGGTTAGCTATTTGTCATTTGTCCACCCATGTTAAAGGTGGGGCATGTATTTATTTGTTTTTAAGGCCATATTATAGTCTGACAGGGCTTACTATGCATAGTATAACCACAAATACTTCTGCATTCTTTTTAGTACAAAGATGCTGAATACAATGCAACAATAGACAACGGTACTTGAAAGGCTTCGGTCATTAAATTATAGATGTCACTTCAGCATCCTGCTGTATTCTGTTTTTTATAGTAATGATGTTTACAAACCTGTTTTGTTTTGTTTTACTTCATTTTAAAAGTTTGCCTACAACTAAAATAAATGAGATTCACATGCTCAGAAGAACCAGGCTGCAATCCATTTTAGGCCTTAACTTTGTCGGTGATGATTGTCTTTAGATCCTGTCCTGAAGAAACGGAGCTCCTCCCTTTCCCGTGTAGGGAATAGAGCTCCACCCACTGGCAAACCAGAGAAACTCGCACCCAGTGAATCAGGTGCTTTGTCTAATTATGGCTGTTTAATTTGCATCCGCGTGCACAAAAAAAATAACAAAAGAATGCTGTTTTGAGCTGCCTCCTACTACTAACCTGCTGTTGCAGCATGATGATATTATACTAACCACATCATAACCCACTGTTGCAGCACAGTATTATACTACCCAAGTTTAACTAATGGCATTGTTACAATTTTCAGAGTATACAGAGTATTAAAAGAAAGTCTCTTTATGTTCGTTTGAATCCAGTATTAACACTACATTTTTTTCCCCTGTGTCACGTACTGTACCAGAAAAAACATTTGACTTTTCTCTTTATGCAAAATTTTTCCACAATATTGTTTTAGCAGACTTGTGGATGCTACACTTTTGTGCTTCTCAGTGTTTGCTGTTGCATGCTGAGGTCATAACTACTCATGTCATTTCTTTCCCTGAGCCAAGAATGGAAGCTTTATCTGCACTGAATTGTTTTCTCTTCGTGTGTGTGTGTGTGTGTGTGTGTGTGTGTGTGTGTGTGTGTGTGTGTGTGTGTGTGTGTGTGTGTGTGTGTGTGTGTGTGTGACTGAAAAATGAGGGGGAGGGAGGGATAGTGTATGTGTACCAATTAAATCCTCTTAAAGAGTCTTTATCCTACAGCCACGCTATCAGTTGCTCACTAATGACCTGCAGTCCTTTAATAAAACAAGGGTACAGTTTAGAACAGCTCAACCAGACCGAGCTCTGCCTCCCCATCACTGTGCCAAAGGAGAGACCTGCTTAACAGCTACAGGGACACAAAACATCTTCATGACAGCCAGAGCTTGTTGTATCTCCTGTAAGAGAATCAGCTTTGCCAAATTTTATCAAGCTCCAGTATTATGTTTTATCATTCTGTGCCAAGTGAGCTATACGGCAGAGACCAGACTTGGAATTAAATCGTTTATAACTCAAAGATCAGATTAATGCATCTTCCAAACGGATGAATGTAAATGTTAGGTTTATAGATGCATTTGATTGTCTACTTGATATCGAGCATGATCATGAAAAGTAACCTAAAGAATATCACATTTCTATTTTGTCTGGCTCTTGATTTCACACCTGAATGCTGGATCCATGTATTTATATATGAGAACCATTTGTCATCCTACACATCTAATGTTCCAGTAATCTCCCAACAGTAACCTTACATGACTCTTGGCAGCACAACCTGGTGACTTGGGCACATGAATCATTGGTATCATGTTGGTGTCTCCTCATTTTTAAGGTTTTAGCTATCCCTGTGTCACTAACCCTTCCCAACATCACTGTGTTTATCCTTCAACATTCTATCTCTTGTTTTCTGTTTTTTATTTTAATATTTTTCGGGTGTTGCCATGCTGCGCGTGCGTGTGTAGCCCATCGCCCGTTGGCCTACATGGACAGCAGTGTCCTCAGTCGTCTCCTCACCCCTACCCAGGCCTCTCTAGCTAGGAGCAAGAGTGCAGCAGCCCTTTCAGCCCATGGAACGGATGAGACAGGTAACCTAGAGAAAATCTAGAGAGACTGAACAGGACCTATTCATGTAGAAACTGATGGCTGTAGTGTTGGTGGGGTTTTATGCTATGTTGGTCTGTGGTGCATGACAATGTGCAGTGATTAAGCATGCTCGAATACTTTCACTTAAGCACCCGTGTCCAGGAAAGTCATGCAGATAATTGAACACTCTAATAATAGTAAATCAGTGCAAGTTGAGTTGTAAGGGCAAAGATTTTTTTTACATTTGATTTGTTTGCTGTTTGGTTTCACTTTATTGCACTTAGATACAAGCAGAAAACATGCTTATGATACACTTTCATTTATTAGTCAGAAATATGTTGTGGGATCAACCTGAATAAACTTTTGGCAAATCTGTGTAAAGAGCCAAAAACTTTTAAAAGTTAAAAGAACACAGTGCTAAATGAACGATTCAGTAAATATAGAAATAGCACATTTTGTTTTGAATGTCTTCTCTTTTCTTCATCAAAGTTTCAAAACAACGTACATTTCTGAAGCCCTGTTAGGTGGCTTAATTTGCGATTTGCGGCTCACAGTTACATGTAGTATGTGCAAAAATATTGCCCACTTTTAGCATGTAAATTGCGAAACACTTTCTCAATGCAGTTGAGCCGTTTTAGAGTTGGAACTGGACCAAGACCACAGGACTAAGAGTCATCGCTGTGTTCTTATCTGCTTAAATACACAACACTGATGGTCAAATTTGAGTCCAATTCGATGCAAAAAACCAAATGGTTCATATGCAAAGGCCTTTCATAATTTTTTTAATTCAGCTAAGTTTTAAACAGCCTACAATTTACGGTTTCTCATCTTTTTTTTCTTTGTTTTTCTCTCTTTTTATTTTTACAGTTACTTTGATAGGGACTAAATTGCAGGTAGAATGCCTGGGTCAGCTCTTCCCCTGCTAATTGTATTACATAAGTAGGATTTGAAGGCAGTATCACTGTCTCTTGAAATAGACACAAGCGTAAAATGACTCAGCAGAAACTTATGGATCAGTTATCAATTAATGCTGCAGTGTGTTGGCTGTACAAACTGCTTTAGTCATTGATGTGGGTCTGGTGGTAAACATGCATACAGTGGATATAAAAAGGTTTTTGTGATGTAAAATATAAAGCCAAGATAAATCAGGTCAGACCTTTTTACAACATCAGTGGCTGTGTTCAGAATGAACCAATGTCAATTATTAACAAATAAAGATCTTCTGTTTCTATAGGATCTTCTTGGGTTTTATCTGACTGATGAAGGCATGATTTATCTTTTTTTTTTGTGTGTGTGTGCATCACACACAGTAGAGTTTAGACTTTTTTATATCCACTATATATATACATAGATACATTGGTGTCTCTGTATGTACACTCAATGAGCACTTGAACATCTACACCTTCATGTAATTATCTAATCTGCCAATCATATGGCAGCAGTGCAATGCAAAAAAAAAACATGCAAAAGAGTGACCTCAGTGATTTTGACCATGGCATGATTGTTGCTGCTGTATTATAACTGCTGATCTCCTGAGGTTTTATGGGCCCTACCCAGGACTACTGTAGCTCTCCTCAGCGCTCAGTGAGTGTATACGTGTGTGTGTGTGTCTATGTAGTGTGTACATATACATAAAGGTTTGTCAGTGGGACTGGCTACAATTTGGAATGATAAGGCCTCACATGCAACATTTTTACTGGTACGCTTTCATTCATAGGTGATTTTATTGCTTGTGTCCAGAACAGTTTTATAGTGTTAATAGTGACAGACCTATTCAGAATGATACTGTGTAACAGCCCTATTAGTATGCAAGATTTATTTTTGAGCTAATTGAATTTTTAAATTACTTGTGTATACGTGTGTGTGTGTATTGTGGTGCTTGTGGTGATTTGTGGGCTGTTCACCATTCAAGGCTGGAGGTTTTGCTTTGGTGCATATGATGTCCAGTGTGCAGATCGCTTGTGATTGTGTCTGAAAGCTAGTTCTCTCTCTCTCTGTCTGCGTGTGTGTCTGTATGTGTGTGTGTCTGTATGTGTGTGTGTCTGTATGTGTGTGTGTCTGTATGTGTGTGATTGTGTGTGTGTGTGTGTGTGTGTGCCTAAGTAATGTAAAAGTGTGTCTTCCACAAATCTCCTGCCAGCCTCGCCCCACCCAAACCAATCATCGCTTGCTCCTGAATCAGTGTTGAAATCTCCTCCATCATTCAGTATACATCTAACACATAGCAAACTGTTTTGTGCTCTTATCATCCCATCCTGTTCTCCCTTTCCTCTTTATACTTCCTGCTTGTGCTTCACCCACTGGCCTGCTTGCGGTCCTTTTCCCGGCTCCACCTGTCCCATGCTCGGCTGACCACGTTCTTGATCAGAGTTTCACCTGTGTCCTCGATCAGTGTCCTCCACACCGCTGCCTTCCACCCGTGGCCCCCTACGAAGTCGCAGCATTGATCGCCAAAAGAACACCCCTAGCACTACCTCTGCTTCTTCTGAATCCATCTCGAACGCAGCTCAGGTGAGCTGATATGAACTATCATTCTTTACTCCCAATGTTATATGTATAGTATTATGTATCGCATTGGTTAGCTACATGCTTTGACACGTTTACATGGTGGTTGTATGGGAAAGATTAAGTCTGTGTTAAATATTAAATGATCCCTCACTTTCCAAAAGTTACCTCATATGTCAAACAAGGATAATATGAAGGGATGAAAGATGTCACACCCTTTCCCTGTCTTACTTTCCATGCAATAGTACACTTACATTGGTCAACTATTTTATAAGCAAGCATCCATTTTCATTTGCTTTGCAAAGTAGGCTTGTACTTTATTCTGATTCTAATCAAGGAACTGTATTTCTCTCGAGCTATATCCCCCCCCCCCCCCCCCTGTATCTAGGTTTTCTCAAAAATAATAATTTTTTTGGTTAAACCAGTAACCAAATTAAGCATTATCAGTTGCTGCAAATGTGACTGAGATGTTCTTTGGCTTTGCCTGACAAGATCTCACAAATAACACACTGGGCCATTGTCTGAGCTTTAGTCAGAATGCCATCAATGCACAATACTCGAATCATCTGCTGAATGCAAAGCATGGTAGGTCACATCAGGCCCTCTAATGTTTGCATTTTCTAGTCCTGTTTTTTAAAATGTAGTGCATTTTATTTCTTACATGGCCCATAGTAATGAAAGCGTTGCCAACAATTTTCTCTCTGATTTTATCATTATGTCACTAAATCATTGAATTGACATTATATATATGTCTCACAAAAAATGTGAGAATCCTACTAAACAGAGCGCCTTCGGAACACATTTACATTGCATTAAACATTCTTCAAGGTATTTGGTTTGAAATTGTGATTTACAAAGCGCTAGGAATTGGCTGCATTATTTGGTCAGTCTTCCAAACCACTAATTTGCAGTAATATAATATTTTTGACACACAGCCTGGGCAGGCCATAGATACAAGTGTATATAATGATTCTTTTTTATTTTAAGGTGCAGGCATAGTACATTTCTGTCTAAAAAAAATATCAACCAAACAAACCAAAAATGTTTAATCATCACATGATATTAGTTATCTAGGCATTTGTCCCAGTGCCATTTGAGTAACCTTGCTCTGATTCTGGCAAGTATGACTTGTGTAATATAAATAGATGGCTCTCAGAGGCCTGGTACATTCACCTTGACATTGTCAGTTGCTGTTGCAGTAACACACTGGGCTGTTCATCTGTTTCTACCACAAAATAATCAGTTCAACCCTTGAATTGATCATCTTTAGTCTAGAAAGAAATGTCAGTAATGTCTTTTATTAACGTGTTTATTGAGATAGGTTTGGGGCTATAAAGTTCGTCAGCGTCACGTGTCCATGGCACGAAATACATCAGTGAATCAGATGTAAGAATTGTTGAATTCAGTCTGGTTCATGTACATACCAGTACATCATTATCAGATAAATGCACTTTCTAGTTAAAACACATTAAAAACATTCATACACCTAGGCTTGTTTACAGATTTACCATACAGACTCTCAGAGAGTAGAGGAGGATTTCCAGCTCTGCAGTCAGGTACTCTGGTAATCACAGAAATGTAATATTGGATGGTGGATTTTTAAGTGATTCTTAAATAATATGAAATCTTATTATATAATATTGAAATCTGGTTTTAAAATGATATTAGTGCTATAGTATAATAATGTTTTCGTTGCTGACATTTAGTGTAAAGTGTTAGATTTGACATTTTGCTTCTGTCACTTTTTTCCATCTCACACAAGTCTACATACAGTATATCAGATAAATACATGTAGAATAAACACGGTTCCTTTAGTAGGTGAGTAGGGTGAGAAAATGACACGTTTTGGATACGTGTGTGTGTGTGTGTGTGTGTGTGTGTGTGTGTGTGTGTGTGTGTGTGTGTGTGTGTAGAAAGCTGAAAAGGACAAGTCCTTCACTTCACCTGCAGCAAAACGTCCTCCTTCCCCTAACACTGTTCCTAGCCGCCATCGCTCTCCCTCACCAAGCCCTGTCAGTGGTCCCAGGAGAACACCATCACCTGGAGCAGCCAAGTAAGAGACTTAGATAAAGGAGAACGAGGAGACTCTGTCTCTCTTCCTTCAGATTATCTTGGCAGATTTTGATTGTGTTTATCTCCTCCAGGCAAAGCCCTCGTTATCGGCCACCTTCCCCTAGTGGGGTGAAGCAGAGGCCTCCATCCCCTCAGCCTACTTCCAAACCTCCCCCTATCCAGAAACCTGCCCTCACTCCAACTGGCCCTCCCATTCTGAGGAAGAGAGAGTCCAAGCCCAAAGACGCATCTCCAATGACTGCTCAAACATCACAACTTCAAGATACAAGCACTACCAGCCCAGCCCCCAGCACCAAACCCAAAGATGGTGAGAACTACCCACCGTATTTTATTTCACATACTTTTAATCAGTGCTAACCAAACCACCACTGAAGACACTCTGCTTCAACTAGCTAGAAAAATAACAAGCACTTTATGTGCTGAGTCATGTGAGTTGTGAGAGTCTGCAGGACTGGAATTAGTGACCTGCGTACAAACTGCAAAGGAGTAACATTGGGTTTGGATATGATGATGGTGAAGTTATTATATCTTAAACTTTAATAACAATAATATAATAGTCCTGTAGTATAATAACAGTCCATATAATAAGAGACAAAGTGGACAGACCTGGTTTACCACAAGCCAACTAACAAGTAGAGAAATAAAAATGGCCTCCACAGAGCTTAGGGTGTGTTTATAGAAGAAACATGCAAAAGGAAGCAGCATTGTTTGTTTACAGTAAAATAAGTTTCTAAAAGTAGATCTTTCTTTTAAATATTGTATAGTTCAAACAGTTGTATAGTCTGTGTTCATAGATAGGATTTTAACGATTGATCTTAATCTCAATAAATTAGCCTCATGCACACGATACACAGCACACAAACAGTATTATGCCCTGGGCAGGTTCTGTCTGACAATCCTGCGCTAGAGTATAGAAAATGACTTCTCCAGATATAATCAAAACTCTCCAGACTTACCGTGGCACTGTTTTCAGCATTCGTGTACTGTAATATGTCATTCTGCTTAAAGGCTGAGCATGATTTAAAAATAAAATAAATAAATGAATAAATAATCTGCATTTAAGTGAAAAGCTAAAATACTAACACTGAAGTTCTGTTGTGACCTTGTTATTATACTAAAGTTAATATATGGTCAAATGTTTATATGAACACATCTCTTTGGATAAAGATGAACACATCTGGATAAAGAGTGCTTTTTAAAGATGTCATTAGGATTTTGGGCATTTTAAGTACAATTAGACCTCTAATTAGCTTTTACATAAATAATTACTGCATCTTCTAATAAATCTGTTTACTTTCCTGTATCGTCAGCACCCAGTTTCACTGCCTTACAGCGCCCTCTTCTGGACTCATTAGTCTGTATTGCTGAAAGCTGCTGTTTCACTTCAGGCTGCTTTATTTTGCATGCCTGTCTTATGAAATGTTATAAAGCTTTATCTGGCCAAACACCTGCATGATGTATTTGATTGTTTGGTAAATGAACTGATTGTCTGTGTGACTCTCGCAGATCCTAGTCTGAAAACCACAGCCAGCACTAACTCTGCTGCCGAAGCTGCTAAGATCCTGGCAGAGAACCGGCGGCTGGTTCGTGAGCAGAAGGAGAAAGATGAACAGCTCAGATTACAGAGAGAGGAAGAGGAGAAGTGAGCGCATGTTTCCTTTTTCTTTTTATTATTTACTACATTTTTTTTAATATATGGTGTAAACAGAATCACTTTGAGTTTGCAGCATTAGGTGAGAGTGATGGCTTATGTACTGAAGAGCTAAATAGTTTTCCGGCACTGTAGGGTGAGAAAAGAGGAGGAAAAGCGGCTGGCTGAGGAGGAGAGAGTGCGGCGTCTGGAGGAGGAGAAGGTTCAAGCAGAGGAGAGAAAGAAGGAAGAGGAGGAGAACGCTCGTAAAGCAGAAGAGGAGAGAAAGAGACTGGAGCTGGAGGAGCAACAGAAACGAGCCGAGTTACAGAAAGAGGCAAACTAAACTCTATACATCATACATATCCTTCAGAAAGCTGAGACTGGTGGGAATAATCACTGAGTAATTGATCTTGTGTCCGAATACAGCGAGAGGAGGCAGAAGCAAAGGCTCTGGAGGAGGCAGAGAAGCAACGACAGGAGAGAGAGCGCATCATGCAGCAAAACCAGCAAGAGCGCATGGAGAGGAAGAAGGTGAAACACCATCATTCTACTTAATTAATACCTGCTCTCATATCACACATTTCACTGTTTAGGTGATTATAGTTGCCATACTGTCACTATAATACACAAATTTCTCATCCATTATTGCTCAAAACTACAGTATATGAGCATTTTTTTTGTTTGTTTTGTTTATCTTTGCAGAGAATTGAGGAAATTATGAAGAGAACCAGAAAAATGGACCAAAATGATGATAAGGCAAGTCTGTGTTTTGTTTTGTTTTTTTGTTTTGTTTTGTTTTTTCTAGTTGTACATTGCTAAGATTAAGGGCTGTTGTAGGTTATAAAGTGATAAAGCAGGGCTTTCAATTTGTTGATGATTCTTTCCTGCAGGGTAACGATGAGGGAGGCATGCTAGACGAGAACGGTGACGATCTTACTGACCAGCTAAACTGTGAAAAGGGTAAATCTGCATCTTAGGTGGTATTATAGTACAGACTTTTCACTACTGGTTATTACACCCACGTTCCTGATCTTCCTGATTTCAGAGGACCAATCTGTGCCTTCCATGCAACACAAAGAGGTCATCGAGTCGGATGTCCAGGAGAAAAACATGACTTCAGAAGAAGGCCAGCTGGAATCAGAGCCACTTAACAACATGAAAGAACACCGCATAGTGGATGACAAAGAAAACAACAACGATCTCAGTGCAGCACAGCCCACAGCCATCAGGTACAGAAAGTCTTATTTTATCTTCTCCGTCCCTCACATGATGGATACTATCATACCTAGTTTTACAACTTGAACATTACCTTTTATTTTGGACCCTATTTACACCTGGTCATTTTAATGTCTCTTTAACAACGTGTGTTTACACCAACTGTGTGTCTCAAGTTAGTCGCTTTAATGCCTGAGTGCTGCATTGCTTAGAAACCTGACTCCTGACACTTCACCACCAGCTTCCTGTATTTCCTGGGTTCTGTCATCTTGTGCAGAAAATGATTTTATGGATAATGTTTTTGTGTGCTGTCTCTTACTGGAAACACTTTGTTGTTGGTGTAAGCAATGTGGGGGTCGTTTAAAATTGTGTTGAGATTATGTATTTCTATCATTTAAAATGGCTCCTAAAGCAAATGACCTCCTCTGTATTTTCTGGTTCAACTTAAACAACTTCAACTTCACCCCAAAAAAGGAGGCTGGTTAGGGAGTGCGGATCAGCGCACAGGATGTCAGATGTGAGGGTGTGTTAAAGTTAATCTGAGCTTTAAGAACTGACAACATGCATTTGTGGTTTTTCAAATACTTAGTTTGTTCATCTTTGCACTTACTCAAGTACGTGCATCCCTTTGTAACTTTAAAACATAGGATGCTTTTGTTTCAGCTAGGCATTATGTTATATGATATGCCACAACAGCACACTGGTCCTCGTTTGCATGTGAAATCCAGCTTCATTAAATTGTAAAACACTGACGGTGTTCTGCATAATTCCTCAATTTTACTTCACCTGAATACTGATAACTCTGTTTATATGGTTTGAGTAATCATATTTAGTTTGGATTAATCTGTCTTAATCTAATGTCTATACATGACCAGGTGTGAACAGAGACACAGAACTGTAGCTTTAAACATTTTTTTTTGTTTAAAGTCTTTTGTTACCTGGTTCATCAGTTAAAGATTCAATTCTGTCTCCTCTAGTAATTCTTACCCACAGGCACATCTGATGGAGGGCTCAGAGTTTGTGAACGAGGACTGTAAGAACGGGGTGAATGGGAAAGGAGGCTCCTGGGGCTTTGAAGAGTTCATTGATCTGGGAGTTCACACTAAAGTCCGGCCCGATTCCTGTAATCAGGGTCTAATAGATTGTGGTGTGGGACCTGATGGGCCCAGAGTGGCCTTTGATGACAAGTCGGCTCCTGTGAACTCCCTCCATCCTGTTCAACCCATTGAAGCCCTTTCTGGTGAGGAGGTTTTTTTTTTAGTGCTCATGTTTTGTTCTGATCTCTTTTATCCTTAATAGCACTTTAACAGAAAGGAATGTACTTGTTGCATATGGCCTCAAAGATGTATGCATTGTACTGAATTTGCCCTGTGTGTTCCCTCTCTCTCCCTCTGTCTCCCTCTGTTTCTCTCTGGTCCCCCCCAAACATAATTCTCCTCAGAGATTTGATTTGACATCTTCGCACAAGGACGGTGGCTAATTGCACTCCACGATTTTTGTCTGGTTGAGTTCCAAAGTTTCTTGTGCTCAGCTGGACAGCCAGAGAAAACTGAATCAGAGAGGAAGGCCTCAACGTCTGCACCTCCGGAAATATAGTAGAATATACATTTTTTTAAAAGCTGAAAATAAGTAAAATGCTTCAGGGACACATAATCTTTCATTATGCTTAATTTTCTGTTTTCCTGCCTCTTTCTTTTTGTTTTGTGCATCTTGTCAGTTTTCTCGTCAATATTAATGTTATTTTTATGTTGAGTCTTTTGTAATTTATTCTTCTGACTTTGCATTTTATGACTCGTTCTTTTCTTTATACATTTTGTTGTATTTTTCTTGTTTGTGTATTTCGTTAAAGTCGAATTAGTTATTTCAATGATCCCAGTTTGTCAGTGGGCCGAAGCAGAAGTGAGCATTTTAATGTGAAGTAAAGCTGTTGAGGTCAGAGGAGGCACACTTCCAACTCTCACACACTGGTATAATTTGTTTGTGAACTGAGTAAGTACTGTTCAACCGTACAACAGTTATCCAGGCTTTTTCTGCTTATGAGTCTACAGAGAGCCTTGGCAGCGCTTCCTTAAATTTACTCTAATGCATGTAGCCCCTTACCTGCATTTTCCAGCTTCTGCCCAATCTAATGTGATGATGCAGGCAACAGGCTGATAATTGTCCTCTTTCCTGCTGTTGTTTAAACTCTAACCCTAGCAAAGCTTGGTCAAGGTATTTCATAAAAAAGTGACAATAGGATTTGGTTAAAGTGCTGACTTTTAAGCTCAGCCAAAACCTTTTCAAATTTCTTTAGTCTTTAAAGGATGACGGTGCTCCAGTCAAAAAAAAACACCTGGAAACATATTTGTAACTTGTTGAATGAAGGTTTTAACATTGTTCGTTTCAGGTTTGTGGCTGTTGCCGAATGTGGATGTTGTTTTCTTCTACATATATTTCACGGTTAGATATTCGCATAAGTCTAACGTAAGAGTATCCCAAAACTAACGTACAACTCTGAATGTCAGAGTGAATCTATTTCTTTCTCAACTGTGTCATTCTAGCACACAGAAATTACTGTAAGTTCTTAATTGCGTGTTGTTTCCCTGTAGAACGTTAAAACCGAGGTGATTCTCTGGTCTGTTTTCAAAGCTTGAATAATTGCTAGTGTTCCCACATTCCCTCAGGGTCATAATTCTATCAGGTCCTAAAGTGTTTTGAAGTCTACCTTTTCTTTTCCTCAGACTTTTTTAAATCCTTAATCCTTAAGTTTTATGTCTTGTACAATTTATCTCATAAAGGTAATATTTAAAACATTATTCTGTAAGTATTATGAACTTGATCAGTATTCAGCTGTTATCCTATATGGCTTGAGGAATAGAGAGTAGAAGTAAAAGGGAAGTGTATTTTGGTTGGTTCGTGTCTGGTGCATGTTTCTTCTGCTGCTCCTCAACAGTATCTGATGTAGAACACGAAAGAACCTGGGCCTGCTCGTTCGTCCGGGGAATGAACGGATGAGGAATATGAATGTTGCTGGAGGTTATTGCAAGTTATTTTGGGTAAAATATGCTGTCAGGTTGATTCAAACATGATTGTCTTGGTGTGACTGCATAAAAACGATCGATGTGGACCAGGTTTAACTAAATTGGAAATCCTGGTGGTGGATCCAGATGAATTGTGCTCAGGGCTCATAGCTAAAAGAAATGCTGTTTGAGTTCCTGTCTGTTTCATAGCACTATTAGTAATTGCAAGGAAACGCTTGAACCTCAAATGCTTGAAGTGTTTATTAGAGACTTGTATTGGTCCAAGTATATAGTCTATTTTGGGCACGTTTGGACTTTTTTATACACTAGATTACTCAGAAATGACTGGGGCCACTGAGCACAGGGCATTTTACTGTTTAAGATCATGGTCATTTACTAATAAACTAATTAGTATCATTCCTCTCATAACACCACTCTTTCCCTTATACTGTAGGCATGGATCGTTTACTTGAAAGCCATGTTTTGTTGCTCACTGCTTTAGTTAATTGCTTTTTTTTTTTTTTTCTTCTGTCCAGGACAAGGAACACCCCAGAGTTAAAATTTTCAGGTTGAGACCCAAACACTGTCTAGAATTCCAGTGGAGACACTCAGGCAAAATTAAAAAAAAACGAATAATGTGCTTGGCGTGTAAAGGGAGAGCTGGGCTGCAGAACCCTTTTTGTTTACTTTAGCCTTTCCGCAGTCCCTCCCTTCCACGTGGTTTACAATATCGTTAGACACCCCAAAGTGCTTCAAGACTTGTAGTGGCTGCTGCACAAGCGGTCAGTCATCTCTGTGATTTCGATGTGTGCTGACACCAGTGCAGTTGCGGCTTCTTTCGTCCAGGACCCTGTAAACCTTTTGAGTGCTTTGGGTTTCAGAGCTGTTGTCTAGCTTATAGTGTTCATTATTGTGTTAGGATAGAATGGTGCCTTAGAAAAAGGGTGAGACATATATTTATTTTCCTATATTAAAAACTAAAATGTTACATGATATGCTTTCACTGGCCATGACAATCATTTTATTGACCAGGGCTCTAAATAGGATGCAATATTCAGTATCTTGAAAAATATAGTTGTAAATTTACCCAAACTATACTGGAAAAGCTATAAACTGTTAAAATAAAGTTTTGCTAGATAAAATAAGTAAATGTTTGTGATGTTCATAAGATCTGTAAACTTTTTGTGGTTTTATCATTCATAAATGAAGGCTTTAGTTGAAGCTTGAAATTTATTGTTCAGATTCATTGTTACTTCACCCTAAATGCCATGAATAAAGTATATACTAATATTGTTGCATGCCAAAGGATTCATGTTAAATGTGTCGCATCAGAATTTCAAAAGCATAATACTCCTGTGTGTTAATAATGTTAAACAGACAAAATACATTTTCACAAAGCGGCATGACAAATCTTCCAGTAAAGCCTGCATGGTTTTATGTATTTAAATTGAAGCTAAAATATTATCACAGTATTGCATCTCACCAGAGACGCTCGTGTACTGCTGTGAAGTAATGGAGAACTGACTGCAAATTTTATTACACTGATTGCACACCACTTGCTATTTTCTACCAAGAAAAATACTGTCTGCTTCAATCTGTGCTGCATGTCATCAGTAAAACCATCCTATTTGCCCTGTTTTTTTGCCTTTGATTAGCTTGATTATTGAAACACCAATTAAGGAGCAGACCAAAAGCACTAGTAATGAATTCTAGTTAACACCAGTATAAGGTGGAAACTTCCTTAAAATGCAATCTGGAAACATCATCTGCAGTCTTACAGCTTTTTGGCACAGTCAGGGCAGTAGATGTTCTCCTCATGCATGACGAAGCGCTTGTGAGCCAAGGAGAGAGAGCACTTCTTACAGTTAAAGCAGTACTCATGCCAAGTGTGGTTCTCATAGTTCACCACATTAGTCCCTCTGCCAAAACCTGTAACAAGCAAATTTATTTGGGTGTCAAACAGGAGATTTTTCCCCACATTAATGGTTTCTAACTATTAAAATTCACTAAAACACATTAAATTGCTACAGTTCAGCATCATCCATATTTACCAGTGATGGGATTTTGACATCCGGAGCACTTCTTGGCCACAGAGGTCTTGTAGCAGTCCACACAGTAGAAGTCATCCTCATGAGCAGTGAAGCGAGCACCAGCCAGCGGCTTCTTGCAGGTGAGGCACACAAAGCATTCGGAGTGCCAGGGTTTATCCTGATAGCTGATCCCACCAGAGGTGATGGGCTGCAAGATGGATGACAGAAACGATTTAAAGAAATGTTAAGAAAATATTCAAGCATTGAAATCACATTTGTACAGTACATTGAATAAATCTGGTGACCTATAATGAAATATATACATGCATTGTACTGGAACAGACAACTCTTTTACAGACTGCTGTGTGGATAGCAGAGGTTCCGTGACCAAGGGAGGGCTTTCCCAATTTTTGTGTAAAATCATTATCTCTCAGATTTCCAAGTTAATTTTGGATTGTGGAATTAAACACGGTGGTCACTATGTCATTAATATCTGAACTGAACTTCATAGCATAAAATAAATAGCCAGTTAAAAAGTCGAAAGAAGCGTTTCAGTGGTGTCAAGGTCTATGCCTTCTAAAGATATATATTGTAGATTGCATTTACAGATAGAATCTTAAAAATATATCAATTCTATAATATATTTATAGAAATATATCAAATTCTTGGTGATTATGATTTGTTATTCATGTGATTATATATTTATACGATATAAATGTATACTAGATGTCCTGTGTATATAAAAGCATATATTCAAACACATCAAGAAGCTTTGGTGTGTGAGGGTCAGATGTCCAGAAGACTTATTTGTTAGTAGTGTTTTACTTTACTTTTTTATTTGTTAAATGCCACAGCATGTGAAACAATGTCCTCAGTGACCCATGGGTTGGGAACCTCTGCTCTACTCTTTACTTGCAGCAGTCACCTCCTTGCAGCGGGCACAGTTCTTGGCAAACTTCTTCTCATGGCAAGCCCCACAGTAGAATTCGTCCCCCTTGGTCAGAAAACTCTGCGAGCGGATTGGCTGCTTGCACTCAAAGCAGATGAAGCACTCCTCATGCCACACTTTATGCTTGTACTCCACATTTTGAGACCCTGAAGAGAAACACAGTGGTCAAGTGCTGGCTTGAAGGAATACTGAAAAGGAGGATAAATTTGCTAATGATGAGACTGTAATAACAGACGAATGAGTGGAATCACACACCAGGCATGATGACTTTGTAACAGCCCTGGCAGCGGGGTGAGTCCTCACGGGCACCACATTTCCCACACATGATCTTGCCATCATCTTTAGCTGCAAAAGACTCGTTGGCCAGCGGCTTGTAGCACTTGGCACAGCGGAAGCAGTCCTCATGCCAGTGGCGGTTCTTATGGGTCAGCTCCTTAAAACAGAGATAGAGGGGAAAATAAATAAAGAGAAGTCAGTTTTATTTAGCCATCTGTTTATGCAAAACACACTGGGACAAAAGCACTGGTTAAAGGGTACTAAAGTATACATAAATGTCTGATCATACAGTATACAACAAGTTTCAGAATTGGTGGCATGTAAAAGTATCTCTCTGGTAAATGAAGAGGAAGACCACCTTAGCGTCAGCTCCTATAGGTCGACGGCATTCTGCACAAGTGTTGGCACACAGCTTGTCAAAGCAGCGCACACACACATGCTTTTCATCCTTCATCAGGTACTTTTTGCCATGCAGATCATCTCTGCAGTAGAAGCAGTTGAAGCGCTCGGTCATGATGGAGCTGAGATAGCTACGTGGGCCTGTAGTGAAGTCAGACAGGAGAAAGAAGATGTATTTTGAGTAGCTAGACATGTTCTTCTGTATTCAGAAGTCTGAGTCTACATTTTAACTTTTATATTCTATTTTACTGATACAGTGTTATTGTTGCCTCAAGAGGTCAGTACAGTACAGATAAAGAATATCTGAAATTCAAGGTTTAAAAGCAGGGCTACAGTACGTGATTTTATATATACACATGTATTTTTATTTATTCATTATATGATTTTGTAATATATATTATATGTAATATATTATAATATAATAAATTTATCTTAGCATATTCATAAAGTATAACAATGCAGCACTAATTCGTTCAAGATGTCAGTCCAGTATTAGCAGCACCAAATGTCAGCAGCTTTATTTAACCTATGAACGTAAATACAATGACATTGCTGCTTTATATCTGTGTGGGTGACTCAGATGTTCCAGCCTGAAAGATGAGAATGGGATGATGAATGGTTTCGGGCTAATCCATTCTCCTTCCATGTTGGCTGTAATCATGCATAGCCTGGCAACAGTATACCAAACATCTAAGAGATATGTATGAAAGGACAGCAGCTATCCAACTGGCCACAATTATGAGTTCCAACTAGCTTTAAGACCTTCACTTAATGCTGACAGAGCCACATGCTTTGGCCATTGATAAAGAGAGTACTTTCTGAAGGACAGACTAATTCATCCCAGTGGACTTTTCATGTCAACAGTCTTTGGGTGTTGTCTTACCCATAGTTCCATGGGTCAACATACCACTGGAGGTAGTATACAGTACAATATAAACAGTCCGTATATTATCCATAGGTCAGAGTAACAAAAATCATCACAATTTAATAATTAAAGTACAGTTAATAACACCATGGAAGATACGACGATAGAGTACAAATAGAAAGCTGGTTCTCAGAAAGGTGTTAGCAGATCAGAAAACAGTTAACCGATGTCGACAAATCCAAATCTCAACAGCTGATTATCGCTGGTTAATTTTATAGAATAATCTTTTATCATCTCTTATATTGAGAAGTGAATATGTTTCAGGATGTTGAAAGGAGGTATGAAAAAGGTTGGTCTTGTGGCTTAAACCATAAATATGTACAATTCTTTTCAAATTATATTACTAAAAACTTTTACACAGGCATTGACATCCCAACTGTTCGTTTTCTCCTATGTATTTTTTTCACATGTAGCTTTGTTCTGTGACCATCAATGCGGGTCCAATGTAAAGAAGTGTCTAGACTTGAGTATAGTACGTACTTTAATATAGCATGTTGAAAATAAATGTTGAAACAATGCAGACAATTTTAAAGTAATTGTGCTCTGGAGTCTGAATCTGAACTTCATCCCTGTGACCTGAGCACTATGAGGTCATTTGGCTTCATCAAACCTCTGTGATCCTTTTGGTGTGTTCTGCCAGTGAGTTTAATAGTGTAGCAATTTTGTCCCAGTGGGAAGAACATGGATTATCCAAAAAGGTCTTCATAGGATTGAACTGAGTCACTGAGGAAGAACCAGCAGAGATGGAAACTAAATCCATCAAAAGAAACTACTGTATCTAAAGCAGAGACCATAAATGTATACTTACATAAATAAAAATAAAAATCCATAGCACATAAGCCTAAGTATTGAATTATCCAATCCAGTCACAAAAAAATTCTTTGCCAACAATAACCACTACACCAGAATAAACATCTTAGTAGTGTTTAAGATCGATAGATTTCAGATTTTACACAGACAGACAGACAGACAGACAGACAGACAGACAGACACCAAACAAATCAAGAAAGTAAATTCCCAAATCCTACAGCACAACCACAACAGTGAATACTGGTCACATCAGCATCCACGGATAACAACCCCAGAGTCCAATCAGTCCCAGAATTTAGGTTTGTACAGAGCAAGCCATCAGAATCCTTGAATGATGCTTTATAAATCCAACCATATCTTTAGTAGAGCAAACACATTGTACCTGAGTGCCTGTAGAAAGTCATGGTTGGTTCCTAGCAGGGAAGAGTAACTCTTGGACCAAGGAATTCAATGTAGAGGGTAAATAAACAGTATCCCCACTGTTATATATACCCAGTGAAACCACGCCTGCCCCCAGTTAGCACCAATACCCCACTCTCTGTTCACACAACCCCAACTTCAAACCACCTCACCTCACCTCACAAACCACTGCCCCAGGCTTTATTATACTTAAACCACCACATGTTCTAACCATGTTAGGGTATGCCTCCAAATGAGTGGGGGAAGAGGTGAGCATAGAAAGAGGGCTAGATACTAAATTCCTTTGTTGTTACGTCAATTCAGCCTGGAACTTCCACAGCAGGGCTTTTAGATACTTGGAAGCTTCTCTGTGTACTATACTGAAATGGAGCCGTGGATCAGCTGTCTACAAAGGCTTAGGATCTAAAAAGTACAGTGTGTGTGTGGTGTAATATATTTTATTTATTTATTTATTTTTATATATATATATATATATATATATATATATATATATATATATATATATATATATATATATATATGATCTGTGTTTACATAATGTGTGTGTGTATGTGTGTGTGTGTATGTGTGTGTGTTTGTGTGTGTATAAATTATCAAACATAATCTTTCACTTATTTGTGTCTGTGTTATACTTTTAAGCCATTAGCCTTTCATGATTTCTGTGTTCAGCCACGCATGAGATTATTAGGGTATGTCTCATCCTCTCGTGAGTAGTGGTGTACTTACCTTTACTTGGCTATGTATTTATAGTACTGTGACTTACAACTTTAAACTGTTTCCATCACACATCTTAACCTAATTGCTGCAACCATATCACTCTGCATTAGCTTCTAGCAGTTTCTAATAGATATTGTCTAAATAAATTGACATTGTAAAAATCACGCATCAAGTTTAGTCAAAGTTTTACCATCTTAGCAAAAATACATTTGTGTAAATTTGTATAAACACTGATATGATGTTGATATGGTTTTCCTATTGGTGACATGGAGCTCTTAATTTCTGAACTATCCAATCACAGAGGACATTTCTATTAAATTTATCATTAGATTCAAGATAACAGGATTCTTGGATTAAACCAATTCAAACAAACAGCCAAGTAGGCTAGTATAAATAATCATGAATACAAGAATTCGCAATTATATGTTGTGAAATTTCCACTATAATAAATTGTTAAAAAGCACAAAGTATGTTTCTTTTACCCTGCAGTACACATGTGATTTCTGGTCTCATTTGTGTGATGATGTACGTGTTTTAAAATAGATTCTATATATTTCATTTCTGAAAAGTTGGAATGTTGACATTGGCCTGAATGAGTCATTTGGTGGAAATACAGCTGTTACTATACAATAGGGAAAGCTTTCTGTGTCATTCCACCTGTCCTCTCCTGAGACCATCCCTTCTGGATAGCCCTGAAATAGCTCTGCTCACGCCCTTTGGCACAACCCTTAAACAACGCCTCACTCATCTGTTATCTTACCCCCTCAACACACACACAGAGAGGCAGTGCTCTTGATCCGGTCAGGACCATCTGCAGCTTGTTTATAAACACTGATTATGAAGGTCAACATAAGTGACACAAGAATCAGGTAGGTTCATGGAGGAGCTGAAGGCAGAACAGTGTTTCAGGAAGCAGTTCATGTACACAAAAACCAACAAACAAGATCCAACAGGCATACAGTATGCACACAATATTCACAGAATAGCTCTTCAGGCTCACCGCATGACAAAACAGAGGAAAATTAATTAAAACTAGTATTTCTCATATATATATATATATATATATATATATATATATATATATATATATATATATATATATATATATATATATATATATATATATATATATATATATATATATGTATATATATATATATATATATATATATATATATATATATATATATATATATATTATAACATGCCAAAGCAACTGTATAAGTGTGAAAACTGGTAGACGAATGCAAGTGGTTAATTAAAAGAGATAAATATGTCTCTGGATTAAAGCCAGTTGTAGCACTGCATCCATTGTATAGAACCACTCTGGATCCTCACAATGAGATAATGTCCCAATACAGGAACTGATCCAAATGTTATTTTTAACATTTTGTACAAATGTGACATAGATTCTATTCAGACGTGTTTGAAAGCATTCATGAGCTGAACAGTACACTATTGAGCTTAGTAATAGCAAATGCTCTTTACAGTCACCTTCCCCATCCCCAACTAGTTTAATCTGAGGACAGTTTTGTTGTTGGGATTTTTTTTATTGATAGCATGAAAAGGAAACTGGGATCTTGCAAGAAAAAAAACCTACCCTGTGTCCCAAGTCACATATTATGCTTGGACTCTTCCCTACTGATAACCTTCTGGCTAAGCTATGTAACAGGGTCATAAGGGTCTTGGACAGGAAGGGAAGAAGATCCTAATGGCCATTCTAATAGTCCAGAGATGTGAGAGTCTGCCAGGTATTTATATTAGTGGTACTACACGGGAGCCATGACAGGTATTCTGATGACTCTGATGAGACAAAAAAAAATGCTTTTGGGGTTAAATCCCAAGCATTTAATCATGTAAAACCAGGCATTGGGTTATAATTGGGTTCTACAATCCCTATGATGAAACATGGTAGCCGTAGCATTGTGGATTGGTAGACAGTGTTTGTGGAAGGATGAATGCAGACAAATGCAAAGGTCCTTGAAAAATATTCTCCATAGTGCACATGACCTCAAAAGTTCAGCTTTTAACATAAACAGAACCTGAAGAATACAGTCAAGACAATGCTGCAGTGGATTCAGGACATATCTCAAGGGCACCTCAGTTGTGGTATTGCCGGCCCGAGACTCGAACCCACAACCTTAGGGTTAGGAGTCAAACTCTCTAACCATTAGGCCACGACTTCCCCATTATGGTTTATTGTGCAAAAAAATCCAGTAATTATAGTTGCAATAAACTATTAAAATGTAAAATAATTTATATTAAAAAGCACCAAATAAAATGATTTGTACTTGTTTTTTCTTTGGCAACTTGAACAAAATTCTAGATTGGTCCATCAAAATGCTATGGGCCGTCCACAGAGTGCTGACATTCTATTAAGAATGTGAAGTTGGAGCACACAGAGAGACAGGAAACTTGGGGCAGCCTGGGAAAGCAGCATTCTAGACATGCCTGCACCAAGCCCTAACTCTCACTAGAAAGATCCATCTGGGAAGTTTACCATTATCATTTACAACAGCACAGTGATTTGACAAAAAAAATATGTCTATATACAGTCACTAACAAGTGCATATGCCGCATATACCTAGTGTTGGAACTGTCTGCTCTTAATTTCACACACACATTATATTCTCCCAGAAATAAAATACTGAAAGGTTTTTCCATGCAAGAACTCTCTGTGAACTTCTGATAAAGGTGCCTTAGATAAGGAGACATAATGAGAATAAAGTGAGTGCAACATTATTTATACCACTCACTCCTGCATATTACACATTTTCTGAGAAACAGTGGGGTATTTTTTCAACATTTTAAATGAGACCTACAATCAGTAAAATTAACAAATTATCATCTGTATCATCACATCACCTGTATATATTACACACTGCTGCTGTATATTGTACAAAAAGCATAATATTGCACAATATTGTTATTTGCACCATGCATTTCCCACATCATATACATAACTGATCAGTCATATATTCTGTATTCATATTTAATACTCATAATGTTTATTGTATCACATCTGCATTTTTTTGTAATATATTGTATAGTTATAGTGTTATGTCTGTATTTTTGAGAGTCACAAACAGCTGGGACCAAATTCCTTTTCTGTGTCAACACACTTGGCCAATAAACCTGATTCTGATTCTGATTCTGATTCTCGCATACTATATGTACTCATAAGGCTCAAAGGATATTCTGCGCTCCGACCTCAAGCTCCTCAGTTAGGATATGCAAGGAAAAGAAATGACAATAAACTTCATGTCCTCTTTAAACTCATCCATACATCTCCTCTTTTGGCCTTCCTCTTCCTCTTCACCTCTTACCTGGCAGCTCCATCACCAACATCATTCTATATATCTTATCTGTAATGTATATGTGGTGATAATATAGGCTTCTATGCCCCAATTTCATTTAATTTCACTGAAGAAATTATTCGTATGCATATATATTACACATTAAGAAACTCATATTTCTAAAAATTTAAAAACCTACTCAGATCTCCTGCATTTTAAAGACTTTCAAAAATAAAATAAAAAAAATGTACATTCTTCATTTATTTATAAAATTATACATTGTTCTTATAATAGGACATATCCGTTCTTATTCCTTTGTGGTGAGATGAATTTGCACAATACAGTTATGTCATTTTAGACAGAGTGTTTAGTATTATCGCTATGGGACAGTTATATGGCTTACATCCAGCCAGCTGGAGATAAAGGGAATAGTAGTAGGGACTCAACTCTGCCCCCAGTGGACAGAATGACCCTTTACATGTGTCCACAGCTCCACATTACCTAATTAGGACCTCCAGTGCTGAGGGTGGACACTTGAGTTTTACAGGTTCCCCCTAGTGGAGAGCAGAGGAGCATGATGAGAAAATGAGACAATCCAGCTGCTGGAACTCTTTTGGTGACTAATTACACAAATTGTGTTCCAAAAAGCTCTCAATTACTGAAGCCAGGAGTACAAACAGTGCTCTCAGCACAAACCTTATATGGATGAACCTCTTAACTGCATACAAATATTTTTGCAAGGATGATGTAGCTCTGATGTTATGTTCTTCACAGGCAAAACAATAATAGAGAATTTGAGGAGATGTTCAATAATAGAAATGGGAAGAAAATGAAAAAATTAGTTAATGGTCATGCTGAGCAAAATGATATCATTTTCTTTTATTATTCCTTATGTTTACCTCCTGCTCTATGTTTATGTTCTGTACAGCTGCTTTGAGACAATGTCTATTGTAAAAAGTGCTATACAAATAAACTTGAATTGAATTGAATCATTTTTTTGGGCAAACATCTATGTGTGGAAAAGTTGCTTTGGAAGAAAAAGCTCATGGTTTTAATAAGGCCTTGTCAATTATATCTGTGTCTTGGAAAACAAGACTAATTTAAATTAAATTACTGCTTATAATTATACATATATATGTCTGTGTGTGTGTGCGTGTGTGTGTGTAACCCACACACACATACATACATACATACATACATACACACATACATACACACACACACACACACACACATATATATATATATATATATATAGTGTGTGTGGGGAGGGGTGTATATATATATTTATATATATATATATATATATATATATATATATATATATATATATATATATATATATATAAAGACCTTTCAATAAATAAAGACCTCTCAAAAAAGTATTATTAGACAAGTTAAGGTCTCTTGCAGTCCTGCTAATTGCTAATTGTTTTTTTTCTTAGACTGTTATTTTATATAGTTCATTTAAACAATCAACTTCAACTTGAATTAAATTACTGCACATTTACTCTGCAGTTTGGTTCAGATATTTTTCATACAATAAAAGCAGCTATTGATTTCAAACTAAACTATAAAATAGATAATTGCTATTGCTAAATCAAATAAGACTACATAAAATGAAAAACCAAATAATCTTTCATCGATGTACTTAAAATTATGGCTTTGAGAGTCATTGTCTTTAAAGCTCCAGTGTGTGATATCAGCATTAATGTTAGTGTCTCTGAGGTAATCCAGCTGTCAACTGTCACAGGCACACTCAAAATCTATAATACAAATGAAGTCGGTATTTATTGGGTTTTATGTGAAGAAGCCAAAAATGAAGAGAGTAAATTTAGTATAAAACTTACCAATATGTAAATGTGGCAGTTGCTCTCTCACAGTAGCCACTGATGCCCAGCCTGCGTGAGCTCTAACGGTTTGTGTCTCGAACTGCTCTTAAAAAGAGCTCGTGCTCAGGAAGAGAGTGAGAAAAAAAAACGGGAGGAGATCCAAGGGCTATGTAAACACTAACAATGACTTCAGCCAGGAATTTACAACCTCTACCTCAGCAAGAGAGAAAAGACACATAGCTCCAGTAATTTAAAGCAGAAAAGCAAAGATGTTGTAAGCAAGTACTGAAGGAGAAATATGTTAGAAGATTCTACAATAAACTTTAAACCAACATGTAACGTAGAAATTGAGGGATTATTCAACATCCTTTACAAACTTTGATCCTTAGACCGATATTAGGATTCTAATCATGCTATAATAATTGCAATTTAAAGCAACAATTAAACAGCTCAGTTTGTATGAAGTGTCTGGAAGGGTTGGGGCAGGCTGATGTTCATTTTTATTAAACCAAATAAACTCCAACCATAATTTTTTGTATAGATTCCTACAAATGTGAATATTAATTTGAAACACTCGACTTTTCAGAAAATGTTATTTGGGGTTCTATCAGGTTCTCAGTTTTCTTACCACCTCCAAAACATCACAGTAGGTGGATTTTGGATATTACGTTGTTTTTAATGTGTATGTGGTGCATGGTACCCTGTGATGGACTGGCAACCCACTCAGGGTGTATTCCGACCTTGCACTCAGTGTTCCAGGGATAGGCTTCTTATCCATAGCACCCAAGATGAACGGATGAATAAATGACCTGTTGTCAGAGGTGATAAGGTGTATACTGTAGGTTGACTTATTATTATTATTATTGTTATTATAGTATTGCTTGTGGTGAATTGATGCCTGTCTAATTTGACAAGTCTTCTTTGCCAAACTATGCACTGACACAACCACTGAGATACACACAGCCAGAATTAGCTGTATACAAGAGTGACAGTACTTCAAGCATATCATGAGGTTGTTAACAGAATCTATTTTAATAACTGTCCTATGTCTCTTCCACAGCAATATAACATTAATGGGGGGGGGGGGATGGTCAAAGAGAGAAAAAGAAAGCTGCAAATTTAGTTCAGAAGAGACTAAAAAACTAAATACTTCAAACTTAAGCCAATTTATTTTGTCTGTGTAAAACTGTCATGTCATTGCTGTCCTTATAAAGACTCTAAAGTAAAATACTGTATTTTATATTTATTTAGGTGAACTAAAAGTATTTATAGAATACATTATGATTACTTAAATACTCCTGTACTATGCAGCACTAAAACTATAACTGTACTGTATTTGACCAGGTATATACAGTAGTACATCACTTGGGGTAGCAATAAATCTACTTAATTCCAAAGGTCATTTTGGAGATTTTGTTGGCTCTCATTTCTATGTTGGAGATTATTTGACTTGACGTGACATCTGTCTGTAGTTTCAGTTTTTACCAGAAAGGAATGCATACAATGTATATTATAAAGCAAGAATCTTACAATGGCAGGCAGAGACTCATTAGACGAGTTTGTCTGAAGTTGTTTTATTCTATGGTCCACTGTTGTCACTGTTGCCACAGTGTTCGGTTTGACAAAAAGAGAGAGAGAGAAAAAAAAAAAAGATCCTGAACTTCACAATGATGTACATTGTTGGTCAAAGGTTTTTGAACTCCCTGCATTAGCATTTCAAGAAATGGGTTCTGGTTAAAGATGGATTATAAGCACAAATAATCCAGAACTATCCTAGAAAAAAAATGCATATAGATTTTACAGTTGATACGAATTCCAACTGCTTCACCGGATCAGTGTACTTGCTTTTAAGATCCATTACACTCTGAGTAAATAATGAAGCCCTTGAAGAGTTGATGGAGCACTATTTATTCTTTCTTAATTGTCAACTTTAGGAAACTCCACATATTCCAAAGCATTTGTTTCGGCCAAACATTATTACTTGTGTCTCTCTCAGTGAAGAGTCATTCTCGTGGATCTTTCGGACCATATAAGGAGCACATTACCTGATCTCTTGCTGTGGACTAGCTACACCCAGCTGAGATGAGTCAGCATCTGTTTTGGAGAGCACAATCCTCCAGCTGTGGAGAAAATCCTATTGTACAAAAAGTTTCCAATACATCTGCTTTAGAAAATGCACCAAATCACACTGAAAAAATGTCTCATTACTGAGTGATTCTGCTCTTGGGGCTTGTGATTTTATCCTAATCGGTTTATGCTCGGCCCATTCGATGCCAAAGTAGCTGAAAAGGAGTCTGCTGATGTGATGGCTGAATCATCTAGACACTTTCTGCTATATTCAAAATCAGACCAAAGTCAATAAGAAAGCTGATTTAGTTGAAAGCACAGGCTTCTGTTTATTGATCATTGCACACACATGAACAGATGATCGTATTTACACATATGTAAACAGTCAGTACCTGCAACATGTAATAACAGAGGTTGCACATGATGTGACAAGCGCTCGGCTACATATCAGTAAAAACACGACATACTGAAGGCAAATCTGTGTCGATCTGCTTTTTTCTGTTACAAGTCAAACATGTAGGACAAGCTATCACCCATAGAAAAGTGCTGTAGTGGCCATGGACATTGAAGCTGATTATAAATTATCCTGGACAAGCAGCAGTAGTACAGTAGAGCTGGACACAGATTGCACTCTTTAATACGCAGAACCCAAACCCTCAGTGCTCAAGAAAGTTAAACTCAAGCTGTGGAGCAGAAATGGAGGAACACACTTTTCTAAGGGAAATATACCACCATTTCCATGAACAGAAAGGACAATAATACCCAATGCCCTTTTTTTTCTTAGGCAAGTTGCAGCACATTTCAGAAACAACAGACAATAAAATAATCTTGCAGTTCTTAAGTCTATCATTTAGAGCTATTTTTCCCTTACAGATGCATGGCTGACCAGAATAGTATAGAAGAGTGCAATTTTGGAAATATTCTTGCGCATGTGTATGTGACTGGTACTGACATTAACATACTGAGATATGCTTGTCTACTAAAGTCATCCTTCACATAACAAATAGCAAAGATGATCTCAATCTAACAGCAGGTCTATTCATCACTTTCACCTTAAAATCATCTACCGTAAGATGATTAAATAAATAGAATACATATACCAAGATGTAACAACAACAAAAAAAAAAAAGAAAGAAAGAAAACAAGGCAAGAAAACAAAGTGCAAAAAATTCCTTCATCTTGTGGCCATCCAAATATAAATGCCTTACGTGTGCCATTTTATCTAGAGCCAGGCCTAAAGGAATGCTACATTGCCCTCTGAGGAAAATGTCCTGCACAGCAGGAGATAACGCTATGCCAAAAGCCTTGTTTACTATTCTTTTCAATGGCCAATACTTATTCCCTGTTTCTGCATCTCCTCTCTTGCCTTGTCCATCATGGGCCTTCATCCACAGCAACAGTATAACACAGACAGTGTTTAATTTTGCCATTTCATTCAGAAGACCCATTATATTGTGGGTGCCAGCACCTTCCATTCAAGGCAATGGCCATCCTTCCACAAAGTCAATGTGTTTTATGAAACACACGCACAGACGCACACACACACAAATAGGCGCGCACACACTTTAAAAGACGAGAATGCAACACAAATCTCTTAATGGGTTGTTTGCACCTTTTTATATTCTTTTTAATAGACAGTGTATTTAAAAATAATTCAAACTAATTTATTTCTCATAGTTCACTATATATATTCAGATAAATGTATCCAATAACTAACAGATGTACAGTTGTGCTCACACCCATCATCTCCTCATCACTGCACCACACCCTAACATTAAACTCAAACAGGAAATGATCAATTTCCCCAATTTTTTTCCCTACAAAAAAAAAAAGAACAAATGGTAAAACAGTTAATACCTGTTCATTCAGCCCTTTTATAGCATGCTTAAAATTATCATTCACCCATCTCCTCTTTATATTCAGAAGAAAAAAAATCTCATGTGGGTTGCAGTGACATTATGTCACCATAATGCCGCAAAAAGGGGAGAAAACATAGCAATGCATCTCTGCACAGCACGTCATGCAATGTTAGTATATTAAAAGGTCTATAAAGAAATTAACCACATTGCTGTGAACTTTAGTCCTTGAAGCTGTGCATTAGTACACACCAACAAGAATACTCTTTAAAAAAACAACAAAAAAAACCAAAATTCTCTAGTTTGGTTTATATTAGTAATACCGGTGATGGATAGTCATTCATTATTCATTCACTGTTAAACATGACACTAAGTCATTTCAGTGGTTTATAGCTGCATGGTGAAACTAAAAATGATGTTTTGAGACTTTTTACAAAATGCAAGCAAATCAGGAGAGAAAAAAAAATGCCTCAGATTTTGTGTCCGCGACTCTCAACAAAAGAACGGCTTACTGTGACTAACATGAACACGTATAACAAGGTGTAAAATCCACCAGAGTCACAGTCAAAGGTCAGTTATGCGAGTTCTGGGTCTTCTGATTGCACAGCCATCCCTCTATAGCCAATCCAATCTACAGCACGTCCCTCTTGTTGCCAATTTGAAGCATACATTACACAGAGGAGTTCAGTTTTAAGATACAAGGCCTCCATCTAGTGGATGGCAGTGTTGTTTTGCTCCAAGGAGAAGTAAAAATGACATTCAACAGGCACTTGATTGCAACCAAATAAACACTGAGCCATCAGGTCACCATACCGCTCTCTGTTCTGATCCTCAGATAAAAAAATAGTTTAAATGTCTGACTCTTTACCAAGCAGTTTTGCCATTGCCCAAGCTTGAATCCCCTTTGAACCAGGCCTTGCACACCAACAGATAGCACAAAATTAGCATGCACAGCTATTTTACACCTTACTATGCAGACAAGAAAGCACTGCTCTATCAGTTCTCATGCTAACCTCAGAGACAGACAATGCCACAATGCCTGAAGATGGCATCATTTTTTTAACATCTGAGCTGTGGGAAAATAAATGCAGAAAATGGATAGCAAAAACTGACATGTTTTCACAAGTCATGTTTGGAGGAGCTGAAAGAAAGTGACAAATGAGGTAGAGACATCAAACCAGCCACTTCAGAGAGAGGATAGAGGGAAAGAGAGAGAGAGAAAGAGAGAGCTTGCACCACACTGTGGTGATGGAGAGAGGGACAGGAAAGCCTTTGAATTTCCTTCAGGGTTTTCTTTTTCATCCAGCTCAAATCTCACGGTGGCGGAGAGGCGGCTCTGAATCGTCCATGGGAAGCACAAGACGCGTGCCCCTGATCACCAGCTCATGGTCACCAAAAGTCAGCTCTTGGTCCAGAGCATCATCAGAGTGGACACCAGCTGCACCGGCAGGGATGCTGATGGTGCGTGTGCCTGACGCATCTGTGCTAACTGTAACGTCACCATAGGTTAGGCTGATGTCACTGTCATTCAGGATAAGGTCAGAGTCGTCGTCTTTCAGTTGACCTTCATTCTGCACGGAGAAGATGAAGCAACCAGTTAAGTATGTAAAAGACCAGTGTTTTCTTAATGGAATAGTTAATTCTTAAAAACAAATTAGTGCAGTCATTCAAATAGACAAGTCCATCTCAGAGCATCGTATACAGACAGAAACACCAAGGGACAATTTTCATTGCACATCCACCCACTGGCAGGTTTTGGCAAAAAACACTGACACAGGCAGAACCTGTATAGAGATTTTATATAGCTAGTTATTCTAGTAATTCTTGTATTTCTAATTCTAGTCATTATATTTAAGGATTTCTTCTTTTTTTCCCCCCAGGTTAAAACCTTGGATTTGGTTGTTCCTTCTAAAGCTTTGTATTATTTGTTTAGTCAAAAAGTATGTAAAGCTTTGTACTGTTTTGCTTAGTTAAAACGTATGTAAAGCGTTGGATTATTTGCTTAGTCAAAAAGTAATGAACATAGCCACCACAAAAATGCTAAAGCTTTCATTGCAATAAAAATAAGGTCACTGAGTGTATTCTGTAGTGCATAAGGCTGACCTCGCATGCCTGTGGGCTGGTGAGGCATCGGGCCAGTGGGCCGCAGCAGGCTGGCAGAGTGGCTGTGAGTGGCGGCCCGCTGTGAGTCAGAATGGGCTTCAGATAGCTGTAGGAGTGCAAGGTCAAGGAACAGTGTTCTAAATGACACTAAAGGAAATCAGGGTTTAGCAGTTTATATCTCTTTGGACAAACAACCTTTATCCACTGTATTATATTAACTAAACGTTTAGATCATTTATTGTGTATAAAACCATTATAATGCCCAATCGATAACACACATTCACACACTACGAAAAATTTAGACAAGCCAATCAGCTTCACGGAGGACAGTCAGGGAGAGAACCGGAGTACCGGAAAGACCCCTGAAGCACGCAGAGAAAATACACACACACACACAGGACAAAAGGTGGAAATCAAACCCTTAACCCCTGAGGTGCAAGGCAAACATTCAAACTACTAATCCACTGTGAATCCTGGGTAATTATTTCAAAAGGATTCATTTTTTCCCTTTTCTTTTGATTCAATACTATCTGCTTTAAGAGTCACGTCACAAAGGATACTTGTGGTCAAAGTTGTACCAAATCCTAAATAACCAGGCACTCTCATGCTTGGTGCTCCTCCTCTCTAATCCATCAGGGCCAATCTGGGAAAAAAAAAATGCATCCACAGAGAAAATTAGGGTAAACAAACAACACTGTGTATTTAAAAGCTGTAAAGCTCTTTAGCATACCTAAAGATAAACTTACCGAATTGTCCTGGTCTGAGTCGACTCCAACACTGTTACAACCAAAAAAAAAAAAAACCAGATCAGCAAAAACAAGCTCTGTAATGCATCAACATACACAACTAACAAACGTCATTATTTCAAATAGCCAGACCCCATTTTAGTCCTGATGTGCTTCCGGCCACTATAAACGTTCTAGATATAGCTTTTAGAAGCTGCATTGGTGTTAGATGTGTTTGGCTTTGAAAAAGAGGAGTATAAATAAACCTTTCATTATCTCTACCCTAATACTAGCCCTAGAACTAGTGGAAAAGCAAAGCCACACAAAAAAAGAAACTATTGAAACCACCTCTAAATATGCCTATTAGTTCCAGTTTAATATGTTCAAGTCTACATATGCAGGACTGACCGGATTCGTTGGAAAGACAACATTTGAGTGGTGCCACCTCCACATATCCACACGGTGAAGAAGACCACCAGCAGTGTGGTGGAGAACATCATCTGTCGTGCGTATGTGGCTGTGTCTCTGATAGACAGGGCGAAAGTCATGGCCCCTCGGAGACCTGGGAATGATTGTGAAAACATTTGTTGTAATGTAACAGAGTGACAGAGAATCCAATTTGAAGAAACATCTGTAGTTTTATTAACGAGACCACTCCCAAGCACACATGCCCTCTTAGTTATTCTCTGAATGACTACAAAGATATTTGAATCTGAATAAAAAGGTCTTGCTTTTCAACACAATACAACAAAAAAATAAAATACAACTTCGGTCACTAAAACAAATTCCTCGCATGTGAAAACATGTCTGGCAATAAAGCTGATTCTGATCCTACTGAATTCCTTTCTATGGGCACTGAAATGTAAAACTCTTTCTCGTGTTAAACCATTAATATGGTCTCTACGTTTACAGCATTTTTAAATGATCAGTGTCGAATACAATTTCAGTCTAACAAACCTGCAAACATCATCATGTGCTGAAAGTTGGAGCTTATCTTGTTCCTGCGGCCAAAGTTGAGCAGGAAGGAGAGTGGGTAAATATTAGCTGCACGGCCCAGGAAAATGGCCAGCTGGAATGGAAAGTCATTAAGGAACCAAAAATCCCCAAGTACAGGCTATTTGCAAGCTGTTTCAGGAAGGGAATTCTACATCACACACACACAGAGTCACCAGCCACTTCCTCAGTGCCATAAGCCAAAATGAATTCAACATCGCTTGTAGACTAAAGCACCACTAATCTCATACATTTAATTTATTTCATGCTGCTTAAGGTCCATGGTTTGTTTATCATTTTCATGCTCGCACAAACATGCACTACCCACATCCTGTTATGCATTCAATGAAAAAAAATCAAATTCAGTCAATTCGGGATACAAATGCTCCGATGATAAAAATAGGGTTGAAGACGTGGTTCTGGAAGGTGAACAGAGTCAGGCCCATGTAGGAAAAGATGAAGTTCTCAGCTAGGAAATTCAGCAGCTCAAATAACTAAAAATGAAGCACAGTGAAGCACAAAATTGATATCTTTGCATACTTTAGTTAAAAACCACAATGAGGAAAATAGTTAGGGAAGTGCAACACATGAGCACGGAATCAGAACTGGTTACAGTACAGGTTTTATCTTAATAAAGCAGAATAGATAATAGAAGAATACAACAACAAGTGGAAATCAAATTTGCATGACTTCACAACTAGTAATTTTAATTAGCGTCAGGTCTTACTTGCTTGGTCCGGTCCTGTGACTCAGGGGAGAGGTTGTTATAGGTGTAATGAGCTTGTGTAATTCCACAGAAAAGAACTGCTACCACACCTACGCATACCACAAACACAATAGAACCATGTTACAATCCAAAAACATAAAAAAAATTGATTATATAAGAAATACAATATCAGAATTAGAGCAGGTCACCTGTAAAACCACAAGCCTCAGCCAACAGGAATGTGCTCCAGGACATGAGGAAGAAGAGGGCTGTTTCTAGAAGCTGAAAATCCCTCAACTTGGTGAATTTAGTAACGTGAGAAAGAGTCAAGGAGACTTACTTGTCATTATGCATTCTATTTAGTGTTGTGTGCTGAAGTTCATTCATAGATATTGCCCTAATAGTTTAGCATAGCTTATGATATTATTCTAATAACGTTGTAAGCTGTCTCTATTCTACCTGATTCTTTAAAACACAGAGCAAGCTGGATTACACTGGCAGCTACCTAGAAAATGCTACTTGATACCTGCTTGATTGTGTTACATTACCTGGCTAAATTTAACCGTAGACACTTTTATGAGAACATCCACAAACCAGACTGACACCTATGCATGGTCTTATAACTTTTCATGAGCAAATCTGAAGCGTATAAAGGATATCAAGGCAGTCATTACACCGGTAGCTACTCCAAGAGCAAAGGAACCACTGAAGACTCCCAGAAAAACCCCAAAGGATTTTAGCATGGCCATGGCTTCAAATGTATGACTGTTGTCTCCCTCTGGCTGATATGCAATGATGGACCTAAACAACAACAAAAAAAAAATACAAAATCAATATAAGGGCACAAACCCTGACACTGAATGTTTTCTGAAGCCATAAAAAAAAGGAAAATTCGAGTACACAATAACATCAGTTCAACACAAACAGTAATGTTGTGTTGTCTTTATGAAAAGCACAAAGATCTGAGAAAATGAAGAAAAGAAGGCACAGCACACCATGCTCTACCTCCATAATACACTAAACCACATTTCCTATAAATCATAAACTGGGACATTTTTTTGTGTAATGCAAAATGACTAGCTCAACATCTAGCAGGTAAATTAATGTCCTGTTGATGTCCTACTGCACAGAGAACAAGAAAATATTAGCCATTTCTAGTCTTGAAGGTGATATTACACTTTATAAACACTGCCTTTTTATCTGTAGTTGCACATTCAGTAACTTCACTACTGTATTTAATTGGATTTGATTAAAAATAAAATTTAAAAAAAGAATCAGTTTAAGCAATTTAGCAGAACTGTTTTTTTCCTTCTTCTAATCCAAGTGAAAATCTGGTATAGGAACCCCATTTTTCAGGGACATAAAGCTCTAAGCAACACAAACACAAACAAAAAAACAAATAAATAAATAGATAGATAAATGTGAGCTGGGCAAATAGAGGGGAAGCTAGACTAAGTAACTTTTCTACATAACAGAAGCTGGGGATGGGTCAAACCCTAAAACATACCTTTCATCCAGCCAGCAAATCCCCACAGTCCAGCCTCAATTATCCGTAATTATATAGAACAGGATGGGAGACTGAATATAAAAGTGCCTACACTGAACATGGTCACGGACTCATGATAAAATGAGTTCATGCATAATATCCTTTCTTTATTGAACCAACATGATTTCTGTGCTTTTCTCCGTGTGTCAAATCACAGCAACGTCATAATGAAAATGGAAAGTGTGTAAACAAGAAAGATGAGTATAAAGGAATGTAAAGTGAGATTATACGGCATTGTGTATAATGTATAACTTGTAGTTTGGTACAAAAAGGGGATCTAGTCTGAGGTTTGACTGTGGGTCATTCGCTCTGCATACTCTGGATTACACCAGGCAATGCACACGCAGAAAAACAAACTAACTGCAGAGTCAAAGCTACTTGTGCAGCACACCCATTGAAGGGCGTTCTTTGCGTGTGGTTACCGCCCTCTATGCACTGAGCCACACCTCCAGGGCAGTGCCGGCCCACCCCACTGTGTCTCCGGTAATAAAGGAAAATTCTGAGTCCCGAACACGAATCCAGCAGGAGAAAAAACACACAAGTGTTAGGAACATTCCACGTGCCGTTTTGTTTTTGATTAGTAAGTCTACAGCATAGTCAGTAAAATAAAACATCCTCTGCATATGAGAACTGCAAAAAGTTAGTTAGTTAGTTGCTATAATTTACTGCCATGTCAGCTACTGAGGCTATCTTCATGGCAAGCGAGAACTGCGAAAAAGTAAATGTTAAAAGAATGGTGAAAATTATTTATTTAGCCAGATTAGACTGATCTAGGGATCAGTTTGTTTTTTTTAACTTCTTGATATAAATGCCTGAGTGGAAACAGCACAGAATTTTTTTTTTTTTTTTATTTTGGCTAACAAAGAATGTATGATAACAGACAATGAAAGCACTTTCAGATAAGAATATAACAAGCAACGGTGGCTCACGACCATTGATTTCGGGCATGCACAGCGCTGATGAGAACAACATGCCCAGAAGTGGAGATCAAACTTGACTTATGCTAAACAGTAGTGAATTTTGCAAGCAACCCTGTAACCCCTACTTGAGAGATGACAAAAATGCAAAATCATGCACGATACAGTCTAGTAGCTGGTTCGGAGCAGTTTTGTTTCACTAACCAGTGTTGCCACAGTCTACATTTTTCAGATCAACTAGATCTCAAAATCCATTCCAAAGACCTGAAACTACCCCCCCCCCCCCCCCAAAAATAAATAAATAAATAAATAAAAAAATCCAGGCACTGGAAGGAGACGTGTTTAGACACTTTACATGCACTGATTGTTTGCAGAAATTTCTTAGTTTTAATCTGAATATTTTGCTAAAACAAGACCTTGGCAGACTTGGAGTGTTTTCAAACTATCTATAATTACTATAATTAACTAATTGCTTTGTGCACTAATAACCATGAGGGCTATAGTTAAGAGGAAAGACAGGCAAGTGTGGCAGTGGGCTCACTGTCCCATGATTTCGCAAAGGCAAGTATCTTTGAAATTATTGGTCAATCAAAACAGGTCATTAGTGTTTCAACAGAATTTAAAACAGATGCCATTATGAATTACGGCTTTATGAAAATGGATATTGTTGTTGAATAGCCGATGTACATTTACTGTCCACTTTAATAGGAAAACATGGGCACCTGCTTATGCAGACATCTAATGAGCCAAAGATGACCCAATCAGCTTTAACTATAACTATAAAATTTTATAAATTATACTGCTGTGACATGATTGGCTGATCGGATAACATTAAGTGATGTGCAGGCGATCCTATTCAAGTTGACGCTTAGGGACACGTATTGCAGCCCATTTCAATATACACTATGTACAAGCCATTACTGGTAACAAGTAGGATTTCCAGTCTCTCTATGCCTGTTGAGTTTTGTTGTGATCTCTTGTAAATATTAAATGCTTTGCTTGGGCTGCTTCACATTGTTATCTGTAAGTTAAAGCCTATGTCTATAAATCTCAACCTTTTAACATGACATGCTCCAGACTGACAATTTAATAAGGTGGAAAAATCAATAGTTTGCTTTCCCCTTAATGCTTAAACACATAAATTAGCTTGTTTTTTTTATTGATAATTGGCATCTAAGAACAGTGCATTTAAAAAATAATAATACAGCTGTAAGTGCTACTATGATATTCACAGGGTCGACAATGAGTGTTTGTGTCTGTACTTGGCCAACATCCTGCAGGTTTCTTACACAACCTTTCTGCTGACTGTTTATTGGGTAATGAAATAAGATCTAATCTTTTGTTTAGCCCACATGGAGTTTATAGAGCTTGCAGTTTTGGCAAATGTGGATCATATTTTAGTCGACATTGGTCACTTATTAAAGCCTTATCTTTGCTTATCCATTTGGATACTGCTATATTACTATTTACATTATATAAATACTATTTGCCAAGATTACTCTTGAAGAGATAAAACAGAACAGATACAAACCCAAGTCACAATATAACTAGAATAAAGAGGAATTGCTCCAACTCATAGTATGCCCTTTCATTCTTAGCCATTTCCGATGGCCATTTTGAGAATAGTAGAGGACAAATGTTAATTACGTTGGTCCAAAATCTTATCTTGCTACTCTGAGATGTCAAGGTCGTAGCAAATGGTTTACATTAATTTCAAACTCAGTAACTTTGTGCACGGCTTCATCATCGTTGTCGTCATCATGGAATAGACTACGCACATCGAGATAGAAACTTTTACATTTACGAGTTGACCAGTCAGAATAACTTTGTCTAAGTGGGATTCAAACCATAATCACAGTTTTGTTTTACAACTGTAACTGTATATATGGAAAAAAGGACTTACGAGGAAAGGACCAAAGCAACAGCATCGTTTAACACGCTCTCTCCAAACAATAGAGCGTAGAGATCGACATCCACCTGTAACTCGTTGAAGATGGCCAGGACGGTCACTAGAAGGCAAGGTTCACAAAATACACAAGAATTAGTCTTTATTTAGAGATTTATAACTATGCCCCTTATATAACTATACAATTGTGTGCTTTAGATTAAGGGTGAAACCTTTATGAACAACTCACAATATGACAAATGTATGACCACACATTGTAGTTTCTGGTATGTCACAGCATTTCATATAAAACCCGAACAAAATATAGTAGATTACATGCAAATTTGATTTTGCTGATATAGAATAACATTATAATATATTAGATGTATATGTACAACGAGATCCATTATTGATTTAAATCTGTGCCATAACCCAAATTCCAATTTGACAGCTGTAGCGCTTTTAAGACACACCTGGATCAGTGGCTGATACGATGGCACCAAAGAAGAGGCAGTCGGTGAAGAAAAAGTCATCTCGCAACTGGCCTGTATACTTCATTAGCGTCACACAGCCATACATAAACAAGCTGCAAACACAAAACCATTGTTTTCAACTGGGACACAAAAAAGAGCCAATGCGGAAAAAGATACTGAAAAATCCATGAAGCACGCTGACCCAATGATGAAGCAGGACAACACTGTTCCAACAAAGGCATACGCCAAAATGGAGCCCATGTTCCTAAAAAAATGTCTCTGAAACGTAACAACAGATCATTATAATGGCATTTTCTGTCCAATTTACCAACATTAAATCAGAAATGTTAAGTACCAAGTTAGTCCTGGCTTTAAAAATGTGTTGCTTTTATCTAACATTTGGTATGTAGTATAAAACAAAATGGATCATACTCGCTTTAAGCTGTATCCTGCATGAAATATGATAGGTGGCAGAAGAATGTTGAAAAATACTTCTGGGTCAAAGGTCACCTGAAATAGAATAAGATATGATGGCGTGATAAACTGTGTGATTATGTTATTACAAGCACAGGAACATAAAACCTCTACTTTGTTATGCATTATACACCTGTGTATATTTGAAGTGCAATAAAACTAACACTAATAAAAAAAAGTGTCACATAAATCTGGTCAGTAATTCATACATCACATCAAACAGGTGCTGGAATGAGATACAATACCAAAGATAAAAAGATAAGGTCCATAAAATTTTGGCAAAAGGTAAAGACAATGTTTTAGTACAGCTGGTGATCATCAGGTCAAATAAGCACAATAAGCTGCAGTCACCTAGACATGCAAATCGTGTCAATTACCTAATGCTTTAGGCACAATAAGTAAAGTCATTACTAGTGGGCATAAAGTTCATGCTCAACTGTGGTCTAAAAACAGTTTAGTCACAATTCATTCTACATTATAGGAAAGCTTACTATTAAATTATTTCAATCAACCACTAATAATTCATCAGTAGTAATTCTCTTGTTAATAAATGTCTCTTATCTTCTCCTTTCCCCTCCTAGAGAGTACTTTCTCAACACTAATACACTAAAACATTGTGGTCTGCTTATGTAAAATCTACAGCAACAGGATTCCTAAACTCCGGAGTCCGTATTCAGAAAGATTCTAAGAATCATCTCAGAGAGCTTCTAATTAAGCTTCAAAATTGTCTAACTAGGAATCATATCTTAAGAGTGATTCAGGACCTCAGGATCTTACAGCAACTCTGAGCAAGGAAAATACAAAAACATTAACCGTAGAAAGGAGGTGGGGTTTGACCCGTTGCTAGGTACGACACATTCTTTTGAAGAAACAAATAAATACAGTCTGAGCTGAGATGTTATCTCTAATATGATTGGTCACAAAAATAATCCCTACACAATCTAATTTCTAGAATTTTATTAACTCACTATCATGGTATGCAACTCATTTCTTCTCCCTCTTCAAATTTTCGGCCATTTTCTCTTAAACTCTTAAAAGCTTCTTAAAAGCCCTCTTCCCTACTCCAGGACTTTTTAAGGGGTAAGATGCTTTATGAATATCTTTTTTCTACTATTATCTCTTGATCAAATCTTTGTACGAAGAATCTTTTTGAATACGGGCCCTGACTTGTATAACTATTAATTGACATTTTCAAATATTACTGTATGTGCAAGTAACAATGTTTTTAACCTGAAAAATACACTGATGAAATTAAGGTTAAGTTTCAAATAAGTATCAAAACAAGCGATGTCAAACTGGGAACAAGACCCACACATATACTGTAATATCCACCAGGGATATCCTCAAACAAACAAATTTCAGTTTTCCAGGAACACATTTTTAGCCATAAATGCATGAATGAATGATGTAAATATACATCTGTCTGATAAGGTTGTAAAACAGGCAGGACAATTTTAGGGAACAGAACTGCACTGTAAATATCAGATTCTGAGAAAACTTTAGTCTGACTGTGTGCAGGTCCCTGGTTTACCTTGCGAAGCATCTCATTGTCCTGAACATCCTTGACTTCATTGGCGCTGATCTCGCCCTTTAGTGTGTACTCGTAGAACTTGCCACTTACGTTGACCAGTAACGTGGCTGGGCTGGCATTGACATGGCAACTCAGAGTAACATTGTTAATGTCACGAGGCACATGGATCCCGTAACGCAGCACAACCCCAACCAGCACTCCTAGTGACAGAAAACAAGTGGGTTAAAGTTTTTAAATGTCAAAAGGATCAGACAAGGATCAAATGCTAGAACTAGAACTACTGAGACTGTCCTGAGACACCTCTCATATTACTAGAACAGCATGTAAACTGTGTGTTTTTCTGTCATGAGCAGGCAAGAGATTTCTTGCAATTATTAGCTACAGGTTAGCTACTGATTCTCTAAAATGTTCTCCAGCAGCTCTAAAGCTACAGTTATACCCCTGACTTTGTGTGGTAGAAGGGCAGAAAATTATTAACAACCCTACGTTTGTTTGCAGTACAATAAGCGATTAAACACAAACACACACACACACAGCTAGCTGAAACAAGACAGCTAGCTAACTAGCATGTTTAACCCTTTGCGTACAATAAGCGATTAAAAACAACAACACCACACACACACACACACACACACACACACACACACACACACACACACACACACACTACACATCTTGGCCTTGTGAATTCAGCAGTGTTGAACCTTTAATTTAAAAGATAACCAGCTTGTAACCAGCTGCCTAAATAAAAAAAACACACAAACACATGAACCGAGGCTGTTGTGTAGCAGGCAGATTTACCGGATTACCTTTAGCGTGTAACAGGTTTAGCTTAGCCAGGCTAACTAGCTAGCTAAAGTGTTTTAACCTAAACATTGCAGATGGAGACGATCAGTGACATGTTCGTTCTCACCATAAATCATAGCCAACCCCGTCTCGTGTAGAAACCTGAAACGGCGGTGTTTGAATAGCCATATTGTGAGGATGGTGAGGGTGAGGAGCAGGATGAAGATCAGCAGGTCGGCGCTGTCCTGTCGGTGGCTTTCTTCAGCCTTTTTCTCAGTCACGATGTTCTCCATCGAACTGTCTTGTGCTCTGCAGAAGCACAAACAAACTGACAGACTAGCCAAAAAGTATAAAGGCAGCCTTCCCCACGCTCCCTGTGTACCGCTGTGTTTCCGTTGAGAGCCCATGTTGACATTTCTTGGAGGTTACAACATCACAGGTTTGATGACTGGGTCAGAAAAAAAGAATCGGTTTGTGTAGATGGTTCCTGATTCCAGACGTAGCCACGCCCCTTTTATGTGTCGTCACCATACGGGGAAAGCCGTTAGTATTCGTGCGCATGCGCATTCAGCTCAGTTTTAATACCTGTTTTGGGGCAGGTTATTAATTAATTAATTAATTAACTAACTAACTAACTAACTAATTATTAAATAGGGAACTTTTCTAAGTAGTCTGAATTTAATATGGATATACAGTGAGAATTCACTGAAGGGTCTCTCTATTTGGGTGTCGAGTTCAAGGGTGATTTGGAAAGCACACTTTATTTCATTTATGGTATTTAGTAGACACCTTTAACCAGAGTGACTTACTTTTTTTTCAGTATATAAACCCTCAGAGTAACTGAGGGTTAAGGGCCTTGCTCAGGAGCCTTGCTCAGGGGCCCCAGCAGTGGACCTGGGATTTGAACTCATGACCTTCTGGTCAGTAGTCCAACACCTAGGCTAACACTTCTCTTTCAGCATTTCAGATTCAGAATATCAAATATCAAGCCTTTTCTTCCAACTGGTCACCTTTCAGTCCAAAAGACTTCATGCTAATCATGCTGAGAGATAATGCACTAAAAGTGAACTCACTGTGCATCTCTTAAACCTCCGTTATCATCTTAATTAGGTATTGGTTTATTGCAAAACTGCATTTTATTAAACTGTAATGTTGTACGATGTGATTGTAAAGCATCTCATCAAGGATATGGGGAAATAATCAAGGACCCTGAACCCCTAACCCTTCAATTAGAACCAGGAACAACACAACACACACGCACATCAACTGTATGGACTGCATAGACCTACACCAAATAACCACTTCCAATGTATATTATGTTTTTTTTTTTTGCTCATTGCACAGGCTGTCTCACATTTCAGTCATTTGCTGTTTTGCACAATACTTTACAATATCTCATGTACTGTAACTGCTGCTATAACACTGTGTTCATTCCAGTATTTCTGCACACGCAATATTGTTGAACATACAGTATTTACACTGGTCTGTGCCGATTCTGTTTGTCTTTTATGAAATGTCTTTTTTGTCTGCACTGTCTTTTGTCCTGCACTGTCTTGTCCTGCACTGTATGCACCAGGTTACACAGATGCACTTTATGTATCTAGGACATACTTACTAAGTCCTTAGCTCTGTCTTTGCTTCATGTAGGACCATGATCCTGGAGAACCGTTGTCTCATTTCACTGTGTACTGCAACAGCTACAGTATATATGGTTCTTGACTCTTGACTTGACTTGGAATGGAAGTTTATTGTACACAAATTGTAGTTGAATTGGTGTTCAGACTAATTCTCAGGTAATACTAATAAAGAAAACATTATTTAAAAAAACTTGAACTTCTGTTCTCAGTTCAAACAGTAAATGGCCACATCATGTGGCCCTACACACTAGTCAACATTTTATTAAGCTGTTGAGCACCGTTTATTTTTTACTACCCATAATAACTATATTATAATAACTATGATAATAATAATAACCACTTTATTTTTTATTTCTTTATTTTAGGCATGCCGTCACATTCTTAAATAATGAACGAACGAATGAATGAATGAATGAATGAATGAATGAATGAATGAATGAATGAATGAATAAGTAAAAAAAAAAAGATAATTGTGTTCTGGTTGTCCTTATAGAACTCTATAACAGGGTCTCCCTATATGAGTAGAACCATCATGTTAACTAAAAACCATAAATCATCAGGGGACGATGCAAGGGACAATGCAAAAGAGCAGCAAACCGACATAGTAAAGCCAGAAATGAGTAACTGCAGATCCAGTAGATTTGATTTCATGTCTACAGTAAGCCTGATATTTCAAAATAAAAGCTATAAACAGAAAAGATTTTTAAAACAATGTGATAGTTGCACAATTACGTCTTTGATCAATACATTTTATGAAGTATATGATCACATGAATACTTAAACATTGAGTCAAACATCAATTATTATTATTATTATTATTATTATTATTATTATTATTATTATTATTATTATTGCCTAAGTTTTTTGTTTTCAAGCTAAATTGAACTTTAAATTGCTCACATTTCCTCTAAATCACTGAGCCTTAAGAAAGTCTGCTCCTATGACCCTGTTTTTATTTTTATTTTCATACCAACTGGAGGATTCAAACCGGAAATAGAAACAGGAAGTGTTTGAATCCGGCTTCACGCTGCTTGTTCGCTTTAGCCGACTGGAAGCAGTGCATTGCGTTCACATGAAAAATGGCTTCGTCCTTTTGGAAAGGCGTTGTTGGTTTAGGACTGTTCGCTTTGGCCCATGCAGCTTTTTCGGCGGCGCAGCGTGAGTAAAAATGATTTCTCATGAGAAATTCTGGGAGCTAAGTGACACTTAACCTGCTGTTTTTATTTATTAATTTATTTACATGTTACAGACTGCCCCATAAAGCTAGTCGGTTAGTTAGCATGACATGTAGCGGCTTCGCTCAAAAGACCTGAAGTAGATTAACGATTTTCAGGTTATATCGCGTTTTATTTTTATCTTCATGGTTAAATACAATTGGTTTCTGTGTTAATCCACTATATTTACATTCTATTATTTGCCTCATAATGAAATATAAACACTGACTGATTTTTATACCACATATTTAGCCATCACCGGTTTACACATTCGCTAAGGCTAGTTGCTAAGCTAATGCTAGGCTAAACATGTACATAGCATTATGACTAACGGCTTTTACTGTGCTAGCTCATAGTCAGGTCAGTTATTTGTCTGTAAATGATTAAACAATTCCTCAAGTGGAACTAAATCAGTTTGTCTGCCACATGACAGTTTAGTGTTACTGATGGTAGCTGTTAATAATCCGCATTAAAACATCTACAGGTTTCTTTGTTGTTGTTGTTTTTTTTTACAAATTCTGTTCTCATACTTGTTGCAGGCACAAAGAACCTTTTAAATAAAACCCATGAACCAGAACAGTACATATTTATATTAGGAACATTTATCCAACTATTTCAATATTAAGGTCGGAATTTAAATTGAAAAATAAAATCTATGTATTTAATTTTTGAACTTTTCATTCATGAAACACGTTTCTGTTAAAATAGTCACTATAGGCAAGTTAACCGTTTGCATCAGTCTAACAACTATAAGAAGGCAATAATGCATATAACTAGTGATGGGTTGTGTGTTTTTTCCCCCTTGGTTTATCCTGGTTTTTATCCCCCAGATGTGAATGAGTTATTATGACTCTGTTTTCTCTCAAGGTTTCTTCATAGTATTGTTTTGAGGTTATATTTTATTGACAACAAATCCTTTGGCTTACATGTGATATTTTGAATTTATGTATTTCTTTAAAGCTGCTTTGGGGCAATGTTCATTGTTAAAAGTGCTATACATGTACAATTTAATTGCGTTTCTGGCCCCGGCTTGAGGAGCATTTTCAAGAGCTTTTATCCCTGAAAAGATGTTTAGCACTTTGGTAAGCCAGAGAGACTTACACACACATCTTACACAAAAAACCTTTTGTATCAGGAAGCAAACAGTTATCCATTTGATAAAGAATAAATCTAATTGTTTATGCAAGAAATAATGTAATGTAATTGATTGTCTTCTGCACTAAAGTGTACTAAGTGTATGAGTGATTTGTCCACAGGGAACTGTCATTTATGTAATCCCTAATGATTTGAGCAAAAGTAACCAGAAGATATGAACAAATTGTGTACTTTTTACAAATTGTGTAATTACATTTTGAGCATCCAGACATTGTATTAGGTCACTAACAATACCAAGTATCATGTCTAATACAGGTCCTGAAGCACTGCATCCTTGTCTAATTAGATTGCCCAAAGAGCTTTGAAAATTGTCACAGCAAGTCTCTGCTGTTACGTATGCTTGTTCAGATTAAGCATCGTTAATGAGATACAGGCAGATAGACCCCTCAAGAGAAGTTACAGCAACATAACACTAATATTAAAAGCAAACCCAGATCTGCAATAACACATTAAATAATGATTTGCATGACATTAGTAATAATAATTAATAAAAGGAGCAATAAAACAGGTGTGCAAAAATGGCAGTGAGTAACATACACAACATATGTCTGATATAAACAGGATGTACAGATGGTTATGCAGTATGTGTTCATCTATCGCACAGAAACGTTATGATTAAAGGAAAGTATTATTACCTAAAATGTTGAGTCTGCTACAAAATGATACTCATTTTTTATGTAAATTTATAATATATAAGAGGGAAAATGCAGGTTATTAGTTATAATAAGTTATTTTAATCCTTTGTAGTCAAGTTTCATCAGAAGACTATTTCTTTAGATACATTTGCTTATAATTATTTTTTATTTATATATATATATATAAATAATTTTCTTCTTTTCCAGATCGATCATACATGCGGCTGACAGAAAAGGAAAATGAAACTCTTCCAATAGATGTAAGTTTTTGCCCCATGGTTCTAAGTATAAACTTGTAATGTGTATGATAAAATGGAAGTTAATATATATATATATATATATATATATATATAAAATAGTAATTTTTAAATATTTATTTTGTGCTTCCAGATAGTATTACAGACGTTGTTAGCATTTGTGGTTACATGTTGTGGAATAGTCCACATCTCGGGTGAGTTTAAAGACATGGACGCATCTTCAGAGCTTAAACACAAGTAAGTAAAGTGAACTATTCATTTGAATTGCCTCAGAGTTGTTTTAATCATTTTCTCTTTAGTGTGGGAGATTTGGCATTAAGCATAACTCCATCTCTTCTCCTCTTTCTTTTTCCAGAACATTTGACACATTGAGAAACCACCCGTCTTTCTACCTGTTCAATCATCGAGGCAGGGTGCTTTTCAGCTCCGAGCCAGAGGCTCCCACTGTAACTCCTCAGGCTTTGCCGTCCAATCCGCTGAGGTTACGCAAGCTGGAGAACTTTCACTGAGACTAGCCTTGAAAGGGGTTTCCCTTGCCTGTTTTGCCGTCTTTTTCTTCCTCTGCATCAGTAATCTCCTCGGTTGGAATGGGCACACTCTGTGCATACGTCAATATGCTGTACAAATCTGCATCTCAGCGTGGTTACTATTTTGAAGTCTATGGACTGTGCCAATTCCTCATTCTTATTTTTTTCCAAACTCATACATTTGTCTTAAAACGTCAGAAAGATACACTGTACTCAATCAGGTGGCACACAGAGAAGGGAGAAGCCATCCTCCTCCTTTTCCTACTCTTCCTGTTTCATGATGAGCCCTAATCCCATCTCTTATCCTGTTCAGTTTGCCACATTACCTACTGTGCTGCCATGTTTAACTGAGGTTTTTTCTTCCCCACATCCTTTTTAAAGGATGTAACTACTATGGACCATTAATTTTACTTATGTTAAGATATACTATTTATGACTGACGGACTACAACATAGATTTTGGTATGCAAATAATGCTAAGGTTAGTGTAATTACTAAATTGATGCCTGGTCTGGGAAATGAGAAATAAAGACGTCTAATAATGCTAACAATACTGTGAACGCGCTGTGGAAAATGAATGCTACACCACTTTTTTGTTTTTTTTGGGGGGGGGTGGCCGGGAGTATTGTTTTTTCCCCCATTTTATTTTCTGTTACAGTGCATTTGATTATTTTTAACAATAAAATCTGAGATTTTATTGATGAATTTTACTGAAGAGATGTATTCATTTTCAAGTATAACAGGACATCTCTTCAATGTGATATCTAGAATATATGTATAGAACTAAAATGGGTGACAAGTTAAAGGAAGGTCATTTTTTTATAATGGTTTAAATACACTCATCCCCTTAGAACTGGGGTGTCAGAACTAAGGATATTGATTTTATGCCTCTGTCACTTGAAAACAAGATTTTCATTAGCACATAATCTCAAAAGGATGGTCGAATGTTTAGAACATTTTTTTTTAATTAGCAATTCTCAAATTGATCCACAGAGGGAGAAGGTCACAGCAAGAATGAATGTACAAAATAGATTTTCTTCAGTTGCTTCCTTCCTGTTTGAAGCATCTTTCAAGGGTATTTCTGGTCTACAATTTAGTAAAAGGAAGAACGTGATGGTGGTGAAAGCATCCCAGTCAGTATTGTTAATGTCAAGTTCTTCATATTCTGTGAATTAACACTACCAAGATTCTTAAAATAGAATAGGAGATAAGGATATATTAGTGGTAACTGTTAACCTGTACGTTTTTGTAGAAATCATTTATTAGTCTGATTACAGTATTTTAATTTATCTTTTTATTTTCCAATTATTGAAATAATAGAGTTGAGAAGAACTCACACAGGCTGTAAAAAAAAAAAAAAACTCCTCAATTTCACGTGTTTTCTCTTGTTTTTAACATGTTTTTAGTTTTCTGCAAATTGAAATTTGGTGTCAATGAGTCATATTAAAGGTCGAAATCCAGTGCATATTTTTTGATCATTTTCAGGCCATCAAATACGGCACCCAGGCAATGATCTTATCAGCCCTTCAGCCTGAGAAATGTTAGCCCAAACATGCTATAAAGTGGAATGTATGAAACGTGGACAGTCCCCTCACTGCAGCTCTCTAATGTTATTTCTCATCACCTTTTATCCTCTAATGAAACCTTTCTGCCCCGTTGAGAGTGCTTTCTTCCAGGGTGATAATTTTCCCATCCACAGGGCATGAGGGCTCACTGAATGGTTTGAGAAGTATGAAAATATAATGCTATGGCTTTCACACTCACCAGATCTCTTCCTTGAACAAAAATGAAAGTCCTTTGCAGTGCTCCATACCATCATCATCAACTGACCAAATATATTTTATAAGAACGGTGTTAATGCAGAGGTGCATTTTGGCATAATCCCAGTATTTTTTTTTTTTTGTGTGTCAAACATTTGTATATAAAATCAGCCAAACTATATGGTTAGTTTGGCTTTTACATAGTGACTGTGTGAGTTAAGGTGACTGTTCTGTGTAGATGTGAAATAAATCTATGAATGAGTCTTTTTCAGAGGCAGTTTACCTGCTGACCACTTATCATTTTGTATTTTCAAATAATGTGCCTTTAAAAGAAGTTTAGTTTAAGCTTATTATCCTGAGCCTTTTAAACAGAATGCCACCATGAGCTCCCTGAGGTCATTCGAACCGGTCAATCTAAATAATCATTTCTCAACAAAATCCTTTAAAAGAGGCAACGGTAAATAACTCCGCTGTTAAGACCCTATGTTGGTTTGTGGAAAGCTGTGTGTAGAAATCCCAGTGACTGCCACAGAGAAACTGCGTCTCAGCAACTCACAATTCAAAGAAATATAACCCACTTTTTGCCAAAGCCACACTCTCCAAATTACTTCCTTCAATACAGCCCAGGATGCTACAGAGACCAGTAGATTTCCTCCAAGTACATATTTCATTGAGAGCTGCCAGAATGTGAGGGGAACTTTTCCCAAATGTTACAGAAATGTGTTTTGACTAAAAACCACTCAGTCCACCTTTAACTCCAGAAGGATTTTGATTCATTTGGATGCGTTTTAGACCTAAATCTGGGCAAATATCTATAAGTAAAACTATATAATCAGCTTTATAAATGTATGCTTAACAACAAAAATGGCAGTTACTATAAATAATGTAGATATATAATGATATACAGCTCAAGAATGTTGTATATTTTGCTCTTTGTTGCTTTATGTAATGAAAAATGTACCCTTTTTTTGGGACCCTTTTTCAAAAATTTACCCAACTAAGATGAAGAGGCGTACAAGCTGATGATATTCCTACAGACTTCAGAAAAAGTGACGTGACATACGGCTAAGTATGGTGACCCATACTCAGAATTTGTTCTCTGCGTTTAACCTATTCAAAATGCACACACACCGTGAACACACCCATTTATGCTGTGGCACCCAGGGAGCAGTTTGGGGGTGGGGGGTGGTTTTGGTGCTTGCTCAAGGGCACTTTAGTCATGGCTGGCCGAAACTCGAGCCCACAACCTTAGAGTTTTGAGTCAGACTCTCTAACCATTAGGCCATGACTTCCCCCCAAAACATTTTAAGCCTGGTCTACATCAATGAAAAATAACAAAGGGACCAGGTTGCTTAAAGAGCAGGTCTCGTGTGGTGTTCCTGGTGTGCAGTTGTTAGTACCTACCAAAAGATCTGGCAACAGGGTCATAGCCCTCAATTCGTGTGGGAGTGAAGGCCAGTCCGTCTTCCCGATCCAACAGAATACAGTAGCTACTTTAGCACAGTGAGCAGAAAATGTTGGCCATCATAGAAAGGTGTCAAAATGCCTTTCTAGTCAGAATGCCCATGCTGACCTGTGTACACTGCTGAAATCATCTACATTGTGCATGTGAGAAATGGAAGAAAGTATCCTGGTCTGGTTATGTTTTCTTTTATTTCACATGGACAGACAAGTGGGTTGCTTACCTGTGAAAAAGAGGCAGTGTGATGCTCTGGGCAATGTTCTGCTGGGAAACCTTGGGTCCTGGTATTTGTGTGGATGTTACTTTACTGGATGTACCACTTACATAAACATTTTACAGACCATGTACACCCTGTTCATGGTATAAGTGTTTCCTACTAGCAGTAGCTTCTTTTAGCTAGATAATACTGCCTGCCATACTGCAAAAACTGTTCAGGAACGGCTTTGAGAACTTGACAGAGTTCAAAGTGTTAGCTTTAATTTCCCCAGATCTCCAATCCAATCTGTGGATGTGATAGACAGACAAGTCTGATCTATGGAAGCTTCACCTTGCAACTAACAGGACTTTAAGGATCAGTGTGCAAATGTCACAGCACACCTTCAGCAGTCTTGTGGAGTCCATGACTCGATGGGTCAAAGCTGTTTTGGTGGCCCAAGTGGTCCTATGCAAAATTAGGCCAGTGATTTTAATGTTATGGCTGAACAGTGTATTCTGCTTCTGTTACTGATTATTTATCAACTCTCCAGGAGTGGAGAAGATATATATATATATATACAGGATACTTTGTGACTGTATACAGCAAAGCAGTCTCAGTCTGTCCGGACACGCTTCACTTTTCTTCTCTTGAGCAAATTGAGACTTAAAAATATTTGAAAAATCATTTGTTTATAATGTTTGTTTAATTTTCATTGCTTTTTCATAAAAAACCATAAAACTTTACATTTCATATATAATAACAAAGTTACAAAAATGTTTTATACAATTTTTTAAAATATTCTTATGTTCTGGTAAGAATACCATCCAAAAATAATCTATATTATTTATGAACTTCAAAAAAGTTGTATACATCTGCTTGGAAAAATAAACAAAATGAACAACCATGTGGTCACTAAGGTAGCTTTTGCATGTGAAAAGTAGATGATGACAGTTAAATAAATGTTCCAGTGAAGAATAGATGATGTTGAATGGGGTCTAGAGCTTCCAGACTACATCTCTCTTTTTTTTTGGCCTGAATAAAAGTGACATTGTGGCGCCAGCTGGCCCGGCCTACATTGGAATCTATTGCTTAAAAGATGTTTTGCATGTTTCTAGGTAATTTGCACAGAGTAGGGTGAAGCTTTTCAAAGCATCACATTGACTGGTCCTTTCATTGCTTATTACCACAAACACAGAGCCAAACCAACCTCCCATTTCCTGCTCAGGATGATCTCATGGGGCATCAGGTATCAAGAACTGTTAAGACTGCATTATTTTCAAGAGTGTGTGTAGGAAAACTGAGCCTGTTGTACTGATAACAGGATTATTGCTCCACAGTGGTCTACAATATTGGATGATGGCCAGGTTGGTTGGAGTCCCTGGAGCTACAGATATTTTGTGCAAAAGCATACCCTTCATGTTAAACTGATGTCTACGACAGTGGACAGACATCTACAGACAAACACAACTGTTTTACATGATGTCTCTCTCATCATCTCTTATCACTCAGGGCTGAACCTGCTTTTGCTGGAGGCTGTGATCACGGACTGTCTGATGTGCTAAAATGGCCAGGGGGTCCACTCAGAACTTACATTATCAAATCAAGAACTTTTGCATTTAAGTGCTTTCTAATGCATCACGACTCCAGTGAGTATCCACAATACAATAAAGTCATCTGTTTCCTCATGATGCTCTTTCTGTGTCTTTCTTCGGTTCTGAAGTAGAGTGTTGGCCTTTAGCAGACATGCTTGTGTAGCCCACTCCGGCATCTCCACTTGTGCACACGTGTTTTCAGTCGCTGCCAAACAAGGACGTTTCACTATCTGCCGTGGACGTTGTTAACTTGTGCAGGCAGCATTTGCCTCTCTTCAATTTCCTCGAGAGCAGATTCCAGCTGCTGGATCAGTACACGCTTCTTAAATCTGTGAGTGAGTGAGTGAGTGAGAGAGAGAGAGAGAGAGAGAGAGAGAGAGAGAGAGAGAGTGAGTGAGAGAGAGAGAGAGAGAGAGAGAGAGAGAGAGAGAGAGAGAGAGAGAGAGAGAGAGAGAGACGGAGAGAGAGACGGAGAGAGTGGTTAAATACATACCGTACAGATATACATTTGCAAAATTCAGGAAAGATGTATGAGAATTAGTTGAAGCCTGATGTTAATAAACACTCAGGTGAGTGGCCTTCAGTTGAAAAAGAAGGTGCATCAACGGTACATACACATACATTTGTGTGTTAATTCTGTGAACAACATTTCCAACTTGAAGTGTGAGCTTTATCAAAGCAAATATTTGCATAGTTTCAAGTGTACATTTATGCACATCCTTGACCGTGCATATGCAAAGTATGTAGCAAAGCTGTTTGCTTAGTGTTAACACTGCTAACACGTTGAATTGCAGACGAAAGCAACTTCTATAATAAAAACGTTATTATACAAATAAATCTGCAGACTTGGGAAAACCAGTGGTGATGGATTTGTGGCATCAGCTCTGAGTGAAGATGTAGATGAAAATGAGAGGACTATATATTGTGTTATTTTCTTAGGTGCCAAAAAGACTCCTTCCTGCGACCTCTGTTTTACTCACGTTGAAGACTTTCCACTAACCTTCTGAGCTCTAGTTCACCTAACTTTTCGTTCTTGCACACTTTTGACATGACGTTCAATAACTGCCCTCTAAAACACAAGGGAAGAAAGTTTTTGGCCTTGTCTTCAGCTGAATTCCCCTTAGCTGTACACACTATGAACTACTCATACCTTTCCTCCAATCAGACTATCCTTCCTAGCTTCCAGCATCCTAACAATCTTACAAAACTCCTTCTCCTCTCTACCACTTCAATCAGCAACCAATATTTTCCTTTCTTCTCATTCTTCACCCACTGACTTCCTTTACACTTTATCTTCCAGACCTAAGAAATGTTCTCACCCTGTTCTTTTTTGAGGAATAGTTGTCAAAAGGTTTCTCAAATTTAAAAGACATCACCGTTGTATGGTGATCTCCTCTTATTTAAGTTCTGCTCTGATTGAAAGCTGAAAGCATCTGCTGCTGAACATTGCAAGCTCCAGACAGCTTTTTCACCTCTCTTACTTCCTTCTTCACATTTCTCCCTGACTGCTGATGACATTGCCACATTTCTCTGATGATTTCTACCAATCATTCCTCCTAGCCCTATTTCTAGCCTACACTCTCCCTTTCCCCCTCCTGCTTCCTTGATACATTTTCTCTTCTTTCTACAGAAGCGAATCTGTAGATTTAACTTATCTTGTAGATCTCTAAACCCTTTTATCACTTTAACAACACTTTAAGATTAGGATGTAACTGACTGCAAACAAGTTAGCATTCACCTGCTTTATGCAGACTATCCAATGGTGTCCCACAAAGCTTAGTGCTGTGTCATCTTAGCTTCTACCTCTATACCAGCTCCCTCAGTGATGTCATATCCTCACACATTTATTTCATTCACTGATATGTTGAATCTATTCAACTTATTGCCCTTCTCCTACATGTAACTAAAACAGATCCCGGCTTGCCTAGGAGACATTTTGTCATGGATTGCAGATCAACGGCTGAAATAAAATGTAAGCAAGGGTCAGCTATATATCCCTGGAAATGCATCCCCATGTCAACATCCTGTGGTGTCCATGGGCAACCCTAAAACACACCATCTGACACTTACACACAACCTTGGGTAGTTTCAGACAACTATACTTATTGCCTCAAATTGCTCCTGTAAGGTCTGCCCTTCTGTGCAACCTGACTCTTGTGCAGCTGAACTAGAATAAAGCTGCTAAACTGTTTACAAACTCTAGACCTCTGACCTCTGTGTTCCCAAGGGCTTCCTTTAGATATTAGATTTAATAGCCATTAGATTTAAAACGCAAGTGGGTTTCTGCAACATCAAAAATGGATACACATATCACTTGCTGCTGTTCACCAGGCCCTTTGAGCTTCTTGCACAGTTCGACTGATTCCGTTATCCCACAAGGTACAAGGAAGACAGGCTTTGTGGGAAAATAAATTTCCCCTGGCTGTTCAAGTAGCTGAATCACAGCTGACCTTAGCAATTATTTAAAACATCCCTTGACTTATGTGTTTTCATTTCTTGCTTTACAAATATATCACTAACAGGGTTTTAGTCCCTTATGTAATAAACTTGCATGCAATGTTTTGGAAAGAGAATACAAAGCACTTCTGTAAGTGACTCTGATTAAGTGTGCCTTCTAAATGCTGCAAATGTAAATAGCCACAGTATTGGATGCTTTCAGATGACCTTCATACACTACTTCACAGGTTCCCAAACTGCAGAATGTTGTTCCAGTGAAAATAAAATGTTCAAGCCGAGGAGACACTTCATGACCAGGGTTGGGAACCTATACTACAGTATATACCACAACGTAACAGACACATGTGAAGCAGGACTTTGACACAATTACTGAATTTCTCAACATAGATATCTATTCCATGCTAGTGCAACTGATTTGTGATTACTTGTTTATCAAATACAGCTAAATAACTTTCCACTTTTCAAATCAAAATTCAAATTTCTACTTCAGAAAAGATTTTTTTTTTGTATGTATGTATGTTTCCCTGTCACTAACAAAATAAGAGTCCTTTTTAGTTGCTTTTCAAAGCGATGTCTTCATACCATATACTGTATGCTTAATTGTGTCTATTTATATGATTAGTATATTGGTATTTATTAAGTTTCAGTGTTTAAACTTGTGCATATGACATGTGTATGTATCTTTGATGACCCAAATTTATTACAAATATTTTTTGAAATAAACAATTTTAGAACATTTTATTAATACAAGGCTGATAAATAGGTAGGTACCAACTTAGTTCTGCTTAGTTGTTCACTGGTTGCTCACCTTTTGGGGTGAAATATATGCTTAGAAGAGGTCATTGTAGTGAATATACATTTAAATGAGCTGCGATACAATTACAATTTTGTGTGTGTAATACCAATAGACACTCACCTGGCTGCTTCTTTGATGGCATGATGGATAAAGTACCTCTGCACTGACACTGGTCCTTTTACCTCCTCTAGCAGCCTGAATATTGCCTCATAATCTATGAAAGCAGAGTAACAGATATTTAAACAAAAAACTACTAAAACTCGGTACAATATTTCTGTGTAAAAATCCTCCGGATATAAAAGTATGTAGACACTTACTGCGACCAGGTTTTCGGACCTCTTTAATGACTCGAGTGCGTAGTTCAGCATTGCTTCCCTCCAAAGGAACCATAAGAATGGTGGGCCGTGTAGAAGTGTCTCCTCCAGCTCCCTCCATGTCTCTGTCCTGTTCTGGAGGACTTGGATTCTCACAGTTCTGTGGTCTTTCAGGCGGTTTTTCCTCCATACACTCTTCTCCTATCCTGTTCTCCAGCATCACCCTTTCTTCTCCTCCATCAGTGACCTTCATTCCTCCTTTCTCCTCCAGAGAGAGGGCTACAGTTCCTCCCTCAACTCCATCCACTCCCCCAGACCAGCTGTCTCCAGGCTCTCCACTTATCACTCTTTCACCATTGCTCTCTGCACCCACCGTGCTGTTCCCCTCCACTCCTACAGGGGGAAACACACAGACCAGGCATGCTGTAATTACCAACATGTGCTCTAGGAACTGGCAACCTAACCCCGGCAGTAGCGACGGCTACTGTGACACATGTCAAAGCAACCATTCCCAAAAATTTGACATTTTAGTTAACAATCCAAATGGCTGTCTCAGGATTAATGCCTATCCAATAATCCCAGACTATTACTTTTGCTCCTGTGGTCTGGAGTAAACCATTTGAAAACAGAACTGGTTGCAACCACAATGCAATGTACAACAATTTCTACAATATAACAAGTGGTATTATTTCCTAAAAATAGGGGTCACTAAATAAGTACGAATTTAACACGACTAAATATTTTTAAATGAATAATTATAATAGAATTCATAAAAGGAACATTGTTTAAAATCGACAACACACAAAAGCCCGATCATTTTGAGAATGAAAACATCTAAACTTTAAAAGCCAGGCATTACATACACAGAAATTCTAGGATACCAACATGTTACAAATTTGGGTCCTAAGAAAGTATGTGATAAAAATTGAATAACTGTTGAAATTATATTCTTCCCTAAAATGATGTTATATTATAGAGATTGTGTTCAGGTTATTGACTTCGGTCTACTGACACTCTCCAGTCATCAGATGGAACCCCATCCGAAGTATGTGGCACAGTTTTACATACAGTATCTTTTTTACATTAACACTATTTATATGCTAAGCATTCAGAGGAACATTGATTTACAAATTTTAACAGTCAACATAGATGAGCTGTGTTAAGTGGAATTCTATTGCTAGATACTGAATAGAATATTTCAACCAGACCTCAGAGCTTTATATTGTTCACCTTTGTTCAGTGGGATGGGTTTAATGAGACCATGTTGGCCTGGGACCACTGTGGTTCCTTTGCTCAGCACATGATTGCTGATGATGGGTGGGGTTTGGGGCCGGCGCAGTAAAGGGGACATGCTTCGCCGCCTCTTTGGAGCTGCACCAGAGTTGGACTCAGTTGCATTTCCCCTTTTCTTGTTCTGGGGACCTGTGACAAACTCATCTGCTTCGTCGATCATCATTCCCTGTGATCATATAGAGGGAAACATTACTTATCTGAAAACTGTTCTGTTTGGATGTTTCCAATGGTTAAAATGTTAGAGTGAACAAAAAACATACTTCAAAACTTTGTGTATTGAGAGTGTAATGAGGATCAAGTGAATAAAAAAAAAAGTAAGTCAACAAGACTGTTAGATTTCCAATAAAGTTTAAGTTGTCATGGTAAAATGTGATATTTTGCTCAAGACTATGAACCTACTGAGTGTTTGAGTATTGTAAAAAGTGTAGCTGAAACTAGGATAGGATGTGAAATGAAGCACCTTCTTATCTTGTTTGAACGGGTTGCCGAACGTGTGCAGGCGTTTGGGCTGATCAGGGTCAATCTCGCGAAGGGGGGACGGCATCATTTTCAGGTATTCCTGATAGTTTCCCATCTGACCCACAGGAATACTGTGCAAATAGTCTACGACAAACACACGTCACATTTTCAATTCACAAATTTCAATCTATATGTTCGTTTGCATAGCTGTTTTTTGTGCTGAAATTCACCATATATTTTGTTTCTTTTTGTATTTAATAAAGAAACAAACAACAAAATCCAGAATGAATATTTAGCCTGGAAATAATCTCTAAACATTGTGTATGTCTTTTGAGCACACCTTCATCTTGACTCCTGATTAGTTTCTGAGTAGTTCTCAAAAGGTTAGAGCGCATCCGTGTGACCTGATCCAAAAGATTCCTCCGTGGAATATCATAGGCATTCCGATAGGCTTGGGGCTTTACATCCTGGGCAGGAAATTCAGAAAGAAATTGTAACACAAATAAATAACAGCTGTATCTCTTATGAAACCAAGACATCCATGTCAACTATACAGTTTTATGAGTGTAAAAAAAAAAAGAAAGAAAGAAAAATGATGTTTAAAATGATGTCCTGAATGGTGTTTGCATGTAACAGTGTCATTCCATATGTTCATCAGGCCAGCTATACTCTAGACACAAAAACTTGATCTCAGACATAAATGATTTAGAAGTGAGGCCCCAGGCGGGCTCAGCCCTGCTGCTACAGGCTTATATCTACCTTGTTGAGAAGAGCGATTTGAAATCCCGCGAATTCTTTGAGGTTGATGTCGTTAAGACGGAGTGGCACCTCGCCCGTGATGCCTTGTAGTAGCTGTTTGAAGTCACGCCGGTGGGCAAGAGACAACGTACTCGAGTGATTCTTCACCTTGATGCCAGTCTCCTGAGGCGGCTTTTTACCCACTGACACAATCATCCGGTCTGACTCGATCTTTGCCTTTAAAAAAAACCCACAAAACTAAATTCTGATCTCTAGGATTGTCCTTGACATTAAAACTGATAAGTTACTGTTATACACTATCCTAAAGTTCAGTGCATTCTCCTTATCTTTACAACATTCCAAGGACACGTGACACACATCACAAACATATGTAGGTATATTGTCACATAACTCTACTGAATTTCTTCAAATGCTGCACCACCAAGGAGCCCAAACATGTTCCAGCATGACAGTGCCCGTGTGCACAAACCAAGGTCCATAAAGACACACTTAATCAAGGTTGCTGTAAAAATTAAAGTGACCTGCACACAGCCCTGATCTCAACCCCACTGAACATCTTTTAGATGAAATGAAATGCTGGTTGTGCCTCAAGCCTTCTCACCTGACCTCAATAATGCTCTTGTGGCAGAACAGGCAAATCCCCACAGTCACATTCTAAAATCTACTGGAAAGCCTTCCCAGAGATGTTCAATAACCCACATATGACTGTGATATTCAGGTGTCCACAAATAGTATTCTGACCATATAGTGTATATACTGTATGTATGTACACTAATAGAGGGTGTCTGAGAAAAGACCTGCCTATGTACAAAGTATAAATGACATTCAAATTTATTCAATATTAATTCCGTCTCACAGCTGATTTCAAATGCATATTATAGGGAAAGATTTACCTGCTGGCTGAGTTTTTTTAGGTAGGAAATGATGCTGTAGCTGAGGCCACAGTCCATGTTGTCAGAGATAAGATTCGGTGCTCCCATCATCCTAAGTGCCTTCTTCAGTGGCTATAGACAGACACATAGAGAGATGAGTAAAGAGGAGACAAAGGCAGACAAAATGAGGTCATTCTCATCAAAGCACAGGATCTCAACCTCATTATAGATTTGACAACACAGGTTTAAAGCACACACGAATGAACAGTGTTAACTGGTGACGGATTACAGAGACACCGATAAAAATGTCTTAACAGCTGCAAGACTAGTCTGTCATTAGGGTATTTGGTCAAATATAAACCTTTCTGTCGTTGTTTAGTCTCATTTTTTAAATTATTTTAGATTTTTATGAAAGAATTCACATGGGTTGTCACTGGTGTCTAGATTATAAGGAAATTTCCATCCAATAATAAAAGATCTACTAAATTCAGCATAAACCATTCCCAAACTTGAAAGATAATTTATATAGAGATGACACGAAATCTTTTTCTTTTGCAATAATGATAGCGATATTGAAAGAGCTGATACTGATGCCTAGCAGATGTTTCTTAATAAAAAAAACAAAAAAAAACCCGAAGCATTATTTTAACTAAAAAACACAAACCTCTTTGCCTGAGTGTCTTCTTAATTGATTACTTCCCAAAAGAGTTTTCGATGAATGTATTCTTAGTCTACAATTTAGTGAACCGGTATCGATGTATTCATTGATAGAGACTTGGACGCATGCTCTGGATAAGTGCGTCTGACAAAATGCTATAAATATCAATGTAAATGTAACGAAATAATTTTACAGATAAACTCTTTCGCTGGAAAATCACAGACCTTGTAGATTAATAAATAAGAATAAATATAATAAAGCATATTATTTAAAAAAAAATCATCCAAACAAATTAAAAACCCCTCTTTATAGTTACGAAATTTCCTGCTTGAAAAAAAATAATAATAAAACAAAATAAAAAATACAGATTTAATTACAAATCCAACACAAACGTCCCTGAGTGGCATTGCAGTTCTTACCGGCAGAAAGTAAGGAGGCATAGATTTCAAGTACACCTCGAAGGCCTGTCTCCACTTGAGGTTTGGCTTGAGTTTGTGCACTTTAAACAAGTCATCTGTTAAGTCAAGGAAGTTAGAGGATTATTAAGTTAAGCCTATAACACTATTTATTATGTCTTATTCTGACATCATACATCACAGTTTGAAGATACCAATAAAGAATTTTCACTTTTAACACATATTAACATGCAACTTCCACATTACCTCTTTGTTACGTTATTCATGTTAAGGTATTCAGTATTATCCGATAACTTCAGTGGGGAGGCTAAACGTATAAGGGAGGCTAAAGTCCCCTCCGAAAGTATTGGAACAATAATGTGGCGGGGTATTTATTTCTTTATTTATTTTTGCTTTTATTTCCTGATATTTTGAGGCTGAAAAATGTGGGCATAGTCAATACAACTATGGAGTGCCCCTGCCCTTGGAATGCTCTGAAAAAGACAGAAACCACTGGTGTACCACCAGACAACGAATGGGCTGGGAAAGGAAAACAACAGCACTTGTTGATGAAAACATTGTAAGAGCTGTGAAGAAAAACCCAGTGACATTACCAACAACCTCCAAAGGGCAGGGGTGAATTCATCACACTCCAGCATATAAAGGTGACTTCAAGAGCAGAAATCTAGAGGCCATACCACAAGATTAACAAACCACTCATCAGCAATAAGAATCAGAATTGAAGGTTGGATATCACAAAGAAATACAGAGATGAGCCTTAAAATTTCCGAAACCAAGAGTAACCTCTATCAAAATGAAGAAAAGGAGAAAGAACGGATCTGTTCACGATCCAAAACATACAAGATCACCAGGAGGTAGCACAATGGAGGTAGTGTCATGTCAGTGGCAAGGTAGTGCTTGCATGGTTGCTTCTGAAACAGGATCACTAATCTTAATGTATGAAATGAGACTGGTAGCAGCAGAAAAAATTAATAAAGAAACAGTCTGTCTGCAATTTTAAAGAAATGTAAATGAATCCTGATGAACAGCATACAGCAAAACAATGGTCCAAAACACACTGCCAACCCAACAAATTACTTAAATAGGGAAAAGTGCAACCTTAATCCAACTGAGCAGCATTTTACCTCCTGAAGAGGAGACTGAATGGAGAAACACCCCTCAAAACAAACTAAATAAAGCTGAAGTAAAAAGTAATTAAGTAAAACATCACAAAAGAAGAATGTACTATTTCGATGATTATACAGTAGCAGCAGTTTTTGTAAGCACAGAATATATAACCAAATCATTTGGTTTTATTTACTTGAAGACTTTTTGTTCCAATACTGTGGAAGAATTTGTTCACGTAAACATTGGGTGGTCTGCCGCAGGAGGAGCCGTTTTCATAGTTGTTTAATACATCTTGATATACATATCAGGAAATGAAAGCTGAAATTCAGATTCCATCGTCTCATCATCTTTTGACCTCAAACACAAATGTCAGTGTATCAGTGTATAGCGAAAAACAGGAGGATCTGCTTTGCCTTTTCGATACTTGCAGAAAGGACAATATATATTTGTGAGAGGGTAAGAATGTAAGTCTAGGCCTACTGATGAATGCTGGGAGGTTAAGGCATTAAGGAAAATTCTTTCTAGACATAAATAAAACACACACTTACCGAGGAGTGGCAACAGTACGGGGTAGTTGTAAGGCATGACGAAAAGATTCACGCAGGTGAGAGTGGTGCTGGCTTTCAGGTAGCCGAAGGGATGCACTACATCACTGTGCTTACCACTGCAGCTCACAAACACCTGGGTGGCAGGGGAGAAGCGTTAGCAGAGCTCAGTCTCTCTTTAGCACTGCTCTCTCAGCTCTCACACAGTCCTCTGAGACAAAGTGGCTTCATCAATGCCTCATCATGTGGACTGCTCCACAGAGGCAAGCTAAAAATGGTGTCTAAATTGTCACATTAAATATAACTCTACCTCTTTATTTTCAGTGAAAGAATTGGTTGTCCCTTGACAACCTACATACTACATGGATAGAAAGTGTAAAGAATACTTACTTACTGTTAAGCATTCCACTTAACAATTTGCATTATGGGTCTAACTAATAGCATCACAGTGTCTAAAATCAATTTCTAATGCCAGCTTTCATACATACTGCACTTCAGGATATACCCAGCTGATTGTGCTTCTTTGCTCTGGTACAAACACGAGCTTATTAATCTGCATCTTATTGTGATTTACAATGGAGCACACATGATTGAGCAATTTCAGATGATATCGATATTATTTTGTTAAAGTGCGCAAATTTGAAATGTCAATGCAATGACAAATTCTACCATCGTAGTTGTCTAAGAAACAAATGAGTACGCTGAGGTATGAGAAAAATGACTTGACTTAGTGAGTTGAACCCTATTTGTTTAGACCACAATTACCCATATTATTTAGGTAAAATTAGTGAGTTTATATTCTTGGATGAATTTTTCTGTTAGAGATTATATATTTGAGAATAACCTCATTGGGTCAATAAGAAATTAATTATTATTTAATAAAAATAAGAATCAGGAAGGTGAGTCCCACCTGCCAGCACATGTGAGGGGACTTTCTTTCCAGAATGTACTGGGTAAGAGGTGATGGCTCCAACTCATACTTATCGAACGGCAGCTTGTCAATCACCATAGGCTCACAGTCGACGCAAGAGAAACGCACAACTGGATGGGCAGATCGAGGAGGCTAAGAGAGTGAATAAAAATACAGAGGGTTAAAGTATATGTTCGGTGTTGGAGGACAGCACAATTTTTGACATTACAGCACTTGATAGCATCAACCCATGTGCCCCAGGCACAGCAGGAACAGCTCGATCACGTAAGAGCAACGCTGCACTAAACTAAGCACTAAACTAAAACAAGTACTCCTAAAAAAAAAAAGACAGTACTGCTACGAAGACATCTAAACTATAAAACTTGAGTCAGAGCAGAATTTTTCCTCTGCTTTAACCAAATGCAATTTTAAGGAAAGTCCAGTTTTGTTATCAATTGGCAAAAATGCCCACAAAACTCTATAATAAGGTAACAAAAAAGCATAGAGGTGGAAATAAGCTGTAAAGGCCTACTGTGGCTGCGTAAGAGGGGGAAGTCGAGTACTGCTGCCTGCCTCAATCAGATGGCAGTCACACTCTGAGCCCCCACACAGCAAGGAAAGACAGGACACCAAACATAGAACAATCATATTCTATATTCATATTTAATACTCATTCTGTCTATACTGTATCTCATCGTCTGCATTGTCTTGTATAGTTTGTATAGTATAGTGTTATTTATGTCTGTACTTTTGAGAGTCACAAACAGCTGGAACCAAATTCCTTGTGTGTGTCAACACACTTGGCCAATAAACCTGATTCTGATTCTGATAAGAGGCATGTTTCACCTTCAGCGTAATCAGGCTAGTGAAACTACTCTAATGCTCTCTCCTAGTCAGTGTTCTATAACATTAGGCCCATTACAACTGACCTCGGTTCAGCTTTCTGTCTTTTGTAACATTATGCCCAATACTACTGATTTGGCTTTAGTTATTTTTAGCGTTCTATATCCTTACATGTAATGCTGCAGATCTAAGATAGGCTCTATAATATGAGCCAGCCTTCTGGGTTTACAGAGACTAGGCTTGTTTGATTTAACCATTCAGTCCTATTTCTATCTTTTGAAAATTGATCCATTATGTTTTGAACTACAACGAGCACATATTTAGTTTTGCTCAAACAACATGATGCCTTCAATTTAAAATGAAAACATGGTTAATGTCTTTATCCGTCAACAGACCTCTCGCCGACTAGAGAGAGAAATCGGTTTCTCTGAGCCAAGAAATTTGACAAGGAAATACACAGTTCTTGTGTACTAACTGGATTAGAAGTTAATTGATTGTTGTTGTCATGGTCTGTCTGAAAAACAGCAAAATCTGGAAGAACATCTGGACATTCTGCTAAATAAAGTCCAAAATCAAAATTGTCAGCTGGAGTGAATAATGTTTGTGCAGATAAAATATGTGGTATGAAGTTATGATTGGCTCTTATATTACTCACCAGGGTGGGAGAGTTCTGGTCTGGCCAGAAGGACTCAGGAATCGGCCAGTGGCCCACGGGGACGCCGGTTTTAGGGTTCGGCCGGACATATATGAGCTTGTGGCAGCTGTGCCAAGGTTGGGAGCTAAAAGATGACAAAGGTCGTACTGGATCCACCAGACCATCTGCATGCCAAATAAAGAACAACCAGAATAAATCTGATCACATCAATCAAGAACTACCAATGCTTCATATACATTCAACATCATATTTAATATACTTAAATAATGCTATGAGGAGAATTTCATCATAACACTGGATTTCAGACACAATTTCTCTTTCTCTCCCGTATAAACAGGTAGCATGAATAAATTACGCTGGGAAACAAATCCACTTTATCACACAGTAAGGACATTGTGCTGTATCAAACCCTGCATACATACCTTCGCCTATAGGAGGTGGATCTGGGCCCGTCTTCTCAAAATTAATAACAACTCCACTCAGAACCTTCTGCACCAGAGACTCCAGACACTGGTTCAACATCCTCTGTGTCCTAACGCAATAGGACCGACCTTGAAAACAGAACAGAAAATATATAGTTTATATTCAGCAGACTATAAAAATCTTGCCAGTGTTCTATGTACAGAGCGTTGAGCACCAAACACGATCTGAAAAGAAACAAGGAAAAAAAATTATACTGTAAACTATAGGATGTTTTCCCCTACAAAGATGGCAATAAAGCTCTTCTGTAAGATGCTCCAGATGAATGGTCTTCACTAAATGCTGTAAATGTAATGACTTAGGAAAAAAAACATTTCCGTTTTCAGTTAGGACATGTACAAATTTCCTTCTGTTCTATCAGTATAATTCACTTCATGCCATATCCAATTAGAATAATGACAGACAGCAGACGGGTCATAATGGCCCAACATCAGCGCATAGTCTCGAGTTAACCTGCCTCTTGCTCTTCCTGATCTTAAGTGTAACAAGCTGAATCCCAAACGGTTCACTATTTACATGACTACACTGGGCATGATATCACTATAATAGCTTTTACAAGCTACAGTGGATAAAAAAGTCTGCACACCCCTGTTAAACATTTTGGATGTAATGTATTTATAAAAATATTAAAAAAAATTTAAACGTTAGGAAAAGATAAAAAAATCGTATAAAAATAACCTGGGTGTATGTGTGCATACCTTCTTAACTAAGACATTGTTAAATCATCACTTGCTTTGTAATACAGCACTCAGTGTTTTGGCAAAGAGTCTAACAACTTACTACATTCTTCCTTGCAAAAATGCTACAGATCTATCAAACTGCCAGTGGGTCGCCTGTGCACAGCTCTTTTGAGGTCATTCCACAGATTTTCAATAGGATTTAGATCTGGACTGACTGAGCCATTCCAAAACATTGTCCTCCTTCTTCTTAAGCCTTTCGTTTATTCACTCGGATTTGTGCTTTAGATCGTAATCGTGCAGAAAGTGAATTTGTTCTTCACCTGTCTTAGATAGACCTGTGGGTTTTGAACCAAAATAGATAGATAGATAGATAGAATAGGTATTTGGAGCAATCCACAATTCTTTTTATCTTCAATACATTCCCAATCACAGGTAAACAGAAGCCTAGTAGAATGATGCTGCCAGCACCATGTGTCAACATGAGCATTCTTTGGGAAACAATCTGAACAAAAATGTATTTTAGTGTTATGCCAAAAATGTTCCTCAGACCACAGATTTTGCCACATGGTTTGTGATTTAGCCATGCCTGGATGTTTTTTTTTTTTTTCAAAAGAAGGATATACCACCTAGCCACCCTTCTCAATAAATCCAGACATATGAATAATACAAGACACTACATGCAGTGCGTGACCAGCATTAAATTTGTATATTTTCTCCAATCATTGATGATGACCTTCGACGTCCCATGATGCATCAAATGCTTTGAAAATTCTTTTATATCCCTCTTCTGAGCAATAGCTTTCACCGGAGATCCTTTACATACTGAGCAAGCTCCTTGGGGTCCATGGCATCCTACAGAAACAGCTGATCCTTATTTGGGGTTAATCAGAATGGCTTCATCGATGATATATTAAATATCATTTTGTGCATAATTGGTTACAATTTTGAGCACAGTCACATTCTCCATTATAAAAGAGTGTGCACACTTGTTGGTTGCTTGCTATATGACATTAAATGTGGGGGAAACTGATAAACCTGACCAGATTTATCTTGGCTTTGAAGGGCGTGTGAACTATATATATATATATATATATATATATATATATATATATATATATATATATATATATATATATATATATATATATATATATATATATATATATATACACACACTGTAATTAGTGCCTCAGGTGGCCAATAGGAAGAAATATCCAGATATATTTAGTATTTAAGATCACTTGCTGTGTACATATACAGTAAACCTGTTAAATTAACAGAGCAATTAATTACAGTTACATCCTACTAAGTGGCTTGTATTTGTCCATCAAAAATAATTGAGAACAGAATGAGCTGAACTTCAGGAGAAATAAATCCAAATATGCACAGGTTAAAGTGCATGTATTTGCCCTTGGCATCTTCCCCTGTGGAAATTTTGAGTTGTTCCATTATTTTAATGGCACAGGTTTGTTAAATGACATGTCAACTTGTCAAGTCAAGTTTAACCGCATATTATATACCCAGAAGCCATTACGGTCTGGACATTCTTTTTTAAACCAAGAGAAACTGTGAATAAAGCTGTCTGTACATATAAGATAAAATAAAACAGGTTTACAGTTTTAAATCTATTCCATCCATCTGCAAACTCCATCTGTAACTTTGTCACTTAAGAAATAAAACCATTTAAGTTTGTACAATGATAAGAGAAAATGAAACATGCTAACAAAGCATCATATGTTATACGCTCTTCAAGTACTGTGTGAAGGACATTGAGGGTGCTGCAGGGGACGTTACCCTCCTCTACTACTTTGAAATCAAGTGATAGAAAGAAAAGTGCCTTAAAGTGGTTTTAAACAAGTTGTACTAGTACCTCCGGTAACCTCGCACATCTGGGTGATAGCTGATTCATCACTGGGCACACTGCCAAGCTGCTCGGTGTCAGGGACAGCTGCACCGGGCATGCGCAGCACCAGGGCAAAAAGACGCTGGTCCCAGCGGAATGGCTCCTTGGTTAGCTCACTCCCGGGTAGCGGGGAGTTCAGAGGCAGGTGAAGCTGAGGAGACATGGGAACAAGGGCACATACGATTTGATGAGATATGCTAAAAACAGAAAAAGAAATTCTGTAAGGCTATACCACAGTCCAGTCCCCTTGATGTACTACTAGATATAAATGGCCTACATGAGCAAAAACCTCCGTAATCATACAACTCAAATGCAAAATACAAATAGTGGGTCACTGGTCCTCACCTCATCTGGCACTCCAGAGCTGTGTGTCAGCTTGTTTCCATCCGTTATGGTAATGATGACTGACGGCTCCAGGAAAAAGGGATTCCGACCCTGAAAATGAAGAACACACTCTTACAGCACTTGACTGTGCCTGATTGCCTGATCACTCCCGTTTAATGGGTAATTGGGAAGTTTGCTTAAAAAATAAATTAATTAATTAAGTTAAAGGTATTAAATAAACCAGAAGTACCAGAAGAATTTTAATTTAAACATTAAGTAGACTCAAAAAGTCTAGTCTACAGTCTATGTACACTACAACAAAAATGGATCCATTATATGAATAAATTCAGCTGAGACCTGTTCAGTTATTCAGAATACATCAGCGTTTGTCAACAGTAGGTGTAAGAAGTGTATTTTCTTATTTCAACTGTATTTTATTATGTTAATTTGCCTCGCTGTGTTGTTAGTGATGCAGACCAAATAGATCGCAGTTTGAAAAGCAGCACATCTACACCACAACCTAGACACATGCTCTCATCTAACGACTAACCTAGGTTTTTTTTGTTTTTGTTTTTTTATAAACATAAGATCATTTCTTAGTGGGAAGCGTTTACAAAATGCAGCAGCCCTGAAGCTACAATATTATTGACTTTTCAGTTCATATATTTAATGCAGTCCGACTGAGTGCATTAGATTTGAACAGCATTGAACGGATGGAAGACGACTACAGCAGGACTACACTGAGGATAGACATAGTGTTGTGATTTAATTTTCTACATCCTGTAATGTACTGTACTGAACGGTTAGAAGTTCCTATACACTCACTCAGACACACGATGAAATCACTTGCTAAATGCCAAATGATTTACTACTTAACATGTATCTAAGTGCACAATATAAGCTACAAAAATGGGTTGTACAATTAATTATATTTTAATCATGATCATACTTTTTTTTCCAAATGTATTGTGAGTGACAGTGGTGAGCTTAGATAAAGCTAACTGACAGGATAACATTACTTGAGATCTTGTATTGTCCTTTGCTTTCAATTAGCACCCCTTTGGAATATGATTCAAAGAACCTTTGAAGACTATCCATATGTATTTATTTGTATGCTGTATTTATGTTGAGACAAATCTGGATTTAAATATTAAATACTAAAAAAAATACATAAACACTTGTTTAATAAGCAGTCTATGAGCTTTAAAAACTTAGTATAGTATAAAATTGTATTATAGAAATTATTGTACTTCTGAATAACTGGATAAATAATAATAATTAATATTATCATTTTTATCATACAGCCCTTGTATGGGGCCTCGTGGCCTCTACATGGCCTCTACGTCTTACGTTTAATGCTTTCTGAGATTTAGGAAGCACTATGCAGGCTTCATTTTGGCTCCACTGCTTATTTTCCACTTCAGAAGATAAATTAGAGTGTCATTAATACCTGGCCATAGTTGTCGATGCCAGACACCAGTCTGTTGAGATTGAGCAGGTCAAAGGCAGTTCGGAGAGCATTACCAAGAGTGGTCAGTCCATATGCCTGCAGATTCTTTAGTTCACTCATAAAGGTGGCATGGTTCTCTTTCCATCCCGCCTATGGTGCACACACACGCGCACACACACATACACACACAGAGAAAAAGGTTTCATACAAGACTCAAAGCACTGGAAGACCAACAGAGAGAGATAGAAAGCATTAGGTCACACTGCAGTGCTGTGAAGACAAACACATGCAGCCTCACACACAGTATCAGATGACATGTACTACAAAACGCGATCAAAGCCTACACTGGACCGCACAGGCTAATGAATCCGGCTGTCTGTGGATTGTCTTGCTGTTTCCTGCAGCGAGGTCAAGTGCCTTACTGTTACAGCATTATGCTTAATCTACAGATGACCTGCAGGCTTAGTGAGCACAAATGGGAATGAGGAAGTGACAGACAGAAAATGAACAGGGTCCTTTGAGAGACAGGATGAGCTGTCTGTGTGAAAATGAATTTTATATCTTGATAGGGATCTACTGTCCAAAAAAGCATACAAATATTGAACAATTTTGTCCTTATGCAGGCCAAAATAAAAATACTAAGAGAGCCAAACATTTCCTTTTGCTTTCTAAGGTTAAGGTTAGGGTGAGGTGTCGTTTAACATTATGTAGCTGTAATAACATTAATGTCAGTGGAAGGTCCTTACAATGATATTAAGACAAATGCTCTCTGTGTGTGTGTGTGTGTGTGTGTGTGTGTGTGTGTGTGTGTGTGTGTGTGTGTGTGTGTGTGTGTGTGTGTGTGTGTGTGTGTGTGTCTTGAAAAATTATTTTAGCATTGCTGTGTGCAAATATTTCTGTCTTCAAAATAAAACAGCATAGGTTGAACTGTTTCATTTTGTGTGCATGTGACAACACAAAGTCACTTCTCAGAAAACAAATGTGCTTAATGGCCCAGTATAATAATTTAGTACAAACTTAAATAATTCATTCAGATGAAATCAGTGTATTAGATAAAAATGTGCATCTATGTTAAATCCCCACAACAGTGAACTTTCCGTTCATGCAGCACTTTTACCTCAGTTTCAACACACTGCTGTATATGAGGATGATTCCAACAACAATCAAACCCACACATACAGGATGTTTCCGGGTTTGAGGTCATTTCAGGGCTTGTGGATGTTTAGAAAACCAACACATACTAAAGTGTAGGTGTCTTCAGTGGCACTTAATAATTCATTTGCTGCTCTTACTGCCAATTTTATTTTTCTTTCCATCCACTTTAACAATTCATCAACAGGTGTGACTGCAATCAGAGTCCTTTTATTGCCAGGTCCATTGACACAAATTGCAAACAGAAAAAACAATGAGTACATATTCCACTGAACCCATTAAAGTGGAAAAAATCACCTACATTTAGTTCACGTAATAATCCTGATAGAGATAGTTGTCTTTAAGAGAGAAATCACAAGTGGAATAGAGCAGAGGCACGGTGCCATTAATATACAACCCGAACATGACTCTGTATGTCTTATCCAAACGCAGGACAGGTGGCTAATACAAATGAGCTGCACAGCATAAACCGACAGATAAGGACTGGTTCCCTGTTAAGCTGCAGTTACGGGAAAACCAGCACCCGTATAAATACAGCGCCTGTGAGAGAACAGCAGGAATCATCTTGGCAGAACCAGACTTGTGACAGCCTGGGGTTGACTCGCACGGCATGCGATATTATATTTTCCTATCATAAAATTGTCCATACTTTCATCACACTTTATAATTTCAAAATACTGTAGGATAGCATGTGTCGATCTGGATCAGTCTCCTTAAATGTTTTGGTTTCAGTGTTTTAAATTCTCATCAAACACTCAGAAATTCACTTGTTGCCAAGAAAACTTCATGCGCCATTGCTTCCAAATCTAGCGAGCCTTAGCAAAGACCTCTGCTTATGTTTAGCCTTTATCTTATGATCTCAGACTAGAAATTTCACCTACTAATTAGAGAGTCACCTACTAAGTGAAACAGAGGGTGTAATTAAAGTGATCATGGAAACAACCCAGTTAGCACTTACTAACTAAATATTTTATAGTTTTGGATTAAATGACATTCAATCAGTCAGGTTTTCGGGGTATTTCATACATTTTATAACCTTTTTAAAAACTCATATAATGTTGCAAATCGTTTGTTATAGGATCATTAATAGTAACATGTCCATAACATATTTCTATCTTCCTAGGAACATGTATGGAGTGTTCTAGCAAACCACTATAAGTGTAAAGGAAAAGCCTAACTGTCTCATTGAATACATACTAAATGTTTTAATACTTGTGTGCTACTGGATTTTCTCTGTTAGATGGGAAAGTAGTGTGTGTTAAGACGCCAGTATTATTGTACAAGTGCTACTGAGAAAAACTCTCCCTCTGGGTCTGCTTTGTTCCAAGATCAAGTTGTTGTTTTTTTGTCAAATCATAAGCAGATTTCAGCCTCCTGATCTGTAGCAAAACATGCCGATGACCTGCAGGCAGTTGTCATGTGTGTAGAGATGATGATGATGATGATATATAGGATAAAGCCATCACTGTGATGTAATGAAGGCTGGTTAAAACACCTCACACTAAAATATTACAGGCTTTTTTCCCCAGCCCCTCTTTATGCTTAAACTGAAAGTGCTAAAGAAACAGAATGAGGTGTTCTACCAAAACCACAAAATGTTCTTTTCCACAGAATGAGGAAAAAGTGAAGCGTTTAAGTGATAGCAACTATGTTTGGCTTATTTCAAGCATACGTATATATATATATATATATATATATACGTATATATACGTATATATATACGTATATATATATATATACACCGTTAATTCAGGGTAAGATCAGGTCTGCACATCTACATAGTTTAGCTTAAAAATGAACCCAATAATCATCTGGGAAATTGATTCCTCATGCAAGCATTTGTCCATCTCAACATGATCACCAACATACATCTGAAGGAAGGACTTAGAAACGCATTAGAAAACAACCTCAAAAATGGGCAGGACTAAGAATAATGATCTGCTTGTCCAAGAATGAGGAGAGTGAAGCACACTGCCCAGAAAAGAGCGCTTTGTCAGAGCCGGAAGCTCACTGCAACTCTTCACTGACTAGCTGCTGAAAATCTCATGAATAATTGACAGGAAATTAAAAAGCCACTCTCTCAGACACTGCAGCCAGATTCTATCTTGCTCTGTTGGCTCTTACACAGTGTATTGTTGTTGAGAACTGGGTTAGCATGGTGACTAATTCAGAGATGGTAAAGCTTGGTTGAGAAGAGTGTTTTAAACAGGTGGGCGGGACAAGCTGGCCATGAATAGCAAACACACACACACACACACACACAAACAAATGCAGAGCTCACAGCTTAGTGAGCTGTTAGTCTTATAATGTTTAATAACCATCTGAAGCAGATGCCTTGCAGAACTACAAACAACAAAGAGTAAAAAATAACAAATTTCTGTCATCCAACTCACGACAAGCAATGCAGGATGTGTATGTAATATGTATGGAAATGAGTCTGCTAAGAGGCCTATTCTAACTATGACAGTACTATATTTTATGAGATCGCGAGGCATTGAAAAAGTAGTTTCAGACTTTCTAGGATAAGCCTGGAAAGGAGTGTGGGTTTAGAAAAGCCCCCAAGAGAGAGCCTGGCAACCTGCCAGAGAGAAAACACTAATGAACTGCCTGGGAATGAAGCCACTCTCATTGTCAATGTCAACCAGCTAATGAAGGACACAATTGCACATGCAGAAGCGAGTCATATCCACAGATCTCGGGGCAAAAGGAAAATGTTTACTTCTATTGTACAAATAAAAACACTTCAACACAGTCTACCTCAAACTGTGCTGCAAAAATATGCTGTGACAAATGTTACACTGATTCTCTGCTGAGAATGTAAGGATCTCCTGCTACCTTTAAGGGTGTGAAAGATATTCCTCTGTAGTATTGATCATGTCCTTCCTAACCACTTAAACCCTCTCTTTATTGTTCATTATCTGTGCTAAATCATATTACCGAGTTACTAATATGAATTATTTAGTAACTACAGTGAAACTAATAGAAATGGTATGTATTTAATTTACAATATAAATTCAATACAATACAGTTTAAGTTCAATGTGTGATTTAAATGAAGTAAAAGGAAAAACACAAATTTGTCTTGCTTATACTCTTATGAAAAAGGTTGCCAAATAGTGCTTTTTAGGGTAAATGTTTATGACTCAGGTGTACATATGCACCTTTAGTAACCGGGGAAAGTGAATGTATTTTACGTATTTACATTAGATTATTGGACCACTGTTATGCTTCTGAGCTGCTTAAGAAGGTGCGGGTAAAAATAAATTGTGCTTATATGTCACTATGGGACAGTCAATGTGTATGATCACTTGTGTTTGCCCTTGACATGTTATTACTGCTCCATGGTTTCTTTCTGTTCGTCAAAGCAACGCTAAGTTTATTAAAGCAAGACATTTCACTTGCCGTAGTCTGTTCTATAGTTCAGTGGGCTTTGTGAAAACTGAGAGGGTGAGAACTGGAGGAAAAAAAACCCTTGTGCAGGTCACATAGTGACGTGAACTTTCTGTCTCGGTCAGGTTGTTTGTTTAAGCAATGCAAATCACGTAACTTTAGAATAAGGCAATTTGTTTTATGTGGTTTCATGGGATTTGACATTGGGAAACAATCTTAAAATGGGAGGTGATTCATGTACTCAGATGAAGAAGGCAGAAAACTGATGCTTGTAATAAATATGTACTCGAATGATATCAACTCTGTAATCTATGAAAAATTAACTAATGAGAAAAACATATATATCCTAAGTGAATATACCCTTTCATTTTCTTATTGATGGCTTTTCACAAATCAAATCAGTTTTGATTTGTTTAGTCTTTATTGGCCAATAAGAAAACGCAGAGGTCAGCCACAGAGTGCTGAGAGAGGCGGGCTCGACGGAGAGTGGCAGATCGCTTGTCCAATCCGAAAAGACTTAGCCCACCATCGCGTCACGCGATACGTCACAGTAGATAATAAATCTCTCCGCCTCCATCTAAGCGCCCGAGAGCTTCCCAACACAAAAGCAAAATGTCCGCCATGTTCAGAGGCTGCGCTGCTCCGTGTCTGCGGGTATTTTAACAAAAAATAGCCGTTTTCGTCACCGGGAAGCCGTCTGACCCGATGCTACGAACCAAAGGGACAGTAGAGTCTCACTGTCAGAAAAAAAATCTACGATTGAACCACATACAAACAATTTACCAGCATTTATTTACCTTTACTCCGTATGGCGGATCGTCAAACGTAACTAGCATGTACCTGTCGCCTCTACTAGCCGGGTCTCGGGCACGCAGCTGTTAAAGAAAACGACACAATACACATTAATTCCGACTCGATCCTGTCACAGGGATCCTTTAAGTGGCACAAGGTACAACAGTAAGCGGTAAAAGTCGGGGTAAAATTATTCTTTACCTTCATAAAGATCTCAACCGCGCCTTTAGCAATGTCCAGATACGTCGTACCCAAATATGTGCGCTGATTCATAGAGGCGGACGTGTCTATCAGGAAGAGTAAAATAGGCATGTTGAAGTGTATACAGCTAGATGTTTACTAAAATCCCTATGATCGGCATATGACCGGCCTGGGCATGCATATATGGTGTGTTATATTTTGTTATAATCAGACCCCCCCTCAGAAAGAGGGTCGCACTGCCACCCTTTGCTGCCGCCTGACTCTCTATCTGTCTTTTCTGAGCAGTGCTGGCGCTCGCGCTCACACAACTTCTCTTCCGAACAGAATGGCGACGCCCATCGCTCCGCCGCTCACACCCTATTGGCTGAGACAAGACACATTGGCCACGCCCTTAATCATGAATATTCAATGAGGTCTTTGAGCGATTCTCACCCGCCTCACACGTTTTCTTCCTTCTTAGTGTGTGTGTATGAGCGTGTGTGTATGAGAGTGTGTGTGTGTATGAGCGTGTGTGTATGAGAGTGTGTGTGTGTGTGTGTGTGTGTGTGTGTATATATATGAACGGGGGGGGGCACGTCGGGCTCTTCACTTCAGTTCTAAACCCAACTATGATACGCCATTGGACACACTGTAACAGATGCGTATTTGTAATATTTTGTAATATTCGTGAATAAAAGAGCGCTTTCAGGCAGTTTTCAGATGATACCGACGAAAACGTCGTCCTTTAGCACTTGTCTGGCTTTGTTCATGGGGGTGGGGAATTGTACGGTGCTTATCAATGTGATTTTTATAATAATTGAGCCTACGCTTCAACCTTTCACTGCTCTTGTTTGTCTCCATAGAAAAGCGCCATGTTTACGTGACAAGCTGCACCGTGGGAGCCCAAAAACATCCTGAGCTTCTTGTAAATTCTGCTTCACAAATACTATGGACTCGTGCATGTACATGCCCTTTGCAATAGGAACACTGCAGAAAGTGGGGGATGGGATGGGATCTTGCCCATATTTAACAATATATAAAACGATAGCGAGCTATAATCATATAATCCCAGCGACATACGTGTCTATTCACGTGTCTGCGAGAATTTAAACTTGATCACCAGTGATCTGTTTCAGAATTCCAGTTAAAATCTTGCATTATGGTCAAAGGTGCAAAGGATATTATTAACGTCTCGTGTACGTGATTCCTTCTGCTGCTTGCTACACTTCACACGTGAAGCTCTGATCCACGTCACATTTTTTTACAGCTTCTCTTTAGTACAGTTAACAAAACCCCACCCACAGCTGATACAGCCAAGATCACACATTTAGTTTTCCTTGTTGAACTTTTTTAATTGGACATTTAACCCGAACACACTCAAATTATCGTCTGCCCCACGCGTGAAATAAATAATATAATGTGCGACTTTATTTCATATTCATATTGATTAATTCAACATATTTGGTCAAACCAGTCTTTTTACAGACTATCTGAACATTTGCAGTTACACTGCACATAATCCACACTTTCTTTCCTTTTTTTTTTGATGTCTTCTAATTCTTCTCTCAAGAAGAAGAATAATATATATATATAAGGCCCTTAACCCTCAGTTGTGTGTGTGTGTGTATATCACACAACTGAGGGTTAAGGGCCTTGCTTAGGGGCCCAGCATTTGGAGGCTTGGTAAACCTGGGAATCAAACTCATGACCTCCTGATCAGTAGTCCAACACCTTAATCACTATGCCACCACATCCCACAATTTTTACAACTCTGTATATGTTTATGAGTCCATCATTTGTTTAATTTTCGACTTATTGGAGGAACTATCAAATCGTCCTCTCGTGAGACATAAACCATTTTAAACAGACCTACACTGTCTTTGCTTCAGAGGTGGGAATGAAACCCAAATGCACTGCAGCCACAGATAGTAAACAATACCCTAACTTTACTACAATCCAGTACTTTACAAAACAAATGAACCATAGTTGAGGTCAGCATTGTTAAACATGTCCAAACAATAACGTGCAATCAAATGATTTAGTTTCGAGATTACTTGTCTTGTCTCGAATTTCTTGTGAATTTAACTGTTTGTGTCCTACAGTGGTTTATTGCACAATAGAGGTGAACTGCCCTTGAAGGAGGAAGCAATACACTATTGCATGAAGTGTTTTTTCCTATACAATTTCTCACGTCTACTCGTCAGACTGTTAGTTTATAACCTTGCCAAGTGTAACAAGCGATAAAGCGTAAACAAGACAGAGTACAGCATGTCCACAATTATTGTATGGAGATTTGTTGCGTCATAGAACAAAACTAACGCCCTTCGGTATCCCAGAATTCAGTGCGCGAGCTGCGGCGCACTGGCTGACAAAGAGAAAAGAAAAACAAGGGTGGGATTTGGACAATAACTCGCTTCTACAAAAATAGTCGACGCAAAGGTAAAGTTTCCCTGTTACTCATTAAGACAGTGATGTGCATAATAATAATAATAATAATAATAATAATAATAATAATACATGTTTACAACCGCGTCTATCCAGGTTAATGATTTGTTCATGCTAACAGTTACACAGCTGATCAACATTCTGTGTAGCTGTAAACAAGCTCTTATCTGGATTAACACGCCGATATTTAGACTGGTTTTAGGATCTTCGTGTTAGCAGACTAACTATCACAATCCTAGTGTTAACGTGTTAATAACTTCAAACTTAAAAAAAAAGAACCTAGCTAACGTCATAGTGTTTGTTTACGTTAGCTGGTCGTGTGCTATTGCTAATAATAAACAAGTGGCTAGTACGGTTTTGACAGCATGACAGATTAGCGATAAACATACGAGTCCATGACTTTTGGTTTGATACCAGTGACATCTCGTAAACATATCATGTTATATCGTTATAGCATGCCGTTATAGCATGTCGTTATAACATGTTATTAGCTCCCTCTAGCTAACGTTAGCTTAATGTGTCGATTGAATGTCATTTACACTAAAGGATTTTAAGCGTCTATTTGAGAAGATATTTTAGTTTATTTTAAATCCTAATCTTCCGAGTGTTTAATGCACATATTGTTATGCGTTGTCGCGGGTTTACGTAAACGTTAGAGACGATTGCGGAATACTGCTTGCGTTAGCTATGGCTGTAAACACGGTCACGTGACTAGCCACGTGTAGCTACCAGATACACGTGGGTAGAACTTGCCCAACACTTTCTGACGTTATTTATTCTATTGGGTTTGCGTTTATTATATGTACAGGATCCAAAACAAAACCACAGGGGGGGTTCAATAATCTACGTTGTTAGTCAATTTGTCTGTTCACCTCCATGTAATCTGATCCTGTTTTAGACAATATATAAGGGCTGGATAAGGGCGTCTGCCAAATGCTGTAAATGTAAAGACAATTCTCAGCACAACAATGACACAGACGTTGTACGTTGTGTGTTTGTGTTTGTGCACTCACTGGCTAAGCCACTGACTAAATAACTGGGTTGGTTGTGATAAAATAAGTCTTGAATGAATTATAAATAAACAAAATCTATGTCTAACCAATCTGATAGAGAACTACAAAGTAGTTTTGGTTATAAAGTGTACACACTACTGCATTTGGTACAGTTGACCGTGCCACTGTGCTTCACCTTTCCGTTGACATATAGGTTAGAGCCAACAAATAAGCTTTTGTCAGTATATATATATATATATGAATTGGACCTATCAGACAATCTTTATTGTCTTGGGCAGATGGGAATATATTATGAATAATATATAAGTTAGACTATATAAATCCTTCCTTTTCTACAGACACTGAGCTTTTCCCCCACCAAAAATCATTCACTGAAATTTTACAATCCCCTTTGTGCCACAGTACTTCTGATACAATGAATCCTGTTGTGTTACTAGGAATTTAGAAATGGTCTCTTGTTTTTTAGGCTAATCACCATTCTGCAAAGGAACTAAGTGAACAAGGCCAGCTGATGTTTAAGGGAGCTTCTGCACACACTGAGCCAAAAAGTGAGTATAAGCCGAAGAGCTAGGTTCTCTCAGTCTGTGCCAATGCAGCAGCACAGCCGGCAGCCCGACCTAGTGGAAGGAAGACTTCCAGTGTTTGTGTTCCCCACCGAGCTGTTTTTTTATGCAGATGAGCAGGCCTCACACAAGCAGGTGCTTACCCTCTACAACCCATATGAGTTTGCACTCAAGTTCAAAGGTAAGATCTACATGAGTCCTGGAAGAAATACATGACATGTCTTTCAGTATGTTACAAATGGTACACTCATGTAACTGTTTGTTTTGCCCTCTTCTCAGTTCTGTGCACGGCACCAAACAAGTACGCTGTAGTGGATGCCACTGGTGCTGTGAAACCACAATGCTGTGTAGACATGTAAGCTACTCTTTGAGATTCTCAACATCTTCAGTGTACAACGTAACAATGGATATATTGTCAATCCAAGCATTCATTTGTAATTTCATGGCAAAGAAGTTTATATTTTAAAGAAAAATCTTTACTTACAAAGTAAATCTTTAGTATTTGCCTACTTGCAAAGACCAATCTTTCTTGCCACCAGTTTAAAATGACCATAATGCAATTAGTAGAATGTAATTAGACAAAGGTGTGATTATAGTTCTGACAAATATAAAATGTGTGATGTGATTTTTGTACGGTAGACTAGACAGTGGATTATTTTGGAATGAATAGAGCATACTTTACATTCATGAAGAAAAGAAAGTTCACCCTCCTTCAATTCTATGTTGTTTCATGTTTTAATTTTTTTTTTTGTCAGGGAATTAATAACAATTGTGTGGTCCTCACCAACTTCTAAAAGCAAACATATAACCTTAGGTGAAAATAAAAGATCAAAACAACATGTAAATATGTAATGAAATGAACAGGATTAGGTAACCATCATGACGTGTGCTTACATCTGTACCATCTGAGTTTTTGTAGTATGGTGTTCTGGTGCACTCGGGTGTGTGTACATTATGCCAAGAAGAAATGACAGCTGCCATTAAGTAAGCGTTGCTGCTCATCAATCTGGAAAGGGTTATAAGGCCGTCCCCATTCAGGTTTAAATTTAGCATTGTACAGTTAGAATAGTTGTTTACCTACAGAGAGATTTAAAGACAGTTGTCAGTCTTCCCAAGAGTGGGCATGCCAGCAAGGTCAGACAGTTTTAGTAATAAGAGATATAAAGGAAAACCCTACACTTATATCACCTACATGCAACTGTAAGCACATAAAACATATATGGTCATGAGAGCATAATGAGAAAAATACCAAATAAGATTGGCTTTCGTGGAAGGGTGCCTAGGAAAAAGCCCCCAAATTGCATCTAAAGAAAACAATTTCTGGAACATTATGTTTTGGTCAGATGAGACCAAGTTCTCCATGTTTGGTCATCAATGGATTGTTTGACAAAAACCAAACACCTCCTTACCAACTGTAAAGCATGGTTGTGGAGGGCTGATAAGCCACAAGACTCAGAAACTTGGAGTCAGTGAGGCAACAGTGAACTCCACTTTATACCAGAATATCCCTGAGGCAAATGTGGGGACATCTGTCCTGCGGTTTAAGCTGGAACAATATGCAGTCATGCAACAGGACAATGATCACAAGCACATCAACAAATGACATCTGAATTACTAAACAAGAAAAAAGTTGCAATGGTCAAAGTACAGAACTCAACTTCACTGAGATGCTGTGGTGGGATCTTAAGGCATAAATGTATGCCCTCAAACATCAAAGGCGTAAAGCCATGTTAGAGACTGATAAACTTCTACAGAAACTGTTTACTATAAGAGAGCTGCCACTCTTTTAAGGATTGAGGATCCCAGCAAATACAGTTGAAGATCAGAAAGTTTAATCAGAGTTATAAATATTATTACCAAAGGTGATTCTACATATTATTGAATTACAGGCTGTACTTATTTTTCTTACCTGGTTTCTGAATGTTGGATTCATTCTTTGAAAAATCACTTATTGATTTCGAAATCTGTATTCATTTTATCATCATCTTAGGTTATTTTGGTTGTTTCTAGAAGTTAGTGAGGTCCACAAAATCCTGATGAATGAAAAAGACTAATTGAAGGGGGGAGTGTTTTCTTTTTCCCATGAATGTTAGGGATGAGTATTTTTAATCTGTCCACTTGAATCTCTTAATGTCATTTCGTACACTGCACAGAGTTATCCGGCACCGAGACGTGCGGGCCTGCCACTATGGTGTGATCGATAAGTTCCGGCTGCAGGTGTCTGAGCAGAGCCAGAAGAAAGCTTTGGGCAGGAAGGAGGTGATGGCCACGCTGCTGCCCTCAGCAAGTCAAGAGCAGCCTCAAAGCCGGCCTCAGGAGGACGAGCGCAGGATGAAGGAGCAGCTTACTGACAGCTTGTTCTTTGAGCAGACTGCATTTCAGACAGGTAGTGACAATCTGTAGTTGTCTCATGAAATAGGCGTGTACAGAGTGTGTACAGAGTGTGTTTAGTGGAGATTTAAAAGTATCCTCTTTGTTTTCCATTAGAGGAGAATATCCATTTCATATGTGTTGCTTTAAGATAAACTTAATCAACTTAATATAAACTATTGGTTTATATATTGTGGGACACTGTGGTACATTCTACATATAATTATATTTCTGGGTTTTTTCTTTTCTTTTAATATTTGGAAGTAATTAAATGTAGTCGATAATGGTGCTGGGTATTGGTCCAATACCATGCCCGTCGATTTGTGCTGGTAATAAGTGCCTATCTGATACTATGTAATGTAAGCCAAGCGAACGTTGTCTTACTAATGAGCAGAAGGCATGAAGTGAGAGCAGTCTGAAAATATTCCATGATTAATGATGGCATTCAAATCAAAGCAGACTGCAAACTGTTATCAGCAGAAATTTCCAAAAGAGAAACTACAGCATCTTCCTAATAAAACATCTTAAAACACTGCAAAAATGTATTCATGGATTCTGAACCAATAAAGATAACTAGATGCACTTTACTTGCACTACGTCAGCTAGTTTATTTGTAAGAATGGGCCTTGTAGTGTACATGTGTGGACACAGATTAAACAGGGGAGATACCTACATTGCTTATGTGTATTTCTAGTGATCAATATGTAGAAATGTTTCTAGATGACAGGGACACAGTGGCATAGTCCTTAGCACTTAAATAACCCCTTTGTGTGTTTTCCCTGTGCTTCCGGCTTCCTCCCCCAGTCTAAATCATGAGGTGTAGGCTGATTGGCACCGTCTGTATTGGGTATGTGAGTGTGTGATTGTGCCATATGATGGGTTGGGAGCAGGGTGTCACCTGCTGTGTGCTCCCAGTCCCCTGGGATGGGCTCCAGGTTCTTTCAGTCCTTGTTTAGGATAAGGTGTTCAGAAAATGGATGAATGGATGGATAGCGTTCTAGGGTTCCTATTTATGTCACTAGGTTGCAGTAGAGAGCTAAGATCGTGAATTGGGATTATTTGTAATGTGTGTGTGTTCCACAGAGAGTCGAGCATCGTCAGGGGGCCCCAGCGTGCTAACTGTCTTATTGGGCCTAGTGTGTATGGCTGCCCTTATGCTCCCTACTCTGGGAGAGCAGGAATCCACAGTGCCTGTCTACCTCCACTTAAGTGTTAATAAGAAACTCGTAGCTGCTTATGTATTAGGTGAGTTGCTCTGTGAACTTTGCGAAGTATGTATTTTTTTAAATGCATGTAGTCATTTATTTTTCTGTGACTGTTGTTTGTATGCAGGTCTTCTTACAATGGTTATCCTCCGCACATGAAGTGACACTGTCTGACAACTTTGTACAGAGGAAAGTGTGAATAAGCAGAAGAATATAGAGGGGAAATAGACATTTGCACAACCAGAAGAGTTGTGAAAAAGGGGTGAGCCCAAGTGTGATAGATAAAAGCCACCCTTTTTTACAGGAACTAACTGTTTAAATGACATTACAAACATGTACGGCCATGAAGACGCAAACATTATGGGTTCAGTTGAGGGATGTACAAACTGGACATCCAGAAACACTGACTGAGTTGGCGACTGGAGCCATGCTGACTATCAGGAATAGACAGGAAGGGGATGTGTGTATAACCAAGAGGAATATGTTAAATTAAACCTGTTTTACTTTGCATCATTTGTGTCTGTGCTGTTTTGTTGCCGCCATACAATCTGTAATTAACATGCATCTGGCTTGTTTTATTAAGAATTACTTTAGAGTCCTTCTTGTCGGCCATGTTGTTTGTGCCGCTTCGTAGATGCTCATGAAGAATAAACAATATTTCAATGTACTATCTTATAATGTTTGACTAAATCATTAATCACTTAATTTCAATATTGTTATTTATTGCATTTTTGCATATTTAAACTACATTTCAACCATAAATAGTGATGCAAAATGAAAAGAAAAGCCTTTTTATATCCTTTTACCAGTTCTTTTAACCACTTTGCAATAGCAGACATTGTCTGGTGCGTAAATGCTAAGCTTTAAATGTGTTTTAAAGGTTAATTGTTTGAAAGTTTTAGTTTGTACACCAAACGCTTAAACTCTTTCATAATTAATGTCTTCCAGGGTCCATTAGCAACGTGTAAGCGTTTATGAAAAAGTGCAGGATTTGATTCACTTCATATACAGCAACGGTTGATTACAGAAAGCAACTAATCTCTTAACAAAACATGTTTAGGCACAGGGATTTTGTTATAGAAGGTGAAGCAGTAAAAGGAACTAGAGAGAAACGAGTTCTGCAATTTAGTGGAGATCCACTAATGTTCTGTTTACATAAATTAGGAGCAATTCCTACATTTTGTTTAAATTCACAGCATTTAGCAGACGCTCTTATCCAGAGTGACTTACATTTTATCTCATTTTTATACAACTGAGCAATTCAGGGTTAAGGGCCTTGCTCAGGGGCCCAGCAGTAGCAGGTTGGTGGACGTAGAAATCAAACTCACAACCATCCGATTGGTAGCCCAACACCTTAACCACTAGGCTACCAATTCTCTTACTACGAAAGCACAAAAAAGCACATGACCCCATACCCAACGAAAAGACAGAATAAAATGTCCATACCAAGCATTGCAAGACAAATAATTTATTTTGTAATCTGAAGATCACTGGATAAAGGGGACAAAAAAAATAATCTTTTTGTCCATTCAGAGCTGAGCTCAGCAAAGCACTCGACTCATTAAACACAAAAGCTTATGGTTTACGCTCTTGAAAGAGGACAGCAATTTAAATAAAAGATCAGACAAGTCCACAGGACAAAAAAAAACTAAACAAAGCAAAAAAACAACAACTGGTAAATCAAACCACAAACACATCAACCGTCAATACAGCACAGTAAAGGGACCTACACGACCCACTTACTGCTCCCCCCCCTTCTTGAAAAGAAAGACATTCAGAGAAAGAATGTAGAGTGCAGTTTTGCTTTAGCCATATTTCTAATATGGGGCAATTAACCACACAGTTAATTTCACTTCCATGAAAAACAATCTACAATCATTTTCCTGCTTGCAAATAAGAACAAATCAGTTATGATGCATCATGCTCTAAGGAAATAAAGCCATTTCTTTTTCTTTTTTAAAACAAATTCATAAAACCATTTACAAAAAAATACTATTTACTAAAATAACAAAAGCTCAAATGAACTTACACAAGTACAAATTTACACATTTCTTATTTACAGACCTTTAATGGCACACTACTTTCATGAATCAGTAGATGACTGTCCTCCAGACATGAATCTTTTCTATTGCATGTTCAAATGTCTCCATCAGCAGCCGCTATTCTTCTATTTATATATATATTTTCTGACAGTGACCTGCAGTAGTTCACCCCATGCAAAACAATGCATTATACATAAATAACTCATTTGTTTAAGGTTGGTATTGTCACACAGTGATATTTCAAAGACAAGTAAATAAGGGTGAAGCAACTCTGTATAAAAGGCCTGTAAGAGACATTGCAAATAAGGCAGTTCACCTCTCTAAAGCTGGCAAGGCTAAGCCATGTAGGGTGGTAAACTTTAAGATAAATGGCAACTCAGACTGTTGAATGTGCTGTAGTGTTCAAATCCTGGATTTAGTGGTACACGTCCCCATTAATATTGCATTATACCAGCATTTGCACCAATTCTCAAATAGCTGATGGCAACTGTTAACTCCATTAGAACAACTTAATGAAGCACCAAGAGTGATAAATAAGCACTCATCAACAGTGTTGCCCCCTCCTTCCAGCTACATGAATAATGAAAGGGTGATCCACATACACTCAGCCAAGGGCAGATACAAACTCGGTTGTAAATGTATGCAAGTGCCATTGTACTCAAATTGTCAGTTAACTGCTCAAGCACTGTGCACAAATTTAGTTTAACACAAATTCAAATGACAAGCTAATAGCCACCACTGTATGTACATACTTACAAAAAAACAAAAACAAAGCTGGAACCAAAAATAAGTTACATTCTTTCACACAATACCTGTTGGCAATCTGCTTGTCTAAATTAAAAGATCTATAGTAATAGTCCAGGCCAAAGGCAACCCAATGGTACTGTTGCTTTTATATTAGAATTCCCATCATTTCATAGAATTACAAGAAGAAAAAAAATTCATACAGAAACTGCAGGGTTCTGAAATGCTGTTCATTTCATTATGGAGCGTTACCCCAAATATTACACCTTTATATAGCAGCTGGTGCAAACAGCATTCACAGTCTTTACCCCTGCAGCTTTCCCCAATGGGAGAGTCCATACAAATTACCTGCAGGGCTTTGGCTTCTTTTATTACAGAGCTTCCCCACACTGTCTCGTTGAAAAAGCAAATCACCACCAGAAAATGAAAGACAACAAAAAGCACGAGTGGGAAAGCATGGAATAGAAGCACAAGAAACTCCAGAGGCTCAATTCATGTGACCTTTCTTGCAATATAATACAATATGTCGATCACTTGGGTGAGAGATCCTGGAGAGGGGTGAAGGGAGAGTTGCTCGAAGAGGGCGAGACCCCTTCCATCTTAGCTGGAGAACCTGAAGAGGAGCCAACACTGCTGAGGCTTCCATCAAGCAGGTCAGGGGATAAACTGTAGGAACAAAGAATCACACATTAAGCTCAAATACACACCAGACTAGACCAATGTACTGAAATTTGTCAACTTAAAAACTGAAAACATAAAATTGAAATATTGTCTACATTTGGACATGAAGCTCAGTTTCACTGCTTTATTCATCTAAGCAGAAGAGTAATAAATGCTGCCAAGTAAAATTAATCATCAAATGACAACAATTATTTTCACCTTCCTCCAACACATTCAATACCACCAACAACCCACCATGTGCTGAGTTCAGGCAGGTGGGCCGTCTCTGAGGACAACATGGTGGTGGTACCCTGGAAAAGTCTCTTTGGCTGGCTTTCTGCTTCCATATCACCTGAAACTAGGAGGGTAATTGCCTTAAGATGTAATAAATGCAGAAAAACGGTTTTCAACCATTAGGATCAACCTTTAAAGTAAAGAAGAATTTCTTTCAAAAATGCAGTATATTGAAATTGCAGATTTTGTAGGGGAAAAAAATTAAAGCCAGATTAATCTGGTTAGTTCTTTATTTTCACCCATTTTAATGAGACAGGTGAAAAGAAAAAAAAAAAAGAAAGAAAAAATACAGCAGTGTTCAGGTAAGAGTCTACAGCAGGGGTATTCAATTAAAATTCAAGAGGTCCAGTTACTAAAATTTCCTCCCAGCAAAGGTCTGAATCTTATATTGTCACTTAAAATAGTGTACCCTCATGTTAATAAAATCAATAACGCACATACATTTCTATATAATTTATTGTTAAATTTCAAGTGTTTTCAAAGTCTGAACTTGTATGGCACTTGAATGGAAAATACTGTAGTTGTCTTTACTACATGTCAAGTAACAGACAACAGACACTGAATTTCTTCTGAATAAAATAAATAAAAAGTGCAAACACAGCTTTGTGCAGCCTGAACTTAGGGCCTATATTTCAAGTAATGTAAAACATTCAGGATCTTCTGAATAAAATAAAAGTGCTTTTAATCTTTAAGAAAAAAATACAAAAGACTTTTGAGCTGCCCCTTTTTTAAACATTAACTACATTAATAACACAGGAGACAGAGGCAAAAGAACATTAAGTAAAATAGAACAGGGCAGAATTTACTGAATAAAAGAAAAGTGCAGAGCTTTGAGCAGCTCCCTTTTTCCTCTCTCCTTTCCACTTCTCCTTACTCCCTTTCCATCTTCTGGTCCTAGTAAGAGAAATGGGCATGTAACTGTCCTGCCAGCAGTTTGAATCTTAATTGTCCTGCCAGCGTAATTAGGTGCATTACTGCCACCTTCTGCTCTGGAGTATGGAACAGAAAATCTGTTTTCGGCTTGGCTTTTGATGACGCTCCTGTCGTAATAACTAGATTAACTGCGCATGAACGAAAGATTTCTTTATATTAATATCCAAGAGCTTATATAATCTTATAATATTAGATTATAATAAGGAGATACTTAATATGATATTAAAATTTTAACGGGTCCGGGCAGACCAATCACTCGGTCCGGATCATGGTCCACCATTTGGTGATGCCCGGTCTACAGACTTAGAACATCTTGATTTACCAAATTCATTCCACTTTTTCATAAATGCTTCAGACAGATCAACTTGAGATGGTGATCCTCCTTCAAAAGTTTCTCTTACCCTTCTGTCAATGTTGGAGGGACGGTCAGTTATTAGTGTTCAACTTTAAAAGATGAATGGCTTCACAAACATTCAAAAAAGCAGCAAATCATCTCTCATTTATCCTGTAAACTGCTGTTGTATAAAAGATACAAGGTGGCTTAGCACACTTGGAGAACACAACCACTCTTACTGTAAGCAAGGAGACCAAAAATTGTGACAGGGAATGAAAAGAATACAATCAAATTATGACAGCAGGGCAAATTATGGCCTGCGAGAAATGATCAGGATATGTTGAACCCCACAGATAACACTTAATACCAGTTGGAGGAACACTCAGGGCTATATACTATCTAATTCTGTACACAAGATGATCATTTTACCTTTCCGTTTGATTGGGCCCAAAATGCTGGGTCTGATGCAGTTAATTGGGCTCTGACTCCTCCTGCTGAACACACAGAAGGTTCCCAAAAATGAAATACAAATAAAATCAATAAAACACATTAATATTAATTATTCTTTCCCTGTCAATTAAAACTGTATGTGAAGTTCACCTGAAACGACGTGTTGGACTGGGAACAGGACTGGGAGTTAGACCATTACTGCTCACCAAGATTTGTAAAGATGGAGAGAAGCACTGCTGCTCATTAAAGAAGGAATATTTGCATGAGTATTAGCACGATTACCAGGATTACAGAAGTGTAGTGCTTTGCTTAATGAAATCACAGTGCACAATACCTTCTTCCCAATTCCTCTGGTAGGGGATGGAGCTGGAGACACAGGCACAAAATCAATGCGCTTCGGGGACGATGATGAGGATTTCTCAAAGTCATTATCACTCTGGAATAACAGTATAGACAGTGAACTTTTTTCATGATCAACAAAATATTCTTAGATAAGCATTACTGTAGGAGTGCTATACTACCAACACAGTCCGTTCTTGAGAGACTGGTGGCCCTGTTGACTCCCATATTACTCTAGCATGCTGTTTATATATCCACAATCTCATCAGTAGCGAGAGGTGGATGTGTTGTGGCAGTAAAGCCACTGCATGCAAATTTTAGCATCTGCTCATTTACAAGTCCTTAACATAGTTTAAGGTAGCCTACACTGAAATACAACCTTTGTAGTACTGAAAAGCACATCCTTTACAAAAGAAAAGTGCCCCCTGTTGTGGAGTACAATGCCCCAGCATTTCTAAGTATTACAGTTGGCCTTACCAGACTAAGACTTTCCTCCCATGACTGGCTCATTTGCATGGCTGCCTGCACCTCCCTAGTTGGACAAAGAGGGGGAGAAAGGGAAAAAAAAATAAAATAATCAGACAATACATAAAAGGGTACAGAGGATAAGAAGACCACTGTTTTTTGATGCCAAGATTTCATCTGTTTAAATTTAATTTTTTTTTTTGAGTCACCCATAATGAAGATAGCAGCATCCGGAAAGCCAGTTATTTACCGTTCATGAGCTGTTTCCCTGTTCATCACATCAACCCCTTCCTCCTACAAAAAAAAAATTAATTTATATACATATATCCACAGAAAACAGTGACATACAAGCTCTATTGTTGCACTATAAAGCACAGGCAAGTGCAATTAAATCTCTCAAACTCTAAACAACATGACAAAAAAAATACAATTAGGGTATTCAATCTTGTTTTTCATCTTTGTTATCTCTGCACCAGAAACATTTCAGAAAAGAAAATACGTTATAACGATCATTTGTTTTCATTTTCACTAACAGCTACTATAACTAGCCCATTAATATTCTGATACAGTTAAAACAGATATGCTGTGTTATTAGGTTCAAAATTCAACCCCTAATCTGCTAGATTTTACACAGAGATAGACCTGGTTTACCTGTTTGATTCTTTCAAGCCTGGTGCTCGGGATGCGAACCGGGGAAGATGGAACCTGGGTATTGCATAAGGAACAATGAGCAAAGAAAACCTTGAACACCATTAAATCGACTAAATCTGCAAATTGCCGTGTTACACACCATGTTTGGTCGATTAACAAGAGTTGTGCTGTTTCGTCTGCTGCGTAGTATTTCTCTTTGGAAAACCTGAGAGTTGTCACTATAAGACAGATGAAGGGTTATTGAATGTATAGACAAGGGAAGTGTAGGATGCGTCATGGAGTCAGGAAGCTTTTGTCATTTCAACCATCTATAGCTGATGGTTGAAATGACAATAAAAGCTTCCTGACTCCATGACACATCCTGGACATTGTGCAAGTTTACTACCAATATGGTCTGTGCCTTAAGACTGGTGGCGATGTTAACTCAGTGAAGTGGGTGTTTATTTTTGTTGTTGCAAGGCTGTAAATCCACACTCCTGAC